>NC_057844.1:85231428-85549285 GCF_910594005.1 Cervus elaphus | reverse complement strand
GGCGGCGCCCGTCACGTGAGGCCGCACCGCTCCCGCGCCGTCACGTGACCTCCGCGGATCTCGCGAGAGCGCGCGAGCTCAGGCTCCGCCCCGCGCCCGCCTTGCACGTGACCTGCCCTCGGCACGTGACCGCTGCGCCACGTGACGCGGGCCTCGCCCGCTACCCTGGTCAGGTCCCGGGTCGCCGAAAGCGAAGGGCGGGCGGGGATACGGCCGGTCACCTGCCCACGGAGCCGCCGGGCCCGGCCCGCGGCTGCGGGAGGACCAGACTGCGGCTCTCCGCTGCGGGCCGAGGGTGGGCGCGCCTCGGCGGCCGTGCCATGCAGGGACGTGGCCTCGGCGTCGGGGGGCTCCTGGAGGAGGGCGGGGAAGTGGACACTCTTCCTGAGGGTCTCCACGAGGGCGGGGTGGGGGCCGGGGGCGGGGAAGTGGACAATCTTACTGAGGTTCTCCACGAGGGCGGGGAAGTGGACACTTCCTGAGGGTCTCCACAAGGGCGGGAAAGTGGACACTTCCTGAGGGTCTCCACGAGGGCCGGGTAGGGGCCGGGGGCGGGGAAGTGGACACACCGGAAGCACGCAGAGCTCGGGCGTAAGGAAGGCTGACACAGTCCGAGGTGGAGGGGCCGTGGAGGGCTCGCTGACTGCCAGCTGCGACCCCTCCTAGAGCGTCCCAGAGGGGCCGGGCGGGGCAGCGTCTGCTCGGAAGGTTCGGGGAAGCCCTAGCCCGCCGCTTTCACAACCTTCCTTAAGTGCCTCTCGCCCACGCCCTGGTCCCCCGCTCGCCTCGGGACTGCCAGGTCCTCTTCTCTGGACTGCGGTCCGGCCGCGCCGGGCCTCTGCGGAGAGGCGGCCGTCCAGCCCTGTCCACCCCGCCTGCTGCGGCCTCGGCGCCTCCGACCACCCGCTCGGGAGCCGCCTACCGTCACCCCGCCCAATAGACTGTGATTCCCTTGGGGTTGTGGTGGTGTTGACCTTCCACGTGTTTGCTTTGTGTAGGTTTTGTCTTTTCCTTGTCATTCCTTTCCGGTTTACCCACCCTCCCCTCCAGATTCTAACACACAGCTGAGAAAGTCTGACGCTGAAGGGCTTGAAGGCTGCAGTGTGGACTCACTGATGTCTTGGTGAGGTGCTTAGGGACCTTTCTGGATCTTTGCTGCTGTCCTGGACAGGGAAGACTCTCAGCCGGGCCTCACTTAAGAGAGAGGACGTTAAGAGGCTGAGGGAACCCCAGGCTTGTTGGCTTTTTGTTGACTAAAGATGCACAAGCTAGAAGTTGAGAGCTGTGCTTTATGCCTCTAACATTTTTAGGACTTCAAGCTTGGGGGACAGCATCTCAAATAGCCCAGAGAAAAAGCCAGGGTATATAGGAGTTTTTGCAACAAAGGGCAGGTAGTTCAAAGGTCAGATTATTGTTATGGAAAACCAGATAACCCAAGTTAAGGAACTTGGTGCTTTCTGTGTGTGAGAAGATGCAGGAGTCTGGGCTCGCTGACGTCTTGCCCTGATCTCCACTCCAGCTCTCTGGGGCCAGTGACCTGTGCTTTCCCATGCTGCATTCCCTCAGGACTTGTGGGGCTGGTTGCCGTGCAGGTTTGCTGGGTGGCGGACGTTTCCCCAGGCTGCACCGTCAGGGGTGGCTGCAGTCACTGAAGGATAATGGCCGAGACATCCTCCGTTGCTGATTTGGCAGGCTGCATTCTTAGTCCACGGTTTGTTCTGCTCTCCGGGGCAAGAATCTACTGCTACTGAAGAGTCAATTCGCTCGACGAGGTCTTATTAGGTGTTTGGGATCTTTCCAGGTTCTTGTTTGTTGCTGTTCTTGGTGGGGCAGAGTCTCAGCGGCATCACTTGAGAGGACTGTCCAGGTGCGCTGTGGAAAAGAAGAGGTGCGGAACTTCGGTCTCTGTGCCTTTACCGTGATGTCCTTCAGCAGCAACAGTTTGTAACATGATGTTCCTCCACTAGGTCATCATTTGAGCCCACATTTTCCTTACGAAGTAGAGTGCTAAGCTCAGGAGTAATTGGATAATTCCAGAACATTGCTCTTTTGTCTTGGACTTCCTGATGGTGAGAAACTACCAAATAATCTTAGTATGAAAACAAAAAGACCTATCAATTGTTGGTTCCTGGCTTGGAAGCCCCTTCCTGTGTTGAGAGACATTTTACCCTCTGAATGTGGGTGGCAGAGAAGCTGGCTGCCCAGGAACCCGTATTGGGTGTTGAAGGGCCTGCCCTGCCCTCACGAGTCAGGTCGGTGGTGAAGGGCCAGTGCCGCCCTCAGAGGGTCGGGTTCGCACCCTCGGCTGTGGCTCCTGTTGCCCCCTCGTGCCTGCACTCTCCTCGCATCTGCGTTCCTTTTGGAAACTCTGTGAGCTACCCAGAGTCCCTTTGGCAGGCAGTTTTATTTTCTTAGGCCCTTCAGAGCCCATTTTTTTGTGTCCAAATACCTAATACATGAGTTTAAAGTCTTCTCTTTTTAAAGACCCAAACAGTTTGTTTCAGCAAAAGGACCGGGCTTTTAAAGCAGCAGAAAATGAAAGATTTATCAGAAATTCTATGATGCTGTGTTTTCATACAGTATGGGAAATAACATGGTGGAATTTCCTTATTTGGTATTGCTTTTTGTTTTAATCCTTAATTAGGGTTGGGTCTGATTTTTTTTTTTTTTTCCTTTATGGCTGAGCCGGGAGGCTCTTGGGACCTTAGTTCCTCGACCAGGGATCAAACCCATGCCTCCTGCAGTGGAAGCACAGCCCTAACCACTGGACCGCCAGGGAATCCGCTCTATTCTGGTTGAAGGAAGGATGTGGAAAACCACAAGGGACTCCACACCTTCTGAATTCTTTTGGAGACAGCCTTTTTATTTTTGTTATTTAAAAAAAATATATTTATTTGGCTCTACCAAGTCCTAGTTGCAGCATGCAGGATCTAGTTCCCTGACCAGGGATCAAATCCAGGCCCCCTGCATTGGAAGCACAGGGTCCTAACCACTGGACCGGAGAGAAGTCTCAGAATGACGTCTTTAAGGATTGGCTTTGGTAACAATGAGCCGTGTAAGCTCCAGTGAAAGGCAAGGCCTCTTTACCTGTGAAATAACCCACCTCTAGCGCTGTGTGGGCCGGTTTCCCTGGAGGTATGGGCTCCATGTCTGAAGGAGAGGAGCAATGGTTGAAAGAACGTGAAATCGAGTGGAACAGCCCAGCAGGCAGTCTGTAGCTTTTTTCTCTTTTGCTTGAAGTTATACTATTTCTTGAGCTTTCCAGGTGGTACTAGTGGGTAAAGAATCTCCCTGCCAATGCAGGAGACTCCGCTTTGATCCCTGAGGTGGGAAGATCCCCTGGAGGAGGAAATGGCAACCCACTCCAGTATTCTTGCCTGGGAAATTCCATGGACAGAGGAGCCTGGTGGGCTACAATTCATGTGGTCGCAAAGAGTTGGATACAACTAAGCACGCACACACACTTTTTCTTGAGATATGCTAAGCAAACATAGTAATGTTGCATAGTGCTTTTCAGACTTGTTTTATGAAAATTTTAAAAAGAAGATTTGAATAAAAACAAGATCATCTGGTGAGCCCGGTGGTGCCTGTTACTTTCACAGTTTATCGTCCCTCCTCACCTGCCTCATGTTTTGCTTGGTTTTTCAGCTTGAGTTTTATAAAACAAACCCTGGACGTTTTATTTTTCACGTAAAGCTTTCACATAAGCAGAATGCCGTTATTATAGCTAATGTACAACCAAAACATAACAGTTTCTTAGTAATTAATTCCCAGTTGATGTTCATGGTTCTCCAGTTGTTCAAAAAAGCTTCTTTTTTTTTTCCAGCCAGTTTGCTCACTGTGGCTCCAATGAGGTCTGACTATTGTCTTTGAAGGTGTCTCAGGGCCCTGTCCCTTTGCACACCATTGATTAGTTGGTGTCCTGAAGGACACCCCACACTGTGGGTTGACCTGGGGAGCTGGTGAATGGCCGTTTCTCCCTCTGTTCAGGCACCTTGGAGTGGGGTCTGTGTTGTTGGCGTCACCTGGCCTGTTGGAGATGCAGAGTCTCAGGTCCCACCTTGGCCCTAAGCCCTCCTCCTCCTCCAGGGCTGCGGCCATGCTGGGCTGTGGCTAGCTGGCCTCATCCGCTGCAGGGTCCCCACCAGCCTCAGACCTCTGCCCTCACGGCTTCCTGGTGGGTCAGTAGGTCAGTGATTCCAGTGGGCTTGGCGGGTTGGTGGTTTGTTTTCTTTCTTTAGGATCTTAGTTCCCGACCAGGGGTCTAACCCGGGCCCCTCCAGCGGAAGTGTGGAGTCTTAACCACTGGACTACTAAGGAATTCCCCGGCCATTTCTCATTCTGTCTTCCCTGTTGTGTTTTCCGGCTGGAGCAGGCCTGTAAGATTTTCCTTCATGGACCCATTAGTGAAGTGAAGTGAGGTCACTCAGTCATGTCCGATTCTTTGCGACCCCATGGACTGTAGCCTACCAGGCTTCTCTGTCCATGGGATTTTCCCGGCAGGGGTACTGGAGTGGGTTGCTATTTCCTTCTCCAGGGGATCTTCCTGACCCAGGATTCAAACCCGAGTTTCCCGCATTGCAGGCAGACGCTTTACCCTTTGAGTCACTTATTCCAAAATACTGTCTATGCAGGACGGTTGGATCTGCGCCTGATTGGTGATTCTTTTGTCTGGTTTCAGAGCAATAACTCAGACCCGGAGCAGCTTCCAAATGTGAACCAAGCACTCTGGGTGGTGGTGACACCTCCCTGCAAGCTCCTCAGTGGGGACCGACGCCCCCTCCTCAGCTGGTGGGCCATTGTGGGGGAGGCGGTGTGTGTCCAGCCTGGCAGAGGGGTAATGAAAGTCTGTATTTCCAATTTTGCTGTGAACCTAAAAATGCTCTAAAAAACACAGTTTTTTGGACCTCCCTGGTGGTCCAGTGGTTAAGACTCTGTGCTCCCAGTAAAGGGGGCTGGGGTTCAATCCCTGGTCAGGGAACTAGAGCCTACATTCTGCAACTAAGAATTCACACGTTGCATCAAAGATTGAAGATCTTGCAAACTCTGTAAGACCCGGTGCAGCCAAATAAATATTTTTTTAATTATTGTCATATTCTGTTCTTTTTTCATTTGTAACCATTACTTTCCCATGCTACTACAAAATCTATAAAAACACATTTAGTAATAATTAATGTAACATCATTTGGTGTAATGTTTTACTTAACGATAGCTCCCTTAATGATAGCTTCCCTGCTAAATATAAAGAACGCTGTAGGAAAACCTCACAGCTCCCATGTCTCTGCTCCATGTCATCCCGGCCCCACTCACAGCATCTCCGACACCACGCCAGCCACTGCTGGGATGTGGGCCTGGCATCCCGCAGGTCGGGCTCAGCCCCACCCGTCAGAAGCCAGTCACCAGAAGAGCATCCCCAAGTGGCCCACATCTTCTGTCTGGCTTGTTAGAAATGCGTGTCCCCACCCCCGACTCAGCCTCCATTAAGTTGCTAGCAGGGCCTGCAGAGCTCACAGAAACGCTCCTTGAGTTTCCTGGTTCCTTCTGTGGGGCAGGACGCGGTGAAGGACACAGGTGAATAGGGGGTGAGAAGCCCGGGGGCGGGTCCCCAGGGTCTGGAGTCCCCAGCTTCTGTCCACTGGAGCTGGGCTGCCACGTGTGGTCGCCACCCTGGATGCCCTCTGAACCCCATGCTGTTGGGGCCTTCTGGAGGTTTCGTCACAGAGGCGTACGTGATGGTTAACTTGATTACCAGCTCCTCTTTCCTTCCCGAGGCTGGGGTGGGGCTGAAAGTCCAAGCTTCTAATCATGGCTTCTAATCCATGGTGACCAGGAGCCATCAGCAACTCCCCCAGAGTCACCCTGTGAGGACAGAAGCAGCTCTTATCATCAGGAACTTGCAAGGGGTTTAGGAAGTGTGCATCAGGAATAGGGTCAAAGACCTGGTGTGAAAAGATGCTGGGGTTTCCCTGGTGGTCCAGCAGTTAAGGGGTCCCCAGTTTGATCCCTGGTTGGGGAACTAAGACCCCACATGCCATGGAGCCACCAGAGAGCCTGCTCGCCACAACAAAAAAGATCCCACATGATGCAACACAGATGTCGCAACTAAGACCTAATGCAGCCAAATAAACGTATAAACCAAGGATGCTCCCAGTGGTCTTATCAGGACATCCCAAGGGTTTCTGGAGCCTTGTACCAGGAACCAGGGCCTGAGACTAATAATGTATATTTTCTGTTATCTCACAAATACTATGATAAATATCTTGAAGATAAGTTATCTGTTTATGATTTTCTCTGAGATTAATTTTTCTTGCAGATTGAACTGACCAGGTAAGAAGCAGTGACGTTCAGCGTGTACCTGCTTGTGTGCACATCCAGCAACAGGCTGGACCAGTCATTCTTCCCTCTGGGTCATCAGAGGGTGAATCTTGTGCTCCTGTTTCTATTTCACTCAAGTTACCCGCCCTTTGTGCTTGGCCCAAGAACTCCCTGGGAGGTCCCCTTGGAAGGGACCACTGCTCACAGGCATTAGGATTCCCAGCCTTGGACCTGGTGCCACAGAGCTGCCCGGCCTGGAGCTGTGAATGCAGAGTCCAGGGCCCCTGGCGCTCAGTCGGCCCAAGGGAGACCTGGCCTGCTCCACACCCCAGGACTGAGATCTCTCACTTCTCTTCTCCAGTTCTCCTGCCCGCTTACCTCAAGAATGTTTAATTTTGGTTCATTGATAAAAGGCAAGAGACTCGTGGCTGCTAAGTGTGAGATTAGTGTTAACAAATAACACGTCAGAAAAAGAGTAAACTGTGCTTTCAACTCAAAACTATGTTAACAAGTGGGGAAAGAGGTAAGACTCCCATCCTGAGATACTTTAAAAAAATCCACCTCTCCTCGGGGATACTCTGGGTGCTCACACCTTCCTACTGCTTAACACAATGAGAACATCTTTTATACACGTTCCGGGCGCCTCTCAGAGAACTTCCTTTTGATGGATCCCTTGAAATTTTTCAGCCACGGTAGGCTTCCTTTCAGATGGTTACAAAAGAGGAACTCTCCTGAAAAAGAACCAAAACGTGCTTTCTTAGAAAGCAGATCCAACCCAGTGGTTCCAGGTCGTCTGTGGCAGAGAACATGTGTGACTCCACTCGTGGCGGGTTTCCAGTTCCGTGCCCCTGGTCTCAGCGGGCGGGCCTCGAGCCTCAGCTTGTTTGAGAAATGAGACGTGGTCATCCGGGGCCTCTCCCTAGTCGTGGACGCCACAGGACGGGAGCTGAAGTCCACGTGAAGTCGCTTCTGCGCTTTTAACTCACATTGGTTCTGTGAGGCAAGTGCAACACGCCAGCCTGCAGCACGAAGGCCGGGAGGGCTGACTGGGGGAGGGTGTGGCCCCGGAGCCTTGGGGAGAGTTTGCGTTCCAGGCAGATGCCCGCTGTCCTTCTGAAGGCTCACTCAGTCGTGTCCGACTCTTTGCGACCCCATGGACTGTAGCCCACCAGGCTCCTCTGTCCATGGGATTCTCCAGTCAAGAATACTGGAGTGGGTTGCCATGCCCTCCTCCAGGGCATGACACTTCCCCACCCAGGGATCAAACCAGGGTTTCCTGATTACAGGCAGATTCTTTACCATCTGAGTCACTTGGAAAGATCCTTCTGAAGGCGGTGGTATCAACCCGCTGATCCAGCACTATCTGCTCTTAATGACAAAAGGCAAGGTTAGGACCAAGATAGAAACCTTAAGATCACGATGACCAGGGAGTTCCCTGGAGGTGCAGTGGTTGAGACTCCGCACATCCACTGCAGGAAGCATGGGTTCAATCCCTGGTTGAGGAAGTAGGTTCCCACATGCCTCACAGTGCAGCTAAAACAACCCACAAATCAAAAAAGGCAAAACATAGTGAAGACAAATCCCTGTCTCCTCCATGACAAAATGTACTTAACACAATGGATAGTTTGTGAATGTAGTTATTACTAGTTGGGTATTTCTACATATCACCAAGATTTGAAAATAAAACTGGCAAGAATTTATTTAAGAAAAGAAAACTCACAATGACCACGATTCCAACTAAAAAGAAGCCTAAGACCAGCGTCCTGTTGCCTTTTGTTTCTCCAGGTGGAGCCGGGTGAAGGCACCTCATTCATGTTCTTTTTTTCTTGTAACTTCTGCTTTTGCAAATCAGTTTTTTGAAAATTTTGTGTTAAATACACGAACCACCTTAGGTGTGCAGTTTGATGAGTTTTGACAAATGCCCTGCGAAAGGAAGTCAAAATGGCTCCAGTCTTGCCAAGAGAGCCTCCAATGGACTGGAGGCCAAGGAGGAAGGGGCGCTTGTGTGCGTCTCAGCCCCGATGGGATCTGGACTCTGACCTCCCCTGGTCTTGACACAAGCCTCCAGAAGCTCAGGACGAACGCCTGCCTGAGTGACCCGTGGCAGCCGATCGCTCAGACACAGCCTTCCTTTCTCCTGTCGGGGTCAGGCGCAGCTCTTGCCAGACAGCCTGAACAGCCTTATGGCCTTCTGCCCCGGTCAGCAGTTTCTTGGTCAACAGCAGACACCCACGAAACCAGCACCCCAGTCAAGACAGAAAGCGTTTTCTTCACCCAGAGGCCCTCCCGTCCCGCGGGCCTGTCCCCGTCCCGACCCCGGCGGCCGCGCGCCGGCTTCTGTCGCGGTTCATCAGGTATTCGTGTTGCAGAGTTTCATGCAGATGGAATCACGTGGTGTCTGCTTTTCCGTATCTGGATCCATCTGCACTGTGTGAACCACTAGCTCATTCCTCTCATTGCTGACAGCTGCTTATTCCAGAAGGGTCTGCCAGTCTTTCTACCCATTCACCTGTCGAAGGACCCTTGGTTATTCCCAGTAGTTTGGTGGCATTATACCTACGAAAGGAGTGGCTAGGTCATATGATTGGTGTACGTTTAGCTTTAAAAACAAACTATCCAATGCTGTTCCAAAGTGGATGTACATTGTGTTCGTAAGTTCCCACCAACAGTAGCTCCACATCCTTGCCAATACTTGGTATTATTAGTCTTTTAAATTTTAAAGAATTGGAGAAGGAAATGGCAACCCACTCCAGTATCCTTGCCTAGAAAATCCCATGGACAGAGGAGCTTGGAGGGCTACAGTCCATGGGGTTGCAAAAGAGTTGGACATGACTTCGTGACTAAACAACAACAAAATTTTAACAATTATGATAGTTGTCTGATGCTATCTCATCATGATTGTAATTTGCACTTTCTTGATGACTATTGAGGTCATAGGTCTTTTCATGTGCCTATTAATTCACATACCTTCTTTGGGTAAATATTCAAACTTTGTCCTGTAATAGATTACTAGTTTTCTTATTATTGAATTACAAGTGTTTTTATATATTCTGGATACAGATACTTTGATGTATTATAAATATTTTCCCTGTTCTATGTGGCTTGCCTTTTTATTTTTAACAGAAATAGTACCTTTTAAAAAGCAAGCTTTACATTTAATGAAAACTCAGTTTATCAGTATTTTTTATGCTTCATGCTTTTTGTAGCCTAAGAAATGTTTGTGTATCCCAACATCATAAATATTTTCTGTCATTTTTTTCTAGAAGGTTCATGGTTAGTTAGCCTCTACAATTAGGCATATGATCAAATTAAATTTTGAAGGTAGTGTGAGATAAGAGTTACTGTTCATTCTCCCCTTGTGATGAATGAAAAGACTTTTCTTAACCTACTAAGTCACCTTGGCATCTCTGTTGAAAACAAGTGGACGTATTGTGATGCCCCCTGTTTCACTCAGATGATGTACATGTCTTAATGTCACCAACATCATGACATCTTCACTGCTGTAGCCTTATAATTAAAGTCTTGAAATTAGGTAGAGTAAGTTCTCCAACTGTTCTTGTAAAAAAACTGCTTTTGCTTTTTGAATTTCCATAAGTATTTTCCATAATTCCATAAGTATAGCATAATTCCATAATTATGCTTATTCCATAAACATTAAAAAGCAGAGACATTACTTTGCCAACAAAGGCCCATCTAGTCAAAGCTATGGCTTTTCCAGTAGTCATGTATGGATGAGTTGGACTATAAAGAAAGCTGAGCACCTGATGCTTTTGAATTGTGGTGTTGGAGAAGACTCTTGAGAGTCCCTTGGACTGCAAGGAGACCCAATCCGTCCATCCTAAAGGAAATCAGTCCTGAATATTTATTGGAAGGACTGATGCTGAAGCTGGAACTCCAATCCTTGATGCTGGGAGGGATCAGGGGCAAGAGGAGAAGGGGATGACAGAGGATGAGATGGCTGGATGGCATCACCGACTCAACAGACATGAGTTTGAGTGAACTCTGGGAGTTGGTGATGGACAGGGAGACCTGGTGTGCTGCGATTCATGGGGTCGCAAAGAGTCGGACACGACTGAGCGACTGAACTGAACTGATGCTGTGCTTTTCATGCTGTTCATGGGGTTCTCAAGGCAGGAATACTGAAGTGGTTTGCCATTCCTTTCTCCAGAGAGTTGGACTATAAAGAAAGGTGAGTGCCGAAGAATTGATGCTTTTGAACTGTGGTGTTGGAGAAGACTCTTGAGAGTCCCTTGGACTGCAAGGAGATCCAACCAGTCCATCCTAAAGGAGATCAGTCCTGGGTGTTCATTGGAAGGACTGATGCTGAACTGAAACTCCAATACTTTGGCCACCTGATGCGAAGAGTTGACTCATTTGAAAAGACCCTGATGCTGGGAGGGATTGGGGGCAGGAGGCGAAGGGGACGACAGAGGATGAGGTGGCTGGATGGCATCACTGACTCGATGGGCATGAGTTTGAGAAAACTCCGGGAGTTGGTGATGGACAGGGAGGCCTGGCGTGCTGCGGTTCATGGGGTCGCAAAGAGTCGGACACGACTGAGCGACTGGACTGAACTGAACTGATGTTGTGCTTAGTCACTCAGTCGTGTCCGACTCTGTGACCCCATGGACTGTAGCCTGCCGGGCTTCTCTGTCCATGGGATTCTCCAGGCAAGAACACTGGAGTGGGTTGCCATGCCCTCCTCCAGGGGATCTTCCTGATCTTTTGTAAATGTCCTTTCTCAAGTTAAGGAAGTTCCCTTCTATTCCCACTTTTCTGAGAGTCATTTTTAAAATCAACAAGCGTTGAATTTCATAAAAATCTTCTTAATCTATTGAGATGATTTTATGTTTTGCTTCTTTCTTTTTTAGATTTTCAAATGTTAAACCAATCTTGCATTCTTGAGGAAAACTTCACGTGGCTTTGGTATATTATTGATTTTATATGTTGCTGTATTCAGATTGCTAGTATTTGGTTAAAGGACATTGGTCTGTACTTTCTTGTGATATTTTTGTCTGAGTTTTCAATCAGGGTAACACTGGGCTCATTAGTTGTGAGCTAGTCCCTCTTCTGTGTCTTGAAGACTGTGTAAGATTATTTTTCTTGACAGTTAAATGGAATTCACCAGTATAGTCTCTGGAGTTTTCTTGGTGGAAAGGTTTAAAATGACAAATTCAACGTCTTTAATGGATATGGATCTATTTTTATTTTCTATTTCTTCTTGTGTCCATTTTGATAACTTGCAGATTTCGTGGAATTTGACTGTGTGATCTGAGTTGTACAATTATTGGCATAAACTGATTCATAATGTTCCCTGTCGGATCTGCTGTCTTGTCCTTTCATTCCTGGTATTGATCATTTTTTTTCTCTTTGTAATTAGTCTAGCTAAAGGTTTATCAGTTTTGTTGGTCTTCTCAAAGAGCCTGGTTTTGGTTTCATTGATTTCTCTATTTGTTCTTTTTCTATGTTTTTGATTTCTACTTTTACCTTTTTTATTTCTTCTATTTACTTTGGATATAAATTGCCCTCCTTTTTCTAGCTTTTTAAGGCTTAGGTCATTGTTTTTAAAACTTTCATCTTTTAAAATGTAAGCACCTGAATCTATGAATATCCCCTAGGCACTTGTTAAGCTGTATCTTACACATTTTTGGTCGGTTGTTTTCTTATTCATTCAATTCAAAATATGTCCTAATTTTCCTTGTGATTTTTCTTTGACTTGTAGGTTATGTAGTGTGTTATTTATATTATCTATTTATGTTAGAATTGTTGGATCATTTATTTAGAAGTGTATTGCTTAAGTTCCAAACATTAGTTACTTGTCACCTATCTTCCTGTTGGATTTCTCCTTTAATGTCATTGTGGTCTAGGACACGGTCTGTCTAATTTCAGCCCTCCTGCCGCAGTGAGCTTGTTCTGTGATACTCCGCGTGCTTCCCTGGGCGAGCATCCCCGCACCGTCTGCAGCGCGTTGCTCAGCATCTCGTCCTGCAGTCACCGAGGTCGGGTCGGCTGACGATGTTTCTCGTCCTTCCCGTTCTTCTGTCTCCTTATCAGCCACTGAAGGGAGAGTGTTGCAACCTTGACCGTTGGGCTGTCTGCTGCTACCTCGCTCTTGCCTGTGTTGGGAAGCCGTCCCTGGAGGTCTATGCGCTTAGGGACGCTCTTACGGGCGCCTGTCTGTATGAAGTGCCTTCTTTGTGTCTGCAGACACTCCGTGTCTTGATGAGATGGGGAACCAAGCTCTGTTCACGGAGCTGAAGGATGGACTTGGCAAACTCGCACACACTCATGCAGGCAGAGTGTATTTTAAAGGATAGAGATGCAAAGCCCTCAGCATAGACACTGAGACGGGGTGAAGAGCCCCCAAAGGTCTGTCTTTGTTAGAATCGATCTGTTGTCTTTGGTTGGCCCGGGGCCAGATGCCTGTAATTTCTGACCAGTGCATGTAAATGTGTGATGTCCAGCTTGTTGTGTTTATGGCTGTCTTTTGGGTCTCAGTTCCTCAGTTTCTCCAGACATAGTGACGCTGCCCCTTGACCCTTGACCCTTTCTCAGGACCGCAGACCATTATTTAGGAGCCAGATGCATGTTTAAGAGCTGATGATCCACCAGGAGTTTTTCTCCTTGATAAACTGGGCAGCAGTTAATGATTGTCCTGTCCTGGGTCTGAAGGTTTTATGAGCCTCCCAGACCGGGAGCCGTTCCTCTCACTGTGTAGAAATGGAGACCAACGCAGCTTTAGGCTGGTGGAGCCAAAAACGTTTACATGTGAGAACCGGAATCAAAACTGAAACTAGGTGAAGAACCGAGGCTCTCACTTCTGCACCGACTGCCTAACAATGTCCCCCTCACTGAAGCCTGAAAGTGAAAGTGAAGTCGCTCCGTCGTGTCCGACTCTTTGTGACCCTGTGGACTATAGCCCACCAGGCTCCTCCGTTCATGGGATTTTCCAGGCAAGTGTACTGGAGTGGGTTGCCGTTTCTTTCTCCAGGAGATCTTCCCAACCCAGTGATTGAACCCAGGTCTCCCGCATTGCAGGCAGGCGCTTCACCCTCTGAGCCACCAGGGACGCCTCACGTTAGCCACACAGCTTGGGGGGTGTGTGTACTTGTGGGATTAGTGTGTGTGTTTGCATGAGTGTCTCTGCCTGCACGTGTACGCTCCTGCTTTGTGTGTGTGATTTCATGTGATTGGCTCTCATGGTAAAGCTTTTCTCACCTTTTACTTTGAGCCCATCTGTCTTTACACGTTAAATGACTTTCTTGTAGGTGACGTATACCTGTCTGGGTCTTAATTTTCTATCCAGTCTGAACGCCTTTGTCTTTTAATTGATGTGTTTAGATCATTTTATTTGTTCATTATCCTCCCACTTTCCTGGACCACTTTGGGCAGATTTAAGATTTATACCAAATTTGTTCTTCTTACCCAGGCGTACCGTGTTTGTCACTTGCGTTGGCCGGTGGCTCTGTTGTAAGCACCGCTGTATTGACTGTAACAACCCGGCAAGCAGCGTCATTATGTCTTAGAAGATAAGAAAGCCAAGGTTTAGAGCATACGAGTGATCTTCTTAAGGGCAGCAGATGGAGCGGAGCCAGGCTTGACCCCTGGGCCACCTAAGCCGGCAGCCCCAGCCCATGACTCCTGCTCTCTGCCAACCTGGGGCCTCCGTGTGGGAGGCTGGCAGCCTGTGCAGAGCATTGATTCCTCAATAGGGACCCTTAAAAACCGCCTCAGCTTTTTATCTTGCGGCTTCACATGTATCTGCACCTACGTTTATACACTGTCCTCCTGTCTTTGCAAGAACACATACAGGCACACAGATAACACTCATGCAAACACGCATGCATGCCCACGAGCACACACACACACACTCAGACATACACAGTCGCGTACTTGCAGACACACAAATACACACCAGTCACAGGCACTGCAGCAGCCGAGGTGTGGGGGCATCCTGTGCTGGGAGCGAGGGGGCGCACAGGCCCGCCCACCCGACTCCAGGGCGGGCTGGTAAAGCCTCAGCACGCAGTGGCTGTAGGAGAAGGAAGGGTGGCTTTTATGTAAAGTTGTTTAAAAACAGCAGAGAGCAAGTAACTGACTCTAGGCAGACCACGAAGCAGGAGCTGTTTACCGTCTCTCTCTTCACAGAAAAAGTTATAACCTGCCTTGGACTTGATGAAAGAGAAACGGACTCCAGACATTTGAATTAGTGCCCTCAGAACTTGAAGAAAGTATCATAGCCTTAAAAAAAACAAACAAACAGTCTTCCATTAAAACTGTGGGCACCAGGACAGAGCTGACTCACTGGAAAAGACCTTGATGCTGGGAAAGATTGAGGGTGGGAAGAGAAGGGGGTGGCAGAGGATGAGATGGTTGGATGGCATCACCGACTCGATGGACACGAGATTGAGCGAACTCTCGGAGACGGGAGGACAGAGGGGCCTGGTGTGCGGCAGTCAGTGGGTGTGCAAAGAGACAGGACTTAGCGACTGAACAGCAGCAGCCAGAAAACAGGAACTGACACGCTGATCTCGAGGCCACTGTGGGGAAGACTGACCAGAAAGAGAAGTGGAGAGTTCGCGGCAGAGCAGAGGTGGCAGGGGGGCAGCCCTGTGGTTTTCCATTCAGGATCTCCTGACCCGTGCGCTGCGCAAATTCCTCTCACAGAAAGTGAGAGCAGGACGGTGGAGGGGAAGGTGCCTGGCAGGACGTGAGTCAGGAGTCTTCACCGAGTCCTGTTGGCACAGAGGGAAGCAAGCCCTGCTGCAGTCTTGTGAAACAGAGACGCCTGGGACAGGATTTCAAAAGTTCTGTGGGAAAAAGCCCAGGTTTCACAACACAGCCGGCCTCAGAGCTGCAGACCAGCAGGCTGGGGAGCCAGGCCCTCTGAGTGCTGAGGGCCAGGGCTTCAGCGGGAGCTTCACACGCAGCCCGCTCGCAGGCACAAGGGCAGAAGGCCGGCATACCAGATGAGCAGCGACTCAGGATGCCGTCCTCTCACGGCTTCCTGTGGATAAAGCCCTGTAAGGGTCACCTCAGGGAAACAAACCAGGAATACAATGGGGAGGAAGGCTGGGGTTTGGGGAGGGGGGCCCCAGCCAAGGAGGGAGGGTTGGATGGAGGGAGTTCTGAGAAAAAGGTCTTTGAGAACGAGCTGGGTTTGTGCAGATCGTTTAATGAGAAAACTGCTGATCACAGTGATCAGACAAAATTTTGTGGGTTGTTTTTTGTTGTTGTTGTTAACAATACATTTAAAAATTGCTGTATTTTTATTTTAAAATGTCCAGGGAAGACAAAAAGCTGGACGATGGTCCGAATATAAAGCAAGTTAACACGTGACAAGAGCTTTGCTTGTCTGCCGGTGTTTGGGAGAAGAGAGCCCATTCGTCTCTGTGCCCAGAGCCTTGGCTGTCCCGAGTCAGAACAGCACTTCACTCCTGGGCTCCAGGGGGGTTAACAGGTCACAGATGCTGCCTGTGTGTGCAGCTTTCAGACCAGACATGCAAAGTCTGTTATACACACACACAGTCTGACAAGAGCTGTCGGAAACTGGAAGGGAGGAATCATGGGGAAGAGCGTGAGCCTTCATTTCTTCATTTTCAGAGCAGACGTTCTTGAGAAACAGTAAGTCCATGAGCCAAGAAGATGGAGGTTTGTATGACTCATGATAAAGAAAGATTCCTGTGAAGCAAGCAGGGAGGACACAGCTGGCTCGGTTAGGGGCCCTGGGCTCCCTGGGGTGGGCCGACCCACACCTCCCAGGGCGGGGTGTGGCTGGTGGCCTCATTCTGTTTTTTGTCAACAATTCATGATTAATTTTAATTACAGATGCTGTTTTGACAAAAAAATTCAGGAGGTATGAAAGGGTGTGCAGTCAACAGGTTCCCTTGGCTCTGCAAGTCCACCATGGGGTACAGCTGCTGTTACACACACGTGACTACACATGCACACACACACACACACGCGTGTGCAGGGGCGCTCTGCCCCCTCCACGGCCCTCCCAGCACAGTGGCTGTGACATCCGCTCCATCACGTCTGGACCCCGTCCAGGGGACACAGCACCACACTCCTCTGCATCCTGTCAAAGGACATTCAGGACTTTTTTCTGAAAATGCTGTTCCGGCATCGGAACTCCCTCCCCGCAAGTGTCAGGGTGTCGTGGGGATGTGGATTTTGGTGGGTCAGAGACACGGGCATCTTGGAACACTGTGCTGGTCAGTTTCCCTGAGGGACCATCACCCTGGCGGCTGCGGGCCAAGCACCGGAGCCCAGGGGCAGCACGGTCACTCAGCGGTCCTCCTCCTGACCCATCCGGTCTGACCTCCAGCTCTGACCCCGTTTCGGCCCCCTCCCACCCCCCAGACCAGCCCCTGCGCACCCTGCGGCCCAGGAGCACCCCCAGACCAGCCCCTGCGTACCCTGCGGCCCCCTCCCGCCCCCTAGACCAGCCCCTGCACACCCTGCGGCCCCGCCCCGCCCCCCAGACCAGCCCCTGCGCACCCTGCGGCCCAGGAGCACCCCCAGACCAGCCCCTGCGCACCCTGCGGCCCCGCCCCGCCCCCAGGACCAGCCCCTGCGCACCCTGCGGCCCCCCTCCCGCCCCCCAGACCAGCCCCTGCGCACCCTGCGGCCCAGGAGCACCCCCAGACCAGCCCCTGCGTACCCTGCGGCCCCCTCCCGCCCCCCAGACCAGCCCCTGCGCACCCTGCGGCCCCCTCCCGCCCCCCAGACCAGCCCCTGCGCACCCTGCGGCCCCGCCCCGCCCCCAGGACCAGCCCCTGCGCACCCTGCGGCCCCCTCCGGCCCCCCAGACCAGCCCCTGCGCACCCTGCGGCCCCGCCCCGCCCCCAGGACCAGCCCCTGCGCACCCTGCGGCCCCGCCCCGCCCCCCAGACCAGCCCCTGCGCACCCTGCGGCCCAGCAGCGCCTGCTTCCCAGCCCCTCCTGGTTCACCATCACACCTGGCTGGCTTGTAGTCCTGTGCACACCAAACTATTCAGCACTGCCTTAGTTTTACTCCCAAATTTGTCAGTTTTTACTTAAAAGCTTTTCCCCATGTAGATTTTTAAGAATGCCATTTACCTTTGTTTTTTAAAAGAGAGATCTTATAAGTCATTAGATTTTTTTCCACTCCAAATAAGACGCACTTCAGATTTTCTTCCATATCCAGTTTCTTTACTGCTGTAACTTGGGAATCACCGTATCTTTTAAAAAAAAAAACATTATTTGCTGCCTGCGGTCTTTGTTTCAGCAATGTGAACTCTCTGTTGCGGCATGCAGAATCTAGATCTTAGCAAGGACTGAACCAGGGCCCCTGTGTCGGGAGTCTCAGCCTCTGGCCCCACCCTGGGACGTCCCACAGTGTCTGTTTTAAAGGGGACACCTTCCTCGAGTTTAGGAGGTTTTCTGCCTGTCTTTCCCTTCTCAATCGTTTCCTCCTGTGTGTCTCACGTCACTGACCCTTAAGTACAATAAGACAGGACCAGACATGGGGCATCACGTGGGCAAGACTGAGGTCCAGGCGGAAGCGCCAGGTGCCGCCTCACTGTCCTGGAGGGGACTTTAGGGGCTGAAGGGCGGGGAGCAGTATGTTGGGTGCATACCAGTTTTATTAATGTGATTTTAAGGCCAATTGAAACTACTTTTATTCAGAGTAAGTCTACATTAAATTACAGTATCAACAATTGAGAGACATCGAACTTAAAGTCTAAGAAGCAGAAGCTACTGGTCTCTGATTGACCATGTGTGATAAACTCACAACTGAAAATTTACAAAGAGAAAAGAGGACACGCAAAGAGGGAGGGTTTTCATCTGGAAACCCATGAGATGTCATATTTTAAAGACGCATGTTTCAAAAAGGGAGAATCTTTTAATAATTTAGCACAAAAATCAAATGATATAAACTTGGTATATTCCAGAAAATATTGCTTTCAACACTTACACCATGATCAAAATTCCTTTGGTAGCTTTTAATCAAAACGAAACATGCTATTATGTAAAATATAAAGTACTTTTAAATGTTCTCACAAAAGTATCTTTGTTGTGGTTCCCACACGAACCAGCGTCCGCTGCGTGGCTCCCTTATGCACGCGCGTGACGGCAGGTGCCCATGAGGCCACCTCTGCGCCGCGCTGGTCTCCTCGAGGCGCTGACGTGGTCGCGTGGAGGACAGCTACCACCCAGGGCCGCGAAAAGAGAACCAGACTTGACTGTCGCCATCGTACAAACGCGCAGTTAGAACAGGGCACATAGCAGCCGCCCCCGGGCTGAGAACAGGGGCTGCCAGGCGCAGCCTTGGGACGGCACACACACACACACACACACACACACACGCACGGCTCCCGCCAACCCCCCACAGAGAAAGTTCACAAGCAACGCGGCGGAAGCGAAACAGAGACAGGGACGGCTCGCAGCGTCACACGCGCCAGGGCGACCTCCTCTCCACGGAGCGAGGCCTCGCGAGGAGCCTCGTCCAGAAACCAGGCCTCAAGGTTAAAACTTGGTGCAAAGGAACGCACAGAAGCTACTATGCAGGCTGCATGAGTCATCAGCTGTGGCGCTACAGGCTCTCCCTCGCGCTCACCAGTCAGGGCCCCGTTCTGGGCCCAAGAGCTTCTGTCCGAGCACACGGTGGTCCTGCAGCGGCAGGAGGCAGCACGCAGGGTCTCACACCTGCACACGCGCGCGCACACACACACACACAGAACATCAGCTTCTGCACAAGAACACTGCTTACAAAGGAGACTGCCTGCCTACCCAGCCTCAGCCACTCTGCGGAGCCCTGGAAATCATCAAACGCCTAAAGGAACAGGAGGAAGAACTGGAGGGAAGACACACGCCACCTGCGAGTCCCAGAGCCCGGAAAGTGGTCCAAGGACGCCCGCCCATGCAGCCCGCAGTGGCGACCCGGGCGCCGCGGAGCGGGCTTCTCCCTGAAGGGGCGCTGTGTCTCCCGGGCGGGCGGGCCTCAGGCCACGTAGTGGTACTGGTTTGGGCTGTCCTTGTCCCTCTCCATGTAGTCCCTGTCTATGAGAGACTCAATCCGCTTCTTCAGATCTCCAGGCTGGAAAAGAACAGCAGGGGCCTGTCAGAGGGCGTCTGGCTCACCTTGAGGGAGTGGGTCAGGGCGCACGTCTGAGGCATGTGGGTCACGTGATCAGGGCGCATGCCTGAGGCATGCGGGTCACGGGGCACGTCTGAAGTACATGGGTCACATGATCAGGGCACATGTCTGAAGCACATGTGGTCACGTGATCAGGGCGCACGTCTGAAGCACGTGGGTCACGTGATCAGGGCGCAGGTCTGAAACATGTGGGTCAAGTGATCAGGGCGCAGGTCTGAAACATGTGGGTCAAGTGATCAGGGCGCATGCCTGAGGCATGTGGGTCAGGACGCCGTCTGAAGCACGTGGGTCACGTGATCAGGGCACACGCCTGAGGCATGTGGGTCACGGTGCATGTCTGAAGTACATGGGTCACGTGATCAGGGCGCACGTCTGAAGCACGTGGGTCACGTGATCAGGGCGCAGGTCTGAAGCACTGTGGTCACGTGATCAGGGCGCACGTCTGAAGCACATGGGTCACATGATCAGGGCACACGTCTGAGGCACGTGGGTCACGTGATCAGGGCGCATGTCTGAAGCACATGGGTCACGTGATCAGGGCACACATGAGGCACGTGGGGCATGTGGGTAGGGCTCACGTCTGAGGCACATGGGTCACGTGATCAGGGCACATGTCTGAGGCATGTGGGTCACGTGATCAGGGCACATGGCTGAGGCATGTGGGTCACGTGATCAGGGCACACGTCTATACACATCTGTGCAGGACCAGAAGCTCACGACAGGACGACTCGGACAAAAGCTCCCTGCTTCAAAGACAATGTCAACATCGTAGCGCGAGCAGATGTCTTCCAAGCAGGGCAGCTGTCAGGGGCCCCTGAGCCTGCAGAGTGTCCTGTGAGGAGACTGCGCCCCACGCTGTGCGCTCATCACTGGGAGACACTACACTCACCCCAGTGGACGCTGTCCCCCTGCGAGAAGGGGAGGCCTGGCCCTCAGGGCGCAGCTCTCTACCCCGACAGCTGCAGGCCTTGCCCTGTGCCTCTGCTGAACGTCCAGGTCTCTGGTGCAGGGGGCCCTGACCCCCTCCCACCCACCCTGGGCCTGTGGAACCTGGGGGAACACACAGCCCCAATGGCCCGTCCAGCGTCCGTCCACTGCCTGGTCCTCCTGAGCTCGACACCACAGTCACAGAACCTCCCTGCTGCCCACCGGGAGCCCTCAGACGCCGGCACTAGGGAAACACGCCCGAGGCAGAGAGCCTGGGGCTGGGACCACGGTGGGAGGAGGGGAGGGCAGCTGCAGTCACCAAGGAACCGGGGGAAGCTGCTCGCTCTCGGCACTCAGAGGAAGGTCTCTGTGGCAAGTGACCAGCGACAGCAGGGGACAGACGGCCGACTCTAGAGGCCCTGAGACCCGGACGTGCGGTGCCAAGGGTGTGCAAACGCGGTGACTTGACAAGCCGACGCCTGCTTACCTTGACTGGGAACTTGAGCTGATTGTACAGCTCAGAAACGAGCAGGTTGTGGCCCAGCGTCTTCCTCATCTTCATGATCCTGACAATGGCAGCATCGATCTGGTACTGCCGGTCCTGGAACACGCGCTCCGTGGTGCTCACCTGCTCCTCCACCTGTGGGAGAGGGCCCGCTGCCTGACTCAGCGCTGGCACCGCCTCTGTGGGGGCTGCCAAGCTCCAGGCAGAAGGCAGGCCAGACTGCGGGGGGACCCCTGTTCTGTTCTGCGGCTTGGTTCCAGTGAAACCACTGAACTTCAGCACCAAAATCAGTGAATTTATAGGAATAGTGACATCAATTAAAAGACTTCACGTGCTGGCTTTGAAACAGAACTTGAAAAACAGAAACGAGAAACTGCCCGGTAATACGTGACCCTGATTTCTAACAAAAGTGACAGTTCTAGTAGGTTGTCAGAGAACCCATTCAGGTTTTAAAATAGGAAGGGTGGCTGGAATGCTTTCTTGATGCTAAGGTAACTTCTAACACAGAGAAATATTTCAGAGGAAAATTGAAACAGACGACTGGAACAATACAAGTAAACGTTCTTTAAAATGTGGGTCAGAGGAAGATCTTCGTTAAGCTGACCCTCAAGGCAGAAACTGCAGAGGAACAGACTGAACCTCCCACTGTACTCACGTGGGAAGGACCCTCTCAGAACGACAGAACCACCCACCACCAGTCCCCTCAGCATAAACAGAACATCCCTGCAAGTCAGAGGTGGGATATTACAATAAATGTACCAAGGACTCGAGTTCAAGCAATTAATTAAAAAAACAAAAAAGCACCAGCGGTGACCCACGAAAGAGCAGGGGCAGGACCAGTGAAGCACTGCAGGTGCGTGGCCGAGAGCTGGACGCCGGCACTTCCTCTCCAGTCTCAGCCCTGTGGTGCTGTTACGCCCACGTTAGAAGATGAAGAACTGAGCATTGGGACAGCCACCTAATTTGTATGAGCTTCTAAATGGCATAAAGATGCTCAGGGGACTCAAAGCAAGTGGCACTAACTTGGCCATGAACCACCCGTGTGCTCCCCAGCGGGGAGGGTGCAGGCAGGGGGGGAGGTCAGGGCCCCCAGGAGCTGGAGACTGGTGCGCGCTCATGTCAGCAAAGCTCCTGTCCTCTGACCCAGCGAGTCCAGGGTGAGGAGCTGAGACTCGAGAGAGCCAAGCCAGGGGCCGAGAGCATGAGTGTGGCTGGGTGGGGCCCCTCAGCTGAAGGATGGACCAGGTCCGAGGCACCACCAGGCTCTGCAGAGGGGCTCCATGCTCTCGGATTCAAGTCACACGATGTGTGACTCTGCACATGTAAAAACCAAGTCCTGACCTGGGAGGAGGCCCGCGCAGTCAGAGCTGGAGCTCCCTCTGGACGGAGCGCCTTCTGACAAGGCCACGGTGCCCGCCTGCTGGATCACAGCCCTGGGGTGCGAGAGCTCCTGCAGTAGGGTGCCTGAGGGCAGCGGCCTGGAGCCTGCCTGGGCCCATGACCCTGGGGAGCCTGATCAAAGGTACAGACGCTCGGCCTGGACACAGAACCCAGCGGCGGGGCCTAGAGAACGGCCGGGGGTGGGCACAGCTGCTAGGACAGGTCACCAGGTGTGGAACGAGGCACTCCATACGCGGACACAGGTGGGCTACAAAGACCTCATCTAGGACATGTTTGTGTGGACAGCAAGTTAACCGTTAGACACATGTCCTTCTGAGTTTCACTCCTATCCTGAGTATAAAAGTAGTAACAGTTACGCTAAAGCATCTCACAGACATGAGTGTGTAATGAGGGTCGAAAGTTCCTATAGACCTACGATCCCCTGTGAGCGGGGAAAGCGGAGGAAGCGGATACGTACCGTCTCCTTCATCTGAATCTGATTGATCTTTATCCGAAAGAGCTTGTGCTTGAACTCTGCGTTGAAGAGGAACTTGTCTCCATCTTCCACCTCCTTCCCTTTGGGACTCTTGAGGAGGACGCGGGCTTTGCCACAGGCCAGGGACTGCAGCGTCCTCCGCAATTCGCTGTCCTCTATGCCAGTGGCCATCTTGATGTCCTCGAAGCTGAAGCCGTCCCCTTCGTTGAACATGAGCAGCACCAGCGTCTGGAACAGGGACACCTGGAACTCCTTCTTTCCCTGAAAGAGAAGGAGCCACGCAAGTGTGTCTGCCAGCCCGTGAACGCCTGAGACAGTACTGACTAGTCGCCAGGTGAGGAGACACCCTCACGAGCCTGTGTGCGGCGTGCTGAGACGGAACTGACTAGTCACCAAGTGAGGAGACGTCCTGACGAGCCTGTGTGTGGGCGTGTTGACAGTACTAACTAATCACCAGGTGAGAAGACATCACTAATTTTATTGATTAAAATATTAGCCCTTTGATCACTTCATTTTACCAACTTCAAAAAGCCAGTATTGAGTTATATTGAATAATCCCTCCCTTTCTTTCTTTGCTATCAAAGTCTACTGGCAATTTAAAAACATCTTTTCATAAACGTGCTTCAAAAACATAAAAAGTGACAGACACAGGACTTGCCTCCTTGAACTCGGCTTTCAGCACCGCGTGGCCCAGCGTCGTCTGCCACTGAAGCTTCCGCCCACTGTGTTTCCCCAGATAAAATGTCTTGAACACTTCCTGTAGCTTGATCATCTGTCAGCAGAGGAAAGCGAGTGTGATCATGCTGAACACGCTTACTCTGCCACGACCGACGGCTCAGTGCCCAAGTTCCCAGGACACCGCTGGGCTGGACGAGGCCTGCTGCGCGTGCTGACAGCTGCCCACCGGCACGCGGCCCCGTGCTGCCACCATTTCAACAACTCCTTCCAGGGCGGGTGGGGCCTCCACCTCCCTCCCGAAGCCCCGCAGGCTTCCTCGGCCCCTCCCGCAGCCTCTGCGCCCAGGAGTGTCTGTGGTCTTGTCCGGTTGCGCTGCAGCTCCTCTTGCCCCAGGGGAGGCCCTGGGACTCTGGCCTGTCCCTGCCACCCCTCCAGGCCTGACTAGTCCTGCAGCGCATGCATGCGCAGGCACAGCCCGGGTGGAGGGAGGTGGGGGGAGTGTCAACCAGCAGGGGCAGACGGGGCGTGGAGGTTTTCTGGGGAAGAGCGTCTACTTGCAGGGTCACACCAGCCCCAGGAGCGTGAGAGTGCTGGGTGGAGTGTGGGGAGGGGCGCAGAACCATCCCATCGCGTGGGGAGACATGGGAGGGGGCGCCAAGTCTGGGACAGCTGTGATGGTCCTGGCGTGGGGGACTGGAGACACAGGCCGGAGGCTGAGAGGGAGGGAGCTGGGGCTTCCGGGGAACATGTGCATTCAGGGCACAGGGCAGAGGAAAAGGAGGGGAAGACGTGACAGAGACTGACTAGGGGGCCAGAAACAGGAGATTCCAGGAGACTCTGCTCCGGGAACAGGAAGGGCGGATCTGGGCCCTGGGCCCACACCGGCAGACACACCCCATCCCCCTCAGAGGGCCCGTGTCAGCCACACACACACCACCCCTGCCCTCTCAGGCCCTGGCTCTGGTGTGACGGGTGGGAGCATCAGCCCGACGAGGAAGCCCGAGGCTCCCACGCGGGAGCTTTTAAAGCCAGGGCCTTCATTGGCAGGCAACCGGCGGCCAGAGACAAGGAGTGTCCACTGTGAACGCTGCTCCCAGAGATGACACAGATGGCCAGGGTTTTCGGCGCGCGTGTGATTTCAACACTCCCCGAGGTGTGTGGGGCCCTGGAGCACTCGTGTGTGAGCGCTGGGCGGCAGGTTCTCGAGTGCTCACCTCTGGGGTCAGATGCACCTCCATGGGTGTGTATGTTGGCCAGTAGCCCATGGTCAGTATGTTCACGGTCAGGTCTATGGAGCCCGGGTCACTCTGATTCTGCATGTACTGCAAACACAAGAAACCGAGACAGATGGTCACCTTAGACTACCACCCAAAAGAATCACTCTTAAAAAACGAGTGATCCTGTTTCCAAACTACAGTTTACCTTGTGTTTTCATTTGTTTGAGACCCTGGAACATGGTCCACTGAAGCCACACACTCTGTTCTAAAGTCACTGGGAATGTTCTTCTTTAGTTTTGTCCCAAATATGGGTCATTAAACACATTTAAGCCAGAGTTTCAAGTGCACTTTTAGGAATTCTTTTTCTTTTTTTTCCAACTGTGTCACACAGCTGGCAGGACCCTAGTTCCCAGACCGGGGGTTGAACCTGGGCCCTCGGCAGTGGAAGCCTGGGGTCCTAACCACTGCACTGACAGGGAATCCCCAGGGGTTACATTTCTTTTTCATTTTGAAGTGTTTTGAACATGTGAAATGTTAACAGTGTAATTTTTAAAGACGAGGATTTTACATAGTTCACATACTTATGTACATGATCATTTCACAGAATTTAAAATAGTGTATTTTTTAAAAAGCTGTTTCATTTGAAAAGAACACAACTTGCCTGCTTGAAATGAACCATGATGTCCTTGGAGAGCTCCATGTCCTTGAACATGCCCTCCAGCTTGCTGGTGAAGGCGGCCCCACACTCTGGACAAAGCGGGAGGCGGGTGAGCATTTGGAGGCCCCGCGCAGGGGTGCTCACCCCACCCCCGGATGCTTACCGTGTTTCAGCTTCGACAGCATAGATTTCTCAGCGTCGACAGAGGCACTTTTCCCAACCAGGAGTCTTTTCGCTAAATCTTTTTTGTAAAATGCTTCAAACACGTCTTTACCTATTTATAAGCAAGCAAGAACCAGGTAAGACATTTGACAGTTACCGTGAAAATGTTCAGCTCAGCAGCTGACTCAGCCCAAGAGGCGGCCACACGTGCGTGTGAGCCAGCTCTTCCCGCTGAATCCCCACAAACACCCTCGCTCCGTCCACAGCAGCCGCCACCCCGTCCTCTGTCGACGGGGCGGGGAGGAGACAGGCTGGCCAGGAGCTGCAGATGTGTGCCAGGAGACCAGCTCACCGTGGATGAACCGGAACAGGATCATGACCTTGTCCAGCATCCTCTCCAGCTCCTCGTCCGTCGCCTCCTTATTCCCCGCTCTCAGTTTTGAGTCTACGTGCTTTGCTGTAGGAGATGAAATTATTTGAAAAATAAGCATTCACTATACAATACATATTCTAAATACAAAAAGGAAGATCTTTAATCTCTGTAAGAAAAAACTGAACATAACACTTGGAACTTTCCCAAAATGACATTATTATGTAATAAACAGGCAAACACCTGCTGTTCTAAGATCTGTGCTTTCAAGGCACCCTAGAACACACTCTGTGGTCCCACACTGGGGCTTCCTGGCACAGGGCTGCTCCAAAAACTGGAGCAGCCCACCAGCAGGATGTGCTGAGACACGCGGCCAAGGCTTCCTTACATGGAAGCACTCCTCTCGGGGATGACCCCGTATTGACAGAGTGGCTCTGCCTGCCCTCCTGCTGTTGACGCACAGGCTGCCTCGACCTGCCCGAAGGGAGAATCCACGCTCCCGAGGGTCTGAATGTGTCTTTAGAGAAACCACAGTCTGTAAGGTGGCACAAAGGCCAAATCAAACAGGTGCATTTGAATGTCTCCTCCTGTTGCTCTTCTTAGCTCTTCCCCTTATCGTTCTTTCTTCTGAACATCGCAAACGTACACACTTGTATTGTGACCTCCACTTTCCCACTAGGTACCTTCAACAGCCCACACCAGAACTCAGTCCTGCCCGCTGCCTCTGAACAATTCCAAAAAAACTGCCTCACTGATGAGACTCCATGAATCCTGAGTATATTTTGATGTTATCATGAAATAAGTATACAAAGGGATCATTTAAAAGAGATGCCAATCAATCCCACCACATTTAATACTGACTGGAGGATACAAGGTTGGGACTGAACAGACATCTCCTGTCCCGCGCTGTCAAGAGGTCAACAGTTACCCTCCCAATGTTCCTTCCTACACGACAAACCCAGGCCAGTTTCTGAGCAGGAAGAGCTCTGGAGCTGGGGGCCATGCAAACTAGGACACATCTGCTCGTCTCTTCCTTCTCTTGTGATGTCAGGCTCCATCTCATCACAAAACCACGAACACATGCTCCCTAGTGGAAACACCACGTGCTCACATACAGATTTAACACACACATGAGCACACGTTGGTGTCTGGTTGTTGGAAAGGCGGTCCTTTTAAGCCCCATTCCCGTCCTCCCCATGAGGCGCCTGAACTTCTGGGAAAACCTCTGCTTAAGCTGTGCTTTATCGTTCACGTGTTCCCTACCGATCAGCTCTGCAGGCTTATTGGGCCTCTTGTTGATGAACGTCTCAAAGGACTCCTTCATCAGGTTGATGAACCTCTCGTTCCGCTGGAAGCACACGTCGATCACGTGGTCCACGCGGTCCTTGAAGTCCAGCAGGTCCTGCACCATGTCCTTGTCTTTCTCAGGGTTGATGACAATCGTCGTCCCGAAAGTCTGCAGAGACACCAAGTCAGCGGCAGGGCCCTGGCACAACAGCTTTTCTCCTGCCATCAAACACTCGTGATGGTTTAACAAATCGATCACTTCCAATATTAAATGCTAAATCATTTCAGAAGTTTCATAAATTTAGTCCACATTCTAAAAATTAAGTAGGTATGCAACTAAGCTTTAAGGTTACAATTCCGCTTCTGAAAGAACTTTTTCTTACAAATCCCTCAGACATAAATTAATCCTCTTAATCTGTCACACCTGTCTGGGCTTCCTGACTACAGTTCCTTCTCTTTCACTCCTAACTGTGCTTTAGACTCTGGTTTTTAGCCTGCATTTTTATTTAAGAAATGCTACGTAAACATCACTAAAAGTCTGTATGACAGTAACAGCTGGCTACTTGACGACACAAACTACTGGCTTTCACAGGACACGCAAGGAGCTCCACATCACAGGTACGCATGGGGGCAGACTATGGTGGAAAGGCTGAGGTGAAGCCGCACAGAGGCTCCTGGAGGGGGGCCTGGCACGACCTGCAGGAGTGGGGGGCACCGTGTCACGCTCATCCTCAGCGGATAGCGGGGCAAGTGTTCACGATTCAATGTCTCCTGCCCAGGCTGGACGCTGCAAAGGTGCCCGCCTGTGTCAGGACCTGTGCCCGTTCTTTGGGGACCCCTGGGCAGCAGAACCCTCAACCTCCTAGGCCTTTCCTGGCAGAAAGTCCAGTGCTGACCAGGCCTGAGTTGCTTATGCCTCTCAGCTCAATACAGTGGCACAAGCTCTTGGCGGTATGTGTGCGTGTACAAACTTTCCACAGTCCTGACTGTTTCCTCCATCTTTCTTACTGAGTTGAATCTCCTTCTTGATGGGTACAGAGCCGCAGGCAGCAAGAAGAGCGAGCGTGTGCCTCGTGCACCCAGCCTGGTTCCCCGATGCTGACACACGGGACCCAACCGAGCAGCAGCACAACCAGGACCCTGGCCCTGACAGTTCACCCGTCGTCTCGTCCAGATGGGTCACAAGTCCACCTACAACTCACCAACTGTGCACCACCTGAGGCCAGCACCAAGATGAATAGGCCAGCACCACACAGATCACTCCTGTTGCCTTTTTATAACCAAAACATGCATAAATCCTGGATTTCTAGGAAACAAAGCAGCATGACCCTACCCAGACACACCAAAATGTGTAACAGTTCCTGCTGAGCCAAGCATGAAATCATGTTTCAACAGCAGATTCACAAAAACAACCTTTTGAAAATCACAACTATAGAACTCCGCTAGTACTTATGCTGACAACAAATGGCCAAACAGCAACTTTAAGAACGTTTACACCTGGATGCTATTTATCCCCAAGACCATGTGCACGGGGGGCCCAGGAGGCGATGGGCACGTCCAGCCAGGCCCCCTGACCGTGAAGGAGCAGAGGCAGCTCTGGCCCGGGCCCGGGGGGCCACTCCCCCACCCCCGACCATGAAGGAGCGGAGGCAGCCCTGGGGCCCGGGCCCGGGGGGCCACTCCCCGCCCCCGACCGTGAAGGAGCGGAGGCAGCTCTGGCCCGGGGCCCGCACACACCTTGATGTAGTCGCTCCAGTGCTGCAGCAGCGCCTGCTGGCCGCCCCGCACGCGGCTGAACAGCTGGTACATCTGCGTGAGGTCTGGCACCCGGTTCTCGTCCAGCAGGTGGTCCAGCCCTGAGACCACACGGCAGCGTCAGCTCTGGCGGCAGGCGGACACGGGCCCCGCAGCCGTCCGCCGCGTGCCTACGCTCCCGGTCAGCCAGGCCTGAGCACAGCCAGGCTGCCTGCCGCCAGAGGCTGGGGTCTTCCAGCCCCGAGAGGACTGCCGGGACTCTGGCCTGAGCCGCCTGGCTCCCCGCCAGCCCCCGACGCAGCTGGTACCCAGGCCCCTCGGGCTGAGGGCCACCACCCTCGCTGGCTCACACTGACTGCGTCACAGCGAACGGCCCCACGCTGCCACAGCGCCGCACCAACTCTCTCCCTGAGTGCGGGACAAGCGGTCAGAGCACACACGCAAGGTGGGAGGCCTACCTTTCTGCAGAATTGCTGTTAAATGTTCTCCTAAGAGCTGCTTCTCCACACAGGCGATCAGCGGTTTCCTGGGTGGGGGGAGCGGGGAGCACAAGGAGCCTGTCAACCAGGAGTGACGGGACCACGCCAGTGCCGACTGCCTCGGGCCCCCACGTCCAGGGAGGAGGGCGGCAGCGACGGGGCGCCCGAGCACGCTCCGGCCAGCTGCACTCCAGTCCCTGGGACTCCTGGACCGCTGCCCTCAGTCCCGCTCCGCTGGGCCCCACAGACCCCCCGCCACCTCCAGCTGCCCCTCTGCCCTCAGTTCAGCCTGCGTCCTCCCAGGATCACACATCAAAACCCGACTCCTTACAGAGGCTGGGAATGTCACAGGCAACAGAGAACCTGACAACCTGGAGACGGCCACGTGGGGTTGTCCCCTGCACAAGGGGACATGGCACCCTTCGGGGTCCAGGCCTCTGCTCGCTGAGCGCTGCTCTCAGAGATCAGAGCCCTGCTGCACTCTCAGGACTTACTAACCTTGGGCCCACTCGAGGGACTTCTCCCTGCACCTCACGTGACCCTCACGGCAGCCCCAGACGGACAGAGGCCGGCAGCCATGTGGGCCCCAGGCACGGAGGGCTCAGCATCTGAGCTGTGCCCGTGCCCTGGAGAGGGGGCATGCGGCCCGGGGCGCATTTATTTATCGGCCTTCTGCCTCTGCTGTCTCTGAAAATCACCTTTTACTCTGTGACCTTTGAGTCATCTGATACTGCAGAAGCCACCTCAGTGCTCCTCAAAACCCCACCCCAGGGAACCACCCTTCTCTCCGAGTCCTCTGCTTAGCCCGAGGTCACTCCTCACTGAGACGGGCGGGGGGGCTCTCTGCGGCACCTGCACATGGGCGTGTGAGCCCGCAGGAGGGCGTGAAGGCGCAGCCGCGGGGCCCAGCACCAGGGGCTGCAGGCTGGGGCGTCCCACCAGACGCAGCCTTCTGTCTCCCTGCACCCCCAACCCCCGCGGTCCCCACGGCACCTCCAGCTACGCGTCTGGGGACAGCCCGCTTCTGCTCCAGCCCCGTTCTCTCGAGATGACACACTGCCCCTTCCTTTCATCGCCCCCGCGCCCCCACGAGCCACCACAACCCACACAGTTTAGCACTTTCCCTCTTAAAAACATCTCTTTTTCATCTCCCACATCTCTGCTCTGACCTCCCTCGCTTGACTAAACATTACGTGCCTGACACAGACACTCAAAAAAGTTCCCCTTGAACTTCTCCTTAGATACTCATCGGTTTAGAGAAAAAAATTAGATGAAAAAAGAAAATAATCGGACTGAGTAGCAAAATAATCACAGCTCTATCAGTACATCAGATGTCCAACCAAAGTTTACAACCAAAACTGCCTGCATTCAGTGATACACCATTAACACTTCTATAAATTACAGATTCATAACATAAATTAAAAATGGTAAAAAGACACCAAGTATCTCTGCCCGAATCACTCCTTTGGACAGGAACTCAACACAGGCCACTTAGTCAGTGTGACTTACGACTATTGAATAATCACAAGTAATAAGCAAACTGCTCGAGGAGCAAAAATATGTCCAGGGTCAGAGAGCAGCGAGTGAGTCTGTGAGACGTCCCGTGTGTTGAGGAGTGGAGGGGACATTGTCCCCAGGAGGCCCCTAGATGGAGCCCAGAGCTGTACTCACTGTGTGCTGTGATCTAGGTATGTGATCACGCGGTCTGCCTCCTCCTCCAAGCGCTTACTCACATGGTCAAGATACTCTGGAACCTTCCAGAAAGAACATTTAAATACATCAGCAACAAAACACATTCTTCATGTGACCCAAGAAGTTCAAACATTGCTTTAGTAAAAGAAAAAGCAGAATTGCATGCAAGCCAAACGGGAACACTGACTAACGGGAGTGGGGAAGGGAGGCAAGGCCTGGGACAGGTCACGGCACCTGGGTCCACGCAAGGTGCAGCCAGCGAACACCAACCACACGCTTTCTCCAGGGGCCCAGAGTGGCCGCAGGGGCTCTCAAACCACACCCTGAGTTTCTGGGGGCGAAGGGTGTCCATGCTGCCACCTGCCTGCACGGCAGGGGCCCGGTGATAGGGTCCCTGAGGCCCTGGCCCAAGGCGGTGGCCAGGCTGCCCTGCGACATCAACTGCCCCCGCCTGAGCTGGCCCCGGGGCCTGCCTCTGGGCTGGGCTCTAACACCCGAGAAACCAGCTAGCGAGGCATCGGCATTCTATTACCACCACCTGGCATCCCCCACAGCTTTTAGGGTCATTTTATTCAGTGTCTCACACAGATGAAAATTTTTAATGTATCAGGTTTATCTTTCATAGCTAAGCATTATCTTTAGAGAATCCCCTGGTGGTCCAGTGGTTACGACGCCACGCTTCCACTGCAAGAGGCACAGTTCAATCCCTGGTCTGGAAACTAAGATCCCTCAAACTGCCGAGCACAGGCACCCCTCCCCGCAACACACACACACACACAAAATTATCTTTTATCATCTTGTTTCAGCTTGAGCTCCTTATGTAAATCAGAAGCTGCTTTTCTGGCTTTCTTAATGGGGGGATGGCAATGGAAAAGTTTCTAAAATAGGGGGAAAAAACCCTCAAAATACTAAGAAAGAATCTCATTACTGGGAATTGAAACTAGATTAGATTTTCAGTAGAATGTTTGCATGTGTGAAAAGACAGATGCTTAGAAATCACACTTGGATACACATCTATGAAAACAAAGTAAGGCACTTTAGAAACGTCTCGGCGACTCACCTCTCTTTCTTGCATTAACCTTTGGCCTTCTGCAGCATATAAACAATTCGTTTCTTCCAAAAATTTCAGTTCAAATGAGTCTTTATATACCTAAAAAACGAGCAGTTACTGGCCAATTACAGCGAAGAAACCTCTCATCCTGAAGGCTGACCCCTTGGCGAGGGCGGCTGGCTGCACTGCCATGTCCCTGCTTGAGGGTGGCTCCCTCCCCGGCCTGGATGCAGGGCTAGCCTGAGTGGTTACCCTCCTAGAGGGAAAACACTCCCTATTTTCAGCCAACGCTTTAACGACATGGGTGTCCACTGAGGTCTGACCTGGTTTGGCGGGCGGGGGGGGGGGGGGGGGGGGGGTCGGCAGCCGGGCCCACCTGGAGGTCGGACAGCATGCCCAGAAGGCTCCGCAGCAGGCTCCGGTCCACCGCCTCGCCGCTCCGCTCCCGCTCCACCAGCAGCAGGATGCCGTCGATGGTTTTCGTCTGGACCATTTTATCACTGATGATGTGGTTTCTAAACAGCTCTAACCCCATGTCCCTGCACAAACAGAAAAAACTAGATGTGTTAGGTTCACTCTTTACAAATTTTGGGTGAAGCTCCAGACACACTTACTTGCTAACTCACTAGTGCATGTGTCAACTTTTTAAAAAAAATTTTCCTTTTTGACAGTCTGGCACGCCTTGCTCTTCTTTTGTCACCCAGGCGGTCTGTTTCCTGTGTGAGCCAGTGGTGCCCCCGCCCTGCCCGGGGCCCTGGGGTCTCCTGTCCTCAGTGTTCCCCGAGCCCGTGCCCCAGCTGCTCCGTCTGTCTGTGCCACGGGACCACAGAGCAAGGGTGCCCGTCCTCAGCTCGCTGCCCGAGGACTCAGGAGGAAGTCTGGCCATGGCTGCAGGCGTCCTCTTCTGGAAGCTGAGATCTTGGCTCAGGCTCCAGCAGCTCACACTCAGCCAGCAGGGTGTGCCCTCACCCCCCCCCGCCCTCCGACGCCCACAAGCTGCGTGTCCCGGGCACAGCACGCAAATCAGGACTGACCACCCGTGTGGATGGAGGCCAGGAGGGCCGCGGGGACCAGCTCCGACACAGGCTGAGCTGCTCGGGCCCGAGGCCAGGAGGCACTGAGCGGGGACCTGGGCGATGGGGTCACAGGGTCCCGGCTCACGGGGCCCCTCAAAGGCCCGCGTGAGGAGCAGGTGGAAGCCGGGCCCCCGCACTCAGCTGATCAGCAGAGCACCGGGGGGCGGCGTGGCACGGACCGTGTGCCTGGCCCCCCCAGAGCAGAGTGAATGGTGGAGACTCTGTGCCTGCTGGCCCGTCCCGAGATTCCATCACCTGCAGGAGAACACGCGGGACTGCCAGCCGCCAGCTCGGCGGCCACCCCCCAGGGACCGACGCCCTGGGCTGAGGTTCACCAGGGGGCCCGGCGGGCGCGGAGGACAGACAGTCAGGCACATGTGGCAGCCGCAGCGCAGACACTCACCAGATGGAGGGCAGCGTGGAGTTCTGGAGCACGTACGTGCGGTCCAGGAACAGGAAGATGCTCCGGATCATGATCTGGGGGCAGAGGGCTGGGTCAGTCCACCCCAGGCCTCTGAGCAGTCATGCCGCTGTCGCAGATCTAACACGGCTGCCTCACCAAGACCCTCAGGGCTGACGTCCCTGAATTTAATTGTTCCCCTTGGTGCTGGCTTTTCCTCTTTAATCCAGAAAATATGACTGGACGGATTTCACAGCACTCGGCCTCTGAGACACGTGTGATCTCAGTCCCTTCCTCACTGACGTGCTCAGTCTCCTGAGCGTGGGCTCAAGCATTCCTTCCTGGCACGTGGGCATGCGGCTCTGCAGGTTCAGGGGGTGTGGAGGGCCCAGGACTCTCCTCTCAGGGAGCTCCCCAGACTCTGTCGAGAAGCTTTGCTCACAGAAGTAAACAGAACCTTCCTGACGGATGTTCGCCTGTTTTTACGACTCAAGCGGAGCTTGGCCCGGAAGAGACTCTCTTGTTGCCGCCTACTCACCCCCGTGAGGAAACAGAAGCGCTCAGCCCACCTGGGAGAGCTACTGATACTACCTCTGCTCTCCCTCGCCTCTCAGCCAGGTCACCCTGAAAACTCACATACATAAAGTCAAATCAGAATCTATATCCACTAAGTCTAAGCCTGGCTGTCTCTAGGTGCTGGGAAGCCCTGGGATTCGGGCTTGATTCTCAGGCACAAACTGAGGCCAAGGGAAACTTCAGAGGCTCACCAGGAGTCACAGGCCTGGGGCCACCTGCGTGTGGTCTGAAGGACCCGAACAGGACAGGCCCCCAGCCCCGCCCACGGCCCGCCTGCCTTCCCCGAGGGTGAGAAGAGGGGCGAGGCCACGCACTGTGAGAAAGTCACCCAGCTGGATGAGCAGCGGGCATCACCCTCAGCTGCCCAAACCCCCTTCGGCCCGGCAGAGCCAGAGGCTGGAGAGGAGGCCCGAGGGGACCAGTGCACCGAGCCGGCAGAGGGAGGAGGCACCCGCGACACTCGCATCGCAGAGGCCGTCGGCAAGCTTACCATCTGTCTGCAGTGATCCTGCCAGCACGTGTTAATCTTCTTGAGAAACAACACACTGTCTAGTGAGTCTGTGCAGACCTGCTAAGGAAGCTTCAGAAACATCGGCAGATTTATTGCAATTTTTACCCCTTAATTGCAGCTCTCTTCACCACAGACTACTGCATGCTATTTAGTACTCAGAGTACTGAAAAACGGGAAGCTCAGAAGCCACAAACGTGGTTTCTCAGTCCCCACGCCCCTGCCTGGGATGCACCTGCCTGCACTCACCTACCCCATCCCTTCGAGCCCACCTTGTTCCCTTCCCTCCCCTGCCAGGGTCCTGCCCCAGGCTCTGCAGACACTGTCCCAGAGGGAGGAAGTGGGTCTGCTGACAACAGCAAAGGTCCAGGATGGTTTCAGCCAGCGAGGCCCTAAGCTGAAAACCACTGAGCCACCCCCAACCTGCAGACTGTGAGTGGACAGGCAAGGGTTGGTTCATTTTGCCAAGTTTGTGGAAACTGGTTATAAATCACAGAAAACTAACAAGAGTTTTAAGAACAAGAATAAAAAATAGCAGAACTCTAAGATATTTTTCAGAATGTTTCCTAAATACTTCAAACCAGACTTAATAAATGGACACTCTCACTTTAATCAGATCAGCAGAGAAGTTTAAATGGTAAAAAAATTCTACTTCAAAAAAATCTGTTTTGTAGGGTTGTATGATATAAATGCAAGGTTTTGTTTCCATAAATAAAAGAAAATTTTAAAAGCTTTTGTTTTGATATTAAGGATATTCATTCATTCTTTATTCTATTAATGTTCAGTTTCAAAATATTTAGGTAATGAATAGGAATCGCCCAAATCAAACAAGGATATTCTCTGAACTGGAGGATCTGTGCTTGGACATGGCCCTCGCAGGCCTGGCGCAGTTGCTGGTAGAGCGTCGGGGACACTTTGTGGGAACAAAGGTTTTCAACAGCCTGAAGACAAAAGGAATAATGAGTCATTCACTATGAATGAGAAACTTGTTCTTTAAAAAAGTGTATTTGCATAAACCGCTATAATCCTAACAGAAAGGCGCTCCTTCAACACTTACACAGTCTACAATACACCATCACAGTGATTCAGGGCCATCACTGTTGGAACACCAGAGACCAGCAAAGAGTGGCCCACAACAGCAGGGACCCAGAACACGGACACGACTGCGCCCCGATGCCCGCCTGAGGACGGGGGCCCCGAGGGGGTGCGTCCAGGCCGGGCCTCTCCAGACCCCCCCCAGGCTCCCTGCTCGGCAGCCTCTGACCCTGGCCGCACTCCACTCACGCGAAGACCAAACTGGGCCTGAGCCCACGGGCCCGTCTGCGGTGGGGCTGCAGGGAGGAGTGAGCTGACCCTGAGGATCACAATGTGAAACCAGGCCCGGAAACCCCTGCTCCAGACCCTGAGACCACCCCATGGCAGGGGAGGGGACAGGAGACCCGGGCCCTCAGGCCCCCGAGTAGGTGACGTCCAAAAGCTCAAGGGCCAAGGCCCCGAGGGGGTGGCGCGTAAACTTGTCTGAAATTAATGAGGAAACAAGTGTTTGGGGTGGAAACAATTTTCAAAAAATATTATCAATCCACATCGAAGAATACTTGTATATTCTTACCAGTTCTAATAAAATTTTCTTTCAAATCTCATGTACAAGATCAGCACCTGACCCAATCCAAATATGAAATACTATGAAGAGAAATGCAGTGTTTCTACTGCCTATTTCTGAGCTATTTAAAAAAGTATGCGGGATATACAGAACGGACACATTTTAGAATCTTTGCTCAAATGTAAGGGCAACTTACGTTTTTATAGCTATAAAGAAAATAATTATGTAAAGAAATACATAACATATAAAACACATGCATACTTATAAAGTTCAAAAGAGAACATCAAATAATGGTAATAAGAAAACAAGAATACCTTTCCCTTACATTCTGTGTTAATGAGAACAAGGCGTTCCCATCCACATTTTCTTTCTATATCCTTTACCTCCTTTCTCAAAACTTAACGGTTTTATAATTCAGCCCAAGACCAACTGTCCTTTTCCCACTTAAAATAAAAAGGGGGATACTGTCCTAATAAAGACTTTTGTTCCAGTAGGTAGTCATTACAAATATAATTATTACAAAGTAAGTTTTTACTATAATACATGAAGAAAACATATTTTCTTTGGTAAAAATCAAGATAAGCTCAGTGGCGCATGTCCTTCAAAGAAGAACATCTTTTTTTTTTTTCATTTATTTTTATTAGTTGGAGGCTAATTACTTTACAATATTGTAGTGGTTTTTGTCATACACTGACATGAATCAGCCATGAAAGAAGAACATCTTAATCAGAGGCATTTTCTGAACGCTCCAGTTCCTGGAGCAGGTGTCAGTGTCCCCAGGACAACCTTTTCCCGGCTGTGAGCTTCCTGGTGAGTTCTGGAACCAGCTCCCCTTCGTGTGCCCCACACGGCACGTGCTCACTATTGACATCAGGTCCACTGAGACTGTTTTTAACTCGGAATCTGGAGCGCCCTTAAAGCCACGAGCCAAGCCCCGGGGCACCAGGCAGGCCTTTGCTGAGTCACTGCTGGCGTCTTCGTGTTACAGCCGCCCTGTCACCTGCTCTCCCCCTGGGGGGGGGGGCGGTGGGGCAGGGACGCCACAGGCCCTTCTCCCCAGAACTAGATCGGGAGGTTTAGTCACACTTAGAGATTCAGAAGTCCCTCTCAGGGTGCATGAGGCCCCCGTGGGGCCATGTGGGCAGCACAGGGGTCTTAGGGGATGCAGCGCCCGGAGGGGGTGAGCAGGACCCGGGTCCCATGGGCAGCAGACCCGTGTGGTTTGGTGTTTCCTCGGCCAGCCTCGCGGCCAGCAGCCTCCCAGCCCCGCCTCCCTCTCCACAGTCCCACACCCGCTTTGCACAGGCTTATCTGTGTCAGGACAGACAGTGTCCCAGCAAAACACTGACCCTGAGAGAGCGCCTCCCACGTCTAGGAGCAAAACAGCCTCGAGGGGGAAAAGTGAAAAACAAACACCGCCCTCCGAGCCCGGGGGAAACCACACCCCTGACCATTCCACAGACAGACCGGCCAGGGCCCTGCCCTCGCCTCGGCTGTGGGGCCGGGCTGCCTCCTCCAGCAGCCCCGGCCCCGGGCACCCAACTGGGTGCCAGGTGTGTCTAAACGCCACAAGCCCACCGCACGGGAGGAGCCCCCACCTGGATGCTGTCCCCCCAGGTTCCCGCCCACGAGAAACCAGTGAAGAGCAGTGCAAAAATGAAACAAGGACTTGGGCCTGAGCATGTGGCGAAGTCCAAGGGGACAGGACGCCCACCCTCCCAGCCCCAGTCCCAAGTCTGGACATGATTCCCTCATACAGAGGGCTGACTTCCAGGAGGGACCAAGCTGCTGAATTACAGAATCCTTCCTGTTAAGCCTAAGACAGCTGAACTTGAACATTATGTTTCTGAATAACTTATGCACTGAATTCACTCTAATTTACACTCTCCAACAGGCCATCAAATAAAGCGTCCACCTGTCTCCCATCTCCTGGGCTCCCTTGATTTACCAAATCCACCTGGTGGATGCATCAGCACCCGAGTCCACCCCATGCTCCTTCCCCAAGCTCACCAGGTACAGGGGTCATGGAGACATTCACCCCAGGACTCAGCACCAGCAGCAAGGCCTTCTCAAGTGCGAGGTCCCTGCGACAGGTCTGAGTCTGAGCATCAGAGCCAGTCTGAGACCCACACGGATCAGACTTGAGGCTGCAGGGGGAGGGGGACGAAGACCGACGCCCCGGGAGCCAGCGGGCGGCAGATGCAAACTCTAATACTTAGGATGGGTGAGCAACAAGGGCCGCTGTGGAGCACAGGGAGCCCCAGCCGAGCTCCTGGGATAGACCACAAGTGAAAAAACAGTAAAAAAAAAAAAAAAAAAAAGAATATATATGTCAAATGCATATATATAAGAATATATACGTAAAATATAAGAACGTAGGTAAAACTGACTCACTGCACTGTACTGCAGAGATTGGCATAGAACTGTAAGTCAACAAAACTTCAGTTTTTAAAAAAGTCAAAAGCAAAACAAAAATCTAGTCTGAAATCAACACACAGCCTTCCCCTGAAACACTTCTTGAAAATGTTCAGGTTCCTGTGGTTTCACTGAGCTGACGGGTAGGACTAAGACATAGACACCCAGATACACTTTCTTCAGTGAGCTGGGATTTCACACCTTAATTCAGAAAAGATCTATGCATTCAAAAATCTCCTCCTCCTCGCATTATGGGAGGAAAATGACTGAGTGGTATGTGGATCTACTGGTTCATCATCATGATCAGAATATCCCTTTCCAGCAAACAAAAATGAAGTGAGAAACGGCAGATGGGCTGAAGTTGCCCTCGGCCTCCACAGGCCTGGCTGCCTGCAAGGGAGATGCTAGACCCATTTTGGGGAAACTGGCCAACATCAAAACAAGAGGTCCTCCCTCCAACATCCCAAAAACCTCCTCAAACAGAACCAACCTTGCAAGCTCTGGTGAGGACTGTTACTCGAACAGAAGACTCTGGCAAAGTGCGTCCCACCCCCCACAGGAGAAGCTGGGGCTCTATGCTGAGGCCCCAGGGCAAGCACTGTTCCTGCCGCTGGAGGCCAGGATAACCTCCCCGTCAGGTCACCTACTCTCCCCCCCAACCTGCACCACGGGACCTGAGCGGCTCACTCTGCAGACACACACCACTCCGAAGTTCTGAGCGGCCAGGCGCCTGCCCATGCACCTGCCTCCAAAGGCCAGCCACTGGCCCCGACAGGCCCTCCAGAGACGCCCCCCGGGAGGAGTGGGGCCACTGTGGGGGGAAGCACCCTGAGCCTCAAGGTCCCAAGACACAACACCAGGACACCTGGAAACACCATTTGTGATAATATCCAAGGTAACCACGATGAAACACATCCTGGGTAAAAGTACAGCTAAGAAAACGCTGAGCAATTGATACCAGTCAAATCTCCAGGAAAAGAGCAATCATGAGCCCTAGCTGAAAGACGTAATATTTTACTAAATTAAAAGCCCCTGAGTTTGGGCATGTGGTGGGACACTTGCTTCTGGCCCAGACACAGCAAAGGAACAAGCCTCACTCTGCTACTGAAATAATATACAAAACCGCAGTTTCCAAAGCACCACACACTGGGTTCTGAGAGGCAGTGACCTCGGCAGACAGAAGACAGATAAGCACTGACCCCTTGGGCGTCCAGCGTCCAGGCTGCAGAGCGGACGCCCTGAGCTGAGGACTCAGGAAGGTCCTGCGTTGGCAGCGGGGCAGTTAGTCCTGGACAAAGCCCTGCTCTAGTACTGCCTGGCACACCTTAAAGGCAACAGTCTAAAAGGTCAAACTGACTCCAAATAATTTAACCAAGTTAGGAACAAAACTCAAGAATATTCACAGAAACATAAAAGCATCTAGCACACAAGTCAAAACCCACAATGTCTGGCATCCAGTCAGAGCTACCACTCAGGCAAAACGGGAGGAAAACAACGCCAGTGGAGAGAAAAATCAACCGTGCCACGCAGCCCGGAATGGAGACGTGGCAGATCAGGACGCAGAAGAGCTATGACTATGTCCACACGTCAAAAAAGCTAACTAGAGACAGAGAAGATACAAAAAAGATTCAAACTGAACACCTAGAGAGGAAAACAATGCAGGGTTGAAGATTACACCAGATGACATTAATGGCAGATTAGACACCGCAGAAGAAGAATGAACTGAAAGAAGTGGACAAACTGACTAGCTTCATATCCACTAAGGAAATCTGTAGTTGAAAATCCTTCCACCAAGAAAGCCAAGATGGCTTCCCTGGGGAATTCTCTCACACCTTTAGAGAGAAATAATACCAACTCTATACAAAGTCTTCCAGAAAATGAAAAGAAGAGAATATTTCCAATTCACTTTTTGAGGCCACCATTACTGTGTCACCAAAACCAGACACGGACATTACATGAAAATAATACATCAACATCCTCTGTGATCACAGGTACAAAAATTAACAAATGATTGGCAGACTGAATCTAACACATTAAAAAAAAAAAAAAATACTCATGACCAAGCAAGATTTATCCCAAAATGAAAGACCAGTCTAAGATTTGAAAAATCAATCAATGTAATTAGCAAACAACAAAAAAAGAAAAATGAGACGACCACCTCGACAGTCACAGAAGAATTTATCAAATTCCAACATGTATTTCTGATAAAAATGCTCAGCAAAATAGGAACAGAGAGGAACTTCCTTAAATTGATAATGCGTATTCTGGAAAAACCCACAGCTAGCATCGCATGATGTTAAATGATGAAAGACTAAAAGCTTTCTTTCCTAAGACTGGGAACAAAACAACTGTACCTGCTCTTTACATTTCTATTAACCATCAGAGGCTCTAAGCAGTGTAATCAGGCAAGAAAAGGAAATAAAAGGAATGCAGATTAGAAAGGGAGAAGTGAAGTTACTTCTATTCACAGGCAATGTGACTGTATAGAAAATCCAAAGGCATCTACAAAAAAAGCTACCAGCAAAAAGTGCAATCAGCAAGACACAGTACAGAAGATCAATGAATAAAATCATTTGTATTTATATGTACTATCAAGAAATTAAAATTTCTACCACGTTTCCTGACACCATAAAAACATGAACCGCTTTAGGGATGAACCTCACAAGGCCCGTGCAGTGCAACTACAGACACTGCTGAGACGGAGCAAAGCGAGTGGCCCCTGGTGGCCGGCTGGGCCGGCGCTGTCGAGGCACAGCTCTCCCCACGCTCCCCTAGTGCTCCACAGAGTCCCACCTAAAATCCTGGAGCACTTTTCTGAGAAACTGGCAAACAAATTCTAAAACCCATACGGAAATACAACGGACCTAGAACAGCCAAAACAAGTTTATCCTAAAAAGGATAAAGCTGGAGGGTCAATGCTCCAGACTTTGAGACTTAGGGCTCTCATACGGACAATTTCTGATGAAGGAACAAAGCAGCTCGCTGGAGGAAGTTCAGATGCCTGGACCGAGTGGACATCCACAGGGAGGACAATGAGCCTGGATTTACACCTCACAAGAGACACAACCACTCACCTGCAAACAGGTAATACACCTAAATGTGAAACTGAAAACCCTGAAATGTCCACAAGGAAATAAAACAGAGAATCTATACCACCTCAGACTTCTCAGACACTACCAGCACAATCCATAAAAGACCAAACTGATGCCAAGACTTCATCAAAATCTAAAACTTATGCTCTCTGAAAGCCATAGTTAAGAGAATCAAAAGGCAAGTTGTAAACTGGGAGAACATAAGTGCAAGGCAAATATCTGGAATACGATATGTACCTAGAATACATAACAACCCCAAACACTTGATGGTAAGAAAATAAACAAGACCATGAAAAATAAGCAGATGTGAACACACACTTCAGTAAAGCAGGTATGAGGAATGGCAATGGGCACAAGAAAAAAATACTTCATGTCATCAGGGAATTGCAAATTAAAACCAAGGTGAAATGCTACTACATACCAAACTAGAACAGCAAAAATTAAAGACTGACAATACCAGACATTGGCATGGACATGGAGCACCTTAAACTCTCACACGCCACTGACAGACAAAATCATGATGCCACTTTGAAAAAGCTATGAAACGTCTTATGAAACCCAGACGTTCATTAACTCAGGATAACCAACCGTGGTACCCAGCGTACTCAGCGACAAAGAAACCAGTTACTGTCAAAAGGCCCACACCAAATGCAGAAGCACTGCCCTAAGCGAAAGGAGCCAGGTACAAGAGGCTGCAAGAGGCACGGTTCCGTTTAGATGAGGTTCTAGAAACGGCAGAATGCACTGACAGACAACAAATCAGGGACTGCCAAGGACTGGGAGTGAGGCGGGATGGCTGGCTGCACAGTGGCCTCCGGGCACCGTCTGTGGTGACGGAATGTTCTACAAGTGGACACATCTGTTAAAACCTACTCAAGGACACATTCCATACCTTAATAAAAGTGGTTAAAACACACAACAGACTTACACTTGAGACAAGGAAGGCACACATGTTTCTCAAACTGTCATCAGCAGTCTTCTTTGGGTGGTAGGAATTGAGGGGATTTTCATTTTCTTCAGTGTACTTTTTCTAGTTTCCATAACTTTTATAATGTAATTGCTTATGTAAACATGAAAGGTTTTACTTATTTACTTATTTACAATTATCAAACTTTAAACTCTTTATGTCACACTGGGGAGCAGCCAATTAATGATGCTGTTGTAGTTTCTGGTGAGCAGCAAAGGGACTCAGCCACACACATACATGTACCCATTCTCCCCCAAACCCTCCTAGGAAAAAAGTTTAAATGCAAGTCTCTTAATAGAGAAGCTATATATTAATAGAAATGCTATTCTATTACCTAAAACGTAGATAAGAGTTTCATATATAACATAATGGATAATAATTTGCTGCATATTTGGAAAATGTTAAAAGTCCTATGGCTCTTAGAAACACATTTCTCTCCCATAAATGAGTTAAATTTAAATGCCTTTCAACAGCTTAAGGCTGAAAATGAAATAAAAATACCACAACCACCAAAAACAGAAAACATTCCTTGACTTGGGACAGGATGCCACAGAACTCCTACTGTTCCTGTTGGAGGCAAATACTCGGATTCTATTACCTCCTTACTTATTGTCTCTGAAAAACACTGAGGACCACAAAATCCATGGCAGTGTCACGTTTCACCGGAGCTGGATTATCGTGCTATTTAGACAACTATAAAAAAAGTCAGGTAAGTGGGAAACAGGAGGCCAGCACCCTAAGAAAAGGGAACCTTTCCATCTCAGTGAGCGTTCTATAAAGCTCTGCTTTTAGCCACCTGTGGATGCTTACCTGATAGAGCTCTTCCAGGTTATAGCGGATGGAGGTACTACTTTGTATGGCTTTCACTGCTTCATGAAGCTTCTGCCAGGTGTCCTGAGTGTAGTTATCAGGCAATTTAGGTCTGTCTGTAAGGGCAGACAGAGTCAGTAGGTAACAGCACCCATGCCAACAATCACACGTCTTTAAAAAACCATTCTACAAAAAAAGTACGTCAGAGACACACAGCTAAGGAACGCAGGACATTGTTTTCCCAGCACAACGTATCGTGTTTATAAATCTCTCGGGTTACAGACTCTGCAACCATCCCACCTTCGTTTTGCTAAGTAAACACATCTAATACTGATGATCAGTGTAAGTGCATGTAGAAGACATAAAAATCTTAGTGTTCTTTTACTTAACGAGTGGATTTCCCAAACGGGAGGACGAGGAATAGTTACACTCTACTCAACACTGAAAGTTGCCCGAAACTGCCCCCAGTTGGGAGGACGCTGAGACGTGAGCTCCTGACGGGCCAGAGGCGCCTGCTTGGGGGCCGCGACGCCGCAGGGCCGGGGCGAGCAGAGGGGGTGACCACGCCCGCCCCTCCGAGAGCTCCGGTCCCGCCGTGCCCGGCCCGACCCGCCCCAACCGGGCGGCCGCAGGGCGCGGGGCGGCGGCCGAGGGCGCCCCCGGCCCGCCCGCCGGCCCCGCACCCACCTCGGAAATTCTTGATCACGAGCTTCTTGGAGCCGCCGGCGCCGCCGGGCTTGGCGGTGACGGCGGCCGCGGCGAGGGACGCGGGCTTGGTGAGGCCGTTGGTGTGTCCGACGAGCGCCGAGAAGCTGCCCTTCCGGGGGGTCTCGTCAGCCATGGCCGCGGCCTCCGCCCGCCCGCCGCCCGCCCCGGCCCGGCCTCCGCCCCGGCCTCCCTCGGCCCCGGCCTCCCTCGGCCGCGCTCCCTCGGCCCGGCCCGGCCCAACCGCCGACCGGCTCGCCCGCTCGGCCCGCTCGGCTCGCCCGGCCTGACCCGGCGCCTCAGGCCCCAGAGCGCGCCGGACCCCGACCCGAACCGACCCGGCCGCAAGCGCGCGGGCACCGCAGTCCGCGTCCGCCGCGGCCCGTGAGGAACCCGCAGCGGCTAAGGGAGCGGCGGGCCCGGGCACCCGCGGCGCCAATGAGGCGGTCGCGCGAGGGGAGAAGGGAGTCGCAGCGCAGTCCCCGACCGTCCTCAGCCCGGGCGCGCCGCCATGCCGGCCCGGGGCTCGCGCTCCGGCGCACACACCGCCTCCGGAACCAACGCGCGCGGAAGGCGGGGCCGGGGGCGCGGGGTCGGGGCCGGACCGCGGCCCGGAAGTGACGCGCGGCGGCGGCGGCGGCGGGCGCGACCATGGCGCACATCACCATCAACCAGTACCTGCAGCAGGTAAGCTTCCCGGTCTGCGGACCGCCTGCTGACTGCCCGCCCGCTGCCTTTTCCCGTGCGCTGCAGCTGGAGCCTGGGGGGGCGGGGGGTTCTTTTCGCCGGCTGCGCCCGCGCCGTCGGCCGCCGGACGGCAGGCAGACCCGGTGTGTGTCCTGGGGGCTGGCCACGTCCGCGGTGGGAGCCGGGGAAGGAGAGAGCCGGGGTCCGCCTGCGAGCGGGCCGCGCCCGGCGGGCTTGCGTCCTTCGGTAATTGTGTCTCTCAGGGCTGTGTCCACACAGCCTGTAAACGCAGGAGCACAGCGCGAACACAGGCATCGACGGATTCAAAGCCTACAGTCTTTGCTGAAAGCAGGGCTTCTCTGATAGCTCAGACGGTAAAGAATCCGCCTGCGATACAGGAGACCCAGGTTCGCTCCCTGGATGGGGAAGATCCCCTGGCGGAGGGCATGGCAACCCACTCCAGTATTCTGACCTGGAGAATCCCATGGACAGAGGAGCCTGGTGGGCTGCTGAGTCCCAAAGACTCAGACACGACTGAGCGACTAAACACAGCCCAGCATAAACACTGTGAGGGCTTCCCTGGTGGCTCAGACAGTAAAGAATCCACCTGCAATGCAGGAGAGCCAGGTTCGATCCCTGGGTCGGGAAGATCCCCTGGAGAAGGGAATGACAGCCCACTCCAGTATTCTTGCTTGGAGAATCCCATGGACAGAGGGGTCTAGCAGGCTACAGTCCATGGGGTCGCCAAGACTAGGACACGAATGAACGACTAACACAGTCTTTCCTCTGAGCTATGCTAATTGGCAGAGCTAGAACCCTGGTAATAGGATTAAGGAAAGGGGGGTGGGGTGGGCGTGGACTTTAAAAAATATCTGAAGACTGCCAGGACTCAGTGAGTAAAGGCCTGTGGTTGGGGCACCTGGAGGAATCAAGAATCATTGCCAGGTTTCTAGCTTGACAGCAGATGAGCAGAACCGGTTTTAAAGGAAAAATAAATTATTCTGGACCTGTTGTGTTGGAGGTGTCGGTTGACAACCAGGCAAAGATACCTAGTTGGCAGTTGAATATAGTAATAACAAGATTAGAACTATTAGCTTAATGGTTAATGGTTCATTGAGAAAACTGGTTACAACAAGAATCATGAAAATACAAATACATGCCTTTGTTTTAACTTAAAGCTTGCAAATATAATACATTCGTTTGCATTCTTCTGGTTGAGGCCTAAGACTTTTTCTTTAAGGATATGTCTACCTTGGCCTTATCTTTGCAGAGTTAACATTTTTCAATACCAGTTTTTATATAAAGTTGAACAAGAACACAGACATTTGAAAACCAATGTGGATATAGAATCTCTAGAAGTTTATGCTTTTTTATATCTTATCTTTTGTATATAAACGTTGTGTTTTCTGTACATTTTTATATTACTCACAATTTTCTTGCCCACACCTAACTGCAGAGTTGGGGGAGGTAGCTTGCCACCATCACCGTTTTCCTAGGAGGTTGAATCATTACAAACCCTATTTCACAGAGCAGGTTAAGTGACTCTCTAGGGTCACTGGGCAAGTAGGTGATACATTCAGACCAGGAATCCTGGCCCCAGAGTCCATGCTCTGACACCAGGCTCACTATCTCTGTTAGCCCAGGTTTCACCCATTTCCTTTCTGAGTCAGAACCTGCCTATTCCTTTGCTTCCAAATTTATTGTATCTTGAATTTCAGTGACCTTGTCAGCTTAGACTTAATTCACACCTTTGCAGCCTCCTTGGCCAGGGCCACCTGTGGACAAGTCGTATGTCTTGCATTTCCCGTGGTCTCTGATAACGTCCATTGGCTTTTGGGTCTGGAGTTTGATTTCACCTTCATAAGCTCGTAAGGTCTCTTGTTAGTTTCTTGGATGCTGGCAGAACACATGCAGTGCCTTTCCATTTTGAACATATGTGGTTTTCAAGCTTGTTTTTCTTTTTCATTAGCTGAATAAGTGGATTTTCAAATGTTTATTAGTATGACTGAGTAAACTGGCCTAACTAACCCTCTTTAATAAGCAAATAATAAACCACTGGCTGATTCTGCTTTTTCATTGTTTTTAATGGTAAGTCACCTGTTTGCCTCCAGATCTCATTTTGAAATGCAGTGATTATTTGCTCACTATGGAGGGTACTGATTATGCCTCCACTCCTTTCAAAGCACGGGAAAGTGGTGCAGTGTGTTGTCTAGGTTCTGTTGGGGTTAAGTGTTTCACTTTCCACTTAACAGCTCTTCTCTTTCCAAACACTTCAGGTGTATGAAGCAATTGACACCAGAGATGGGGCATCCCTTGCAGAGCTGGTGTCTTTCAAGCATCCTCATGTTGCCAACCCGCGGCTTCAGGTAGGTGGGGGGGCCACGCACATAGATGTCTGAGAGGGTCACTGGGTCACCACCTTCCTAAGTTTAGGGTGTGAGCTGGAAGAATACTGTTGCCATTCTTGTTTGAAAATCACCAAGTTCCTTCACAGTTTACCTAATTTCAGTTCATTTATTGAACATTAATTGAGTATCGTGTGTCAGAACCTGTACTGAGGTTTGTGCTTGTTTTCCTGCCTATAATTGCCGCAGGACTCTCCCGGGCTCAGAGAAGCGCAGCAGGGTGGCAAGGTGATCAGCAGACAGGCGGTGGGCTCGGGCTCTGGCAGGCCTGTCTGTCCCTGAAGTCCACAGCCGTGTGGTGTTGCTGCCAGTGAGGTTTTGTGCCTGTGGCCACAGAGGCAGACCTGGGCCCGCAGAGCCTGCAGCATTTCCTGGCTGGCTCTTTATGCGAATGTCTGCCAGGCCCTGCTCTCAAATGTAAGCATCCTTGATTCAGATGATAGATGGTGTCCAGGTAGAAGCTTCTGTGTAAAGCACTGTTGAAACCTTGTTGAAGTAGTGCCCACTTCCTCGTCGATTGGCATTACATATCGGAGTGTGTTCTACCGGGAGCTAAACTTCGCTTTTGAAAGAAAGTGCCTGCAGTCTTGGTGGGTCTCAGGTTGCTTGCTGGCAGGTAGCCCCACATGTGACCTGAGGCTGATCCCTTCGTTACACAACTCCGCCTAACCTTCCATCTGCGGCTCCCTTTACTGGCGGCCTCCGTCTACCCAGTCATTTCGTCAGAGACTGTGGAGCGGTGACCTTTCCCATGTTGTCATCTCCCCTCTCACTTTTATTGACATGAATATGCAAGTATAGTTATGGTGCCAGAGTAGAGTTCCCCAGTCCCTTTCTTGTTGTGTAAGCTGTCCTGTTACACATTATCTAAAATCTGGCCGCTGAGAGGAGAGGGCAGGTGACAGGTGAGTGTCTGCCATCCCCCAGGACTCCTGAGTGGGCAGTCTGTCAGCAGGAGGTGAGAACCCCCCCATCTCCCCTCCCCCCAGGCATCGTTTCCAGCTCCTTTGACCTCACATGAGCGACCTATGTTTGTTAGGCACGTAGTAGCTGCTTAATAAACACACAAAGACATCTGTGAGCACGCCTAGAGTGCTTCCTGACCTGTGGTAGACAAAGCAGACCACGTTCATCTCCTGTGTGCAGGTCGGGCTTGATAGACATGTATGGAGGTAATGAACCTTTTTTTTTGAATTGCTAAAGTGTGAAGAGCTTCTGTCAACTGTAAAGTGTAAATTCTCTTGAAACAAAGGTTTGTCTGAATCTCTTCCTTTGCATTGCATTCTTTCTGTCCCAGTTAATTTTCTTTTTACCATTTTTCTTATTGGCATTCAGATGGCCTCTCCAGAAGAGAAGTGTCAACAAGTCTTGGAGCCCCCTTATGACGAAATGTTTGCAGCTCACTTAAGGTAAGCCATGGTTGAGGTAGGAAAACAAGCAAGTCTGGAGGTTGCTGTCTTGATTAGGGGTTTTTACACCATCTTGAAGTGTTGAAAAATTTCCTTTGAAAAAGTAGAAAAGTATGTTTGTAATTGCACTTTGGTAAAACCTGTGAAAATCGTGTGAAGTTTAAAATACTTTAAAATTTAATAAACTTTTCCATCTCAGGGACCACGTGTGTTTTAAAAGTTAATGAAATGGTGATTGTGTGTCTGTGTCCCCTGTAATCTCGAGGAAGCGTTTGATGCTCCTCCCACTGGCTGTGTGGTGGTCTTTACTCAGAAGGGTGTGGAGCCCACTGGCGTTTTTCATGGAAACACCCGGTTTTTAACCTCTTTGCCTTGAACTGGAAAAGAAACTGGATCAGAGAGGAGCAAATGAAATTTTGCTTTTTATTTACATGTCCTGTCTGCTATTTTCACCTCTGAAGCCTCGATTCAGGCCAAGCTATGGGTCCTAAAGCGTGTGGTCTGGACTGTCCTCCTGCTGACACGCTCCACCAGTGTCTCCGGCAGAGGACTGCAGTGACGGAGTAGACGTGGCCCCCCTGAGATCTCTGGAAGAGTTGGAGTGCCACTGTGTTCCTGAAGCATCTTCCTAGATCTGTGCCGTGTGCAGTGGAGGCTTGGGCTTGGGGAGGGACTGACTGATGCTGACGCTACCAGCAGGCATCTGGGTGCAGCGTCCTCGCCTGCTGATGCCCTGGAAGGGCCACTGTTATGTTAGTAGCGGAACCTCTGCAGCTCAGCTTCTCCTTCTGGGACTGGAAAGACTTCCTTTTACACCCAGTGGTCTCCTGTGAGCTTCTCTGTGATCTGCTAGCAGGAGCTCCGGCTTGGCTCTGGGCCAGTAGAGAGCAGGGTGTTTGTGACAGCCGTGAGCCATGCAGCCACGTGGCTTGCGCCTGGTTCTCAGCACTCTGCCCCTCGTCCTCAGTCCCCTCTGCCCGCTCTGCAGGTGCACGTATGCGGTGGGGAACCACGACTTCATCGAGGCCTACAAGTGCCAGACCGTCATCGTCCAATATCTTTTGTCGTGTGCGTTCCTGTTCAGTGTGTGACAGACGCAGCGGGTTACCTGGGGGTTGAGATCTCGAAACATCAGACCAGTTTGAGTCATACCTTTAATTAGGGAGAATTAAAACCTTTTGGAAGAGAAATTCATTTAGCTGCTCCACTCAGGTGCTTAAACTTAGTTTGAGCTTTCATACTGGTGTTCAGTCACGCAGTAGGGAAGAGCATTGGTTATGATTAAGAGTTTTATTTAATCCTATTGTGAAGAATAGTATTTTGTTGCCTTTAAAGCAATTGCATGTAGTTAAGGGATGGGTTAGTCCCCTTGTGGAAATGGAAGAACTCCCAGATCCAGACTGGCCCAGGGGGAGGAGTGGACCCCGCTGAGGCCTTGGTCAGGCTGGCTCCAGCTCTCATCACTGCAGGGATATCTCCTGGCTGCAGCTGTGGCCAATGGGTGTTCTCAGGCTTATGTGCATCTCCAGACTTTAGTTGATTTTTTTTTTTTTTTTTTTTTGACCTCACTGCATGGTTTGTGGGATCTTAGTTTCCTGACCAGGAATGGAACCCAGGTCCCGGCAGTGAAGGTACCAAGTCCTAACCACTGGGCCACCTGGGAACTCCCTCCAGTTGCTTACTTTTCAGTCATCTTGTTTAGTATGCACAGGAGAGAATTGGTTACTGACCAACTGAATCTCGTTTGAATTAAAGACTTTTGTAATCAATGAAATAGACTTTATACTAGAGATTCTAAGCACATTATATGTAACTTATGATGATCAGGACTCAGAGAAACCAAACAAAATGTGTGAAATTGCCAATTTAAAAAATCTTCAAACAATAGTGTTTTTCTTACTTTGGGGAAAAGATGTGTGAAATCAGTGTATTTACTTATCCCGAATGACACTCAGGTGTCTGTAATGCGGGCTTATGTGTTTCTTTCCTTCGAAAACCTACTGCTGTGGCACATAACCTTCTGAGTGGTGAGCTGGAGCCCTTACAGTTCAGAACGTGTTGTTCGGCATCCTTTCACTTGTAGCATCACCTGAACTTTTTATTTAGGGCCTTCCTTAACATAGTACATCATTCCTACGAGCGTTTCAGGCCCACAAAGAAGAAAACTGGTAAGTACAAACAGAAAGAGCTGGAAATGAGCAAATGGCTTTTTCTCTTTATCAAAAGCAGGAGTTTTTAAAAGATTTACTCTAAATAAATATGTATTTTCTGTGTTGGTATTTGATACTGTGTGTTGACGTAGGATGATATCAACACAGATACTGGAATTTTAATAGTCAGTGTAAACTTAAATGGCAGGTCAGCCAGATTATGTCCAGTGTTTTTCTGTAAATAAGAAGTATTGTTTCAGCCATTCCATGCCCCCAGGTATTTATTAAATACTACTTTTTTTCCTTTGTCAATTTTGATGTTACTTGGGCTTCCCTGGTGGCTCAGCTGGTAAAGAATCTACCTGCAATGCAGGAAACCTGGGTTTGAATCCCGGGTTGGGAAGATCCTTTGGAGGAGGGAACGGCTACCCACTCCAGTATTCTGGCCTGGAGAAGTCCTTGGGGTTGCAAAGAGTCGGACATGACTGAGCAATTTTCACTTTCACTTTTTGGTTTTAAACTTGGATAAAAGATGTAGATCAACTACAGTTCATTTGGGATGACAGATACAGAATATTTGGGTTATCTTAAACTGTCTTGTGATTTATTAAAAGTCTCGGTAAATACTGAAATTTTGTTTATACTAAAGTAACTGAAGACTTACAGATACCTTTTACCAAAAAAAAAAGTTTTGACTGAAGATCTGTCTTACATGTGAAACTGACACTGCCGGCTAGATTTTATAAGTCTTTTGACGACATCTGTCTGCTGCATACCTTGGGCCCTGTTAGGAGATCATTCTGAACCACACATCTTGTTTTCATGGAGCCATTTAGGTGGTGGTGGGGCTGAGGGGAAGGAGAATTCCTGGCCCAGCGTGGGGTGGGGGCAGTCAGGGCTGAGGCCCTGGCCTCTGGGGAGGCTGGGTTAGTGGGTGCAGAGCTCTTCCGGCCAGATGCACAGACCAGGAGGGGCTGCAGCTCCTGGAAGGAAGGTGAGGGGAGGACCACGGGGCCATGGGGGTGGGGCTCTCCCGTCCGGGTGGGGGCCCTGGGTGTCCCCAGCGCTGGTGAGGGAGCCTCTGACCTCAGAGCCTCACACACACTTCTTTTTGCCCCATAGGGCTCTGCCTGTCATGTATGCAGTGGCCCTGGACCTTCGAATATTTGCCAACAATGTAAGTATGGTTTCTGTCACTGTTTTAAACCCAAACTCACTGTACCTGTTGCTTAATTTCATGTCACTCCTCCCACAAGTTTTGGGGTGTGCGTGGGGTCGGGACACCCCTGGTGCAGAAAGCAACAAAGTGGGGTGGCTTGGCTCACTGCTGAGGGACTGCCCGCGTCTGCCGTGAAGACACGCCTGGTGCCACCTTGCTGGACTCGGCGGAGCCAGGGGCCTCTCTGCTGTGCGGAGGCAAAGGACTGGACTTGACGCGTCCATTTTCCCGGCAGCATCAGCTGGTCAGGGAGCAGCGGTTCCTAACTCTTTGGTCCACACATCCCTTTACTGGGTCAAAAGCCGTCACTAACGTCTGGTTGTGGACAGGTGGACACAGTCACGTGTCTCCTCTCCCCGCTGCTGGGGACTTCAAGGCTGGTGAGGCTCTGAGAGGTGGGAAGCGCAGAGCGGCGAGCTCCCTGCCTGTCCTTCTTGTCTCCTGGGCGTCCTGGATCCGGGCACAGCGGGCCAGGTCCCTGATGGGATTCCACACCCGCCGCTTGTGGTAAAACCCCCGGAGCAAGAGCAAGGGCTGAAACAGACGTCTCCACAAAGAAATGGAAGACGTCAAACAGCCTCGAATGGAAGCCGTGGAACCAAAATAACTTACACAGAAACCGTCAAGCCCAAAGGTTCTGCCAAAGCTTCTGCTTGTGTAGTTTACATCCATCCTTAGTGTAGTTACGCATCTAAAGTAATAAACCTTTTACACGGTAACATCACTGACTTCCTAAATAGAAGGGAGACACTCAGATTCTCGCATCTGCTTCTGCGGTCACTCTGCTGGGCATCATTTTGGTTGAGTATGTGCAGCAGTCTGGCTTCACACAGACGTGGGTGGAAGTGGGAGGCCTGTTCTGATAGCCTTTCCAGGTGATTGCTGACGTCCTTGTCTGACCGGCACCTTTTCAGGCTCCAGGAATGGTTTTTACTGTTGGTCACAGTGTGGCCTCTGAGGCCGGCAGTGTGACCTCCAACCCCAGTGGTGTGGATGGATCTTCCAGCCCTGCAGGATTTTGTGACGTCCAACAAAATTTTGATGATCTGGAAACATTTCAATCACTGAGCTGCTCAGACATTCCAAATGTTGACGTATTTCATTATGTAAAAAATGAAATCCAGGAAAACTCTACCTTTGTTAGTATATCCAGTGACCTCCTCAGAGACATCTTGAAGTAATGAAAAGCTGCCAGGCTCTTGGTGGTCAGTACAAGTTTTCCAAAATTCTAAGTTTTTCTTGCACGTGCGAATGTTGTCATTGGGAAGTACTGTCAGTGTTTCCTGGTGGGACAGGCCTGTGTCCTTCACTTTCTGGAGACTCATGCTGGCCGGCGGTCCACACTGGCCGACCAGGCTCTGCAGCTGTCTGTTCCCTGTCCAGCTGTGGCCACAACAGTGGCCCTGGTGCTTTACCTTAAAAAACAGACTTGCTGTGTGCATGCTTCCTGCTTCATCACAAGGAACACTAAAAACTACGTGTGTATTCAAGGACCAAGACTCACTGACACGTTCACTGCATTGTCACCGACTCTGAAGTGAAGCTCACTGTGCTGGTCGGTAGAGGGGGGACTCGGGCCTGCGTGTTGAGGATGCGGGAGGGTGCCCACACTGCCTCCTGCTGCCTTCTCTGTGCTGTCCCCTCCATGTCGTCTGCGAGACAGGTCAGAGGGTTTGTGCCAAGTAAGAAAAGGCCTCTTAGTAGCATATGGCTTGGGCAACACAGGCTTAAAAACTCAGTGACCAGCGCACTGGTCTGAATTGGTTGAAGAGCCATGTGGCCTGTAGAAAGTTGGAACAAGCGGTAGACACCACAGTTTTGAGAAACACCGCAGCACAGCCTAGAGGGTCTCTTCTGGCTGTGTGGTGATTTTCTTTCTAATTGAAGAATCAAGAGGAGATGAAAATTGAAGCCTTTTACTTCCTGTCAGGCAGACCAGCAGCTGGTGAAGAAGGGGAAGAGCAAAGTGGGGGACATGCTGGAGAAGGCGGCCGAGCTGCTGATGGGCTGCTTCCGCGTCTGTGCCAGCGACACGTGAGTCCGGGGCGGGCGGCTGTGGCCGTAGCCGCACAGCCATGGTCATTTCTGCTTTGAATAATCTGTTGCTTGGTAAAGGATAAGAGAAAGGAATCCTCTTTCGTGCTCAGCACACATCGGGCACCACGCCTCTGGGCCCACTTGGCCAGCATGCTGGGTCTCATGCTTTCTGAAATTCATGTGTTGTGTCTCAGTGGTTCATGATGTTGTAATGACAAGAGAAAATACTTTCACCACGTGTCACAAATGCTTGATAACAGTCCGCTCTTACACAACATTGCTGCAGATGGAGTGGTTTTCATCTGCTGCCCCCCAGATGCTCAGCCAGTGTCAGAACTCCTGGGGCAATCTCTCCAGGTTTACCTGTCAGAGGAGACATCTACCTTTGTAGTGTAACATTCTTTCATGAATTTGACTTGAACTGTGGGGTTTTATCTCAGGATGCGAATTTGTTTTGGAAGTTTGCTTTCTGATTTGTACATACAATTTTTGTTTCCTATGTAACCTTTAAAACATCATTTTCCCTGCAGTCGTGCTGGTATAGAGGATTCCAAGAAGTGGGGAATGCTGTTTCTGGTGAATCAGTTATTCAAGATTTATTTTAAGGTAAACTCTGCTTGAATTCTGCCTGTCTTCCCAGAGAGCATTTCTCTCCCTTGTCAGCCGGCCTGCCAGGCCTGGCTTGAGAATCAGTGCCCACCAGCCACACACAGTCCTGGGGGCTGGTGTTGGTTGAGGGCCTCTGGGTGCAGGGACTGTTTTGGTGCTCTGCACTCATCATCTATGTTCACCTCCACCCTCTGAGGCTTCAGGGAACCAAGTGCTGGCACCTCACACAGGTCCAGGTGTGACAATGGTGTGGTCAGGTGGGGAGCATGTCTGGTCAGCTCCTCTGCAGGTGGGCGTTCCCCGGTGGCCTGGTTTGGATGGAGCAGCGGTGTGCTGTGTCCTTAGTGAGCCCTCAGTTCTGATCATGTGAACCCACCTCAGGAGGCGTGTCCTTAGTGACCAGGGATTGGTGGCTATCCTGCCTGTTTATCTGGAAGACAGTCTGGAGTGGATTCTTACTTGTTCTAGATCAACAAGCTCCATCTGTGTAAACCGCTCATCAGAGCCATCGACAGCTCAAACCTGAAGGACGACTATAGCACGGCCCAGAGGGTGACCTATAGGTACTACGTGGGGCGCAAGGCCATGTTCGACAGCGACTTTAAGCAAGGTGCGTTGCTGCTGCCAAGCAGCCAGGGGTCCAGAGCACCTTCGTGCCTTCTGGTGTGGAGGTGGACATGGTGTCCACTGCATCCAAGCAGCGTTGCTCTGACACCAAGTCAGTTCCATAAAGGAAAATCCCATTTGCGTTTCTTGCTCGGCACCAGGTCTCTGAGCGGGTCACCGCTGTGTCCTTTCCTGGGAGAGGAAACCACGCACCTCTGTCCCACGTGTGGGCCGTGCTCAGTGCTTCCCTGTGGCCTCAGTGGGCCCTGTCGGCATGGGACGTGGAGATGGGGCAGCTCGTAGCTTGTCTCCAGCCTCGGGACGTGCCCTTGCGCTGGTGTCAGCCTCGGTGCCTGTGGCTGGGGGCAGCGGGTCGGTGCCACATCCAAGCTGCCCTTTCACGAAACCATGTTGTGTGGTTTGTGTCCTTCGCTTTCTCGAGACTGGGAGGCTGTTTTTTCTTTCTGAGAGTTTGGAGTGGCCGGTATATGGTGGTCCTTTATGATTCTTCTCTTATTCTCAAATGAGACTTTTTAAACTCACTTCCTTGACAGTTACTCACACGCGAAGCCATGTGACTTCAGGTACCATATGAGACGTAAGAGTCTTTTCACTCCATGTGTCAATAGCCACAGAGGCTCTGATGACAGAAAGAACAGCTCTTTCATAATGAGAGCTCTTTTTTTTATTCCGTGGGGTTGTACAGACCAACTTTTCATTTCCTTTCACAGAGTTTTCAATACATCAGTTCAGTCGCTCAGTCATGTCCGATTCTTTGCGACCCCATGAACTGCAGCACGCCAGGCTTCCCTGTCCATCACCAACTCCTGGAGCTTGCTTTCAGTACATACAACTTTTGAAAGGGGACTTTCCTTGGTCCTTTTTCTTTCCCCTAAAATATGAAGCGTTGGAATAGCTGAACAGCGAGAGGGTTAATCCACAATTGACTCATGGTCAGCCCTGTGTCTTTGGTTACTCTGCATTCATGATCAGCAGCCACAGACGGAGCAGTATCGTAGCGTTTACAATCAGAAACACCCACGTGCAGGGCACCCATGCGGAACAGACCTGCCCCATTCAGGTCAGCTGTATACTCAGTTGAAGTCTCTGAAGGCATTGCTTTGCTTCTCCTCTGAATCTTCACTGAGTGCTCTTCTGGATATTTTTGAAAAATAGCTGACCCTGTGGAAAATAATCTGTTAATGTTGATGGTAGACATTGTTGCCTCTGAAACCTTTGGGCCCTTGTGTAAGGGCGGGTGTAGCTCCAGGCACAGGGCGGGGACTGTGGTGACCGTGTCTGTGGTCGACTCTGCAGCTGAGGAGTACCTGTCCTTTGCTTTTGAGCACTGCCATCGTTCCAGCCAAAAGAACAAAAGAATGGTCCTCATTTACCTGCTTCCTGTGAAGATGCTCCTGGTAAGTGGTCTCTCCAGCTCTCTGGGGGCCTGTCCCTTACAAGGAATGCGTAGTCATTTCACAGCATAGCTCATGGTGTGTGGTGGGTCTCGGTCTGAGCCACATGTGAGTGCACTCTCAGAACAGAGGAGGAACAAGCCTCGGGTGTGACCCAAACCACTCTTCTCTTGACTGACACTTCCAGATCCTTCTGGAAAGGCTTGTCTGTTTTTGTTTCCTTTTTCCTAAAATTACCTCACTCAAAGGTTTAACATATGTAAGACAGGTAAAATAGTGCATGTTATGTCTGTTACTCCTGAAAATCTAGAATAATAGAGCTGGATTAACCAAGAGAGAAAAAGATCATTCTGTCTGGGTGTCTCACTTGGTCACTGAAAGTTGTTTTTGGTATTTGTAAAAAAAAAAAAAAAAAAGACAAGTAACTAGCAAGTTAATTGACTAAAACATTCTCACAGCGATAGGGCTTCCTTTCCTCCCATTGAAGTTTCTTAAAAATTGTCAAAGCAGCACACACACACAGTTAAAACTCACCCAGCTCTGGACGGTGTGTGGTGGGGAGGAGAGAATGCCACACCCCTCCCCACGGCTCACCCAACTTTGTGGAACAGCCAGTCTTGGGTTTTCAGCTCGTTGTTCTGGAAGCTGGGTCTGAATCCCTTAGTTGTAGCCTAGTGTTCCTTCAGGTGCCACCCGTTCCTGTGATCGCTAGCAAGAAGGTTGAGGTCAGGGTCACACGTCACTGTTGGCAGAGCTGTGTTGGTGCCAGGTTTTCTGATTTCTGAACCAGCATGTTTTTTTCCCAGTTGGCTAGGACGCGTTTCTTGTTCAGTTACTTAGGAAGAAAGTCTGAGAAACACAGGTTAAAAGTTTTTAAAACTTGGTAAGGGTTTTTATCAAAGACAGTTCTGTTTAAAATGAGAAGGTTCTTATTTTGGAAAATTACTCTGTCTCAGGGCCACATGCCAACTGTAGAGCTTCTGAGGAAGTACCATCTCATGCAGTTTGCGGAGGTGACCAGAGCCGTGAGGTAGCTTCTTCTCTTCCCTCGGGGGCCGTTTAGAATATAAAGTCTGTGCAGAGGTCCCCGTGTTTCCAGGGAACTAACGGGGTCCTGTCTCCTGTCCTGGGCGGCGCCCTGCCTGCGTCTGCACGTCTCTGTGGCCCAGTGAAGGCAACCTCCTCCTCCTGAACGAGGCCTTGGCCGCGCATGAGACCTTCTTCATCCGCTGCGGCATCTTCCTCATCCTCGAGAAGCTGAAGATAATCACCTACAGGAATCTCTTCAAGAAAGTGTGAGCACAGCCTGCCTTCCTGATTCTATGGAATGAAGTTGATCTGCAGCCCCGAGCCTTGGTGCTGGTGCTGTCCAGGCGAGGGAGTGCACAGCTGAGGGAGGGCACGGGGCCCAGGGGAGAGCGCACCCGAGTGAGGGAGCGCCTGAGTGAGGGAGCGCTAGACTGAGAGAACGCCCTGGCATGCAGGCCCAGGTGAGGGAGCGCCCATGGCCTGGGTGACGGAGCGCCAGACTGAGAGAACACCCAGGTGAGGGAGCGTCCGGATGAGGGAGCGCCTGGATGAGGGAGCGCGCAGGCCAGGATGAGGGAGCGCCAGACTGAGAGAACACCTGGGTGAGGGAGCTCCAGACTGAGAGAACACCCAGGTGAGGGAGCGCCTGGATGAGGGAGCGCGCAGGCCCGGGTGAGGGAGCGCCAGACTGAGAGAACACCCGGGTGAGGGAGCGCGCAGGCCCAGGTGAGGGAGTGCGCAGGCCAGGATGAGGGAGCGCGCAGGCCCGGGTGAGGGAGCGCGCAGGCCAGGATGAGGGAGCGCGCAGGCCCGGGTGAGGGAGTGCGCAGGCCCGGGTGAGGGAGCGCGCAGGCCAGGATGAGGGAGTGCGCAGGCGGGTGAGGGAGCGCCAGACTGAGAGAACACCCAGGTGAGGGAGTGCGCAGGCCAGGATGAGGGAGCGCGCAGGCCAGGATGAGGGAGCCTGCAGGCCCGGGTGAGGGAGCGCGCAGGCCAGGGTGAGGGAGTGCGCAGGCCAGGATGAGGGAGCGCGCAGGGCCTGGTGAGGGAGCGCGCAGGGCCTGGTGAGGGAGCGCGCAGGCCCAGGTGAGGGAGTGCGCAGGCCAGGATGAGGGAGTGCGCAGGCCAGGATGAGGGAGCGCCAGACTGAGAGAACACCCGGGTGAGGGAGTGCGCAGGCCAGGATGAGGGAGTGCGCAGGCGGCTGAGGGAGCGCGCAGGCCAGGATGAGGGAGCGCGCAGGGCCTGGTGAGGGAGCGCGCAGGCGGGTGAGGGAGCGCCAGACTGAGAGAACACCCGGGTGAGGGAGTGCGCAGGCCAGGATGAGGGAGCGCATAGGCCAGGATGAGGGAGTGCGCAGGCGGGTGAGGGAGTGCGCAGGCCCGGGTGAGGGAGTGCGCAGGCCAGGGTGAGGGAGCGCGCAGGCCAGGATGAGGGAGTGCACAGGCGGGTGAGGGAGTGCGCAGGCCAGGGTGAGGGAGTGCGCAGGCCAGGATGAGGGAGCGCGCAGGCCCTGGTGAGGGAGCACGTAGGCCAGGATGAGGGAGTGCGCAGGCGGGTGAGGGAGTGCGCAGGCCTGGGTGAGGGAGTGCGCAGGCCAGGATGAGGGAGCGCGCAGGCCCGGGTGAGGGAGCGCGCAGGCCCGGGTGAGGGAGCGCGCAGGCGGGTGAGGGAGTGCGCAGGCCAGGATGAGGGAGTGCGCAGGCCAGGATGAGGGATCGCGCAGGCCAGGATGAGGGAGTGCGCAGGCCAGGATGAGGGAGTGCGCAGGCCCGGGTGAGGGAGTGCGCAGGCCAGGATGAGGGAGCGCGCAGGCCCGGGTGAGGGAGCGCGCAGGCCAGGATGAGGGAGCGCGCAGGCCCGGGTGAGGGAGCGCGCAGGCCCGGGTGAGGGAGCGCGCAGGTCCTGGTGAAGGAGGGCCCGGGTGAGGGAGTGCCCAGGCGAGGGAGCACCCGGCTGAGGGAGTAGGCGCAATAGCTCGGGCTGTGTGAAGCGGGGACTCTGGCAGGAGTTCTGACACCAGCCCTGAGCACCCACCTACACTATGCTCAGAGCGTGGCATTGGTCCCTGTTTCCTTTACTCGTGACCCGCTGACCCTCCCGCCACTCCTGTGCGTCAGGAAGTTGCTCTTTTTGTGGGACTCCGAAGTGGGCTCTTGTCCGAGGCCTGGTCCCAGCAGGATCTCGGTCATACTCTGCTGTGAGGATCACGTCCAGGTTAGAGAGACCCGCAGGTCATCAGATCCCTGACAGTCCCTGTCAGGTGCTTCCCAACTTGAGGGGTGTTGAAATGTGAGAATGGAAGCATCTGAGATTCAAGGAAGTGGTTGAGTGTACTTGTACTGGTGGCTCTTTAAGTGGGAACGTCAGTTACACCCGGAAGCTCTTGTTTTCCGAGGCTCCTGGCGGGTGGGAGGTGCTGTGTTCCTCCCGAGTAGAGGGTCTCCTGCCCACTTGCCTCCTGTCAGCAACAGCCTGAGCTCTGCCTCTTCCAGGTACTTGCTGCTCAAGACCCACCAACTGTCCCTGGACGCATTCCTGGTGGCCTTGAAGTTCATGCAGGTGGAGGACGTGGACATCGCCGAGGTCCAGTGCATCCTGGCCAACCTTATCTACATGGTGTGTGGGCTCCGTCCAGGCTGGGGGGTCTGGTACCCGCCATGTCCATGTCCTCAGAGGGCGTGGTGGGGCTGGTGTGTGTGTGTGTGTGTGTGTACACACACACTCCTTTTCCTCTCAGCGAGCTGACCACTCAATAGCTGGGGCGGTGGGGGTGGGGGGCGCTGTGTGTGTGTGTGTGTGCGCGCGCGCGCGTGTGCGTGTGTACACACGCTCCTTTTCCTCTCAGCGAGCTGACTGCACGATAGCTGGGGCGGTGGGGGGCGCTGTGTCTGTGTGTGTGTGTTTACACACACTCATTTTCCTCTCTCAGAGAGCTGACCGCACAATAGCTGGGGCGGTGGGGGTGGGGAGTGCTGTGTGTGTGTGTGTGTGTGTGTGTGTGTGTGTGTGTGTGTGTACACACACGCTCCTTTTCCTCAGCGAGCTGACTGCGCAATAGCTGGGGTGGTGGGGGGTGCTGTGTGTGTGTGTGTGTGTGTGTGTTTACACACGCTCATTTTCCTCTCAGAGAGCTGACTGCACAATAGCTGGGGCGGTGGGGGTGGGGGGTGCTGTCTGTGTGTGCGTGCGCACGCGCGCGCGGGCTGCACGATAGCTGGGATGGTGGGGGTAGGGGGCACTGTGTGTGTGTGTGTGTGTGTACACATACTTGTTTTCCTCTCAGTGAGCTGACTGAACAATAGATGGGTCGGTGGGGGGGTGCTCTGTGTGTGTGTGTGTGTGTGTATGTGTGTGCGTGTGTACACACACTCATTTTCCTCTCAGAGAGCTGACCGCACAATAGCTGGGGCCCTTGGGGTGGGAGGCGCTGTGCCCCGGCTCCAGCTCACTCACCCTGACAGCCTTGACCTTCAGAGTCATGAGCCCCCCTCTCTCCCATCCTCTAGGGTCACATCAAAGGCTACATCTCACACCAGCACCAGAAGCTGGTTGTCAGCAAGCAGAACCCCTTCCCCCCACTGTCCACGGTGTGCTGACGACCCCGGCCCGATGACAGGGGCAGGCTGATCCTGGTCCTCCTCCCGCCCGGAGCGCGTGCTCTGCAGTGGAGCCTCTCAGGTCTCGTCCCGGGAATGACATCCCCAGCATCACGGCTGACGAACGTCCCCATCACAAAGGCCTGGGACTCGGGCCTCAATGCTGCCGCCTCCGCTGGCCAGGCTGCTGGTGACACTCCCCGAAGGCCACTCCGTCTCCCAGGCAGCTGCTGTTTATTCTCAAGAGGACTGTTTGTGAAGGCGTCTTTGTAACTGTTTCTATATAAAAAAAAAAAAAGGTGTTTAAATTTATACAGATGGGATATTCTTTATTGTATTATCCGGGACACATCTAATTTTATGTTAAATTTGAACACTTTGTGTGATCAAAATGTTTGGTTAACTTAATGTTTCTTTTTACAAGCTGAATTTGATTTAAATTTTCCAGGTACTATAGCTATTTTTTTTTCAGATTACACATATTTCCTCTGTTTATGCAAAAACTTACTAAAGAAGAAAATTCATGGACTGGAGTGACTCATCTTTGCAAAGGTGCCGAGTCTGGAGGGGGCTATGGCCTTTGTGTGGAGAGGGGCCGCCATGGGATTTGGACCCCCCTCCCTGAGGCCTGCTCAAGGCCTCCCATCTGTGCCCCCGCATCTGCCCCTCCAGCAGCCATACTGAGCGTCCTGGTTTGCTCCGAAGTCTGCAGCGTGTCCTCGGCTTCTCCATGCAGCTCATCTGGAGGGCTCTTTGGGGCCCTGCGACCCACCCTGAAGGCGTGTCACCCCGGGATCTGACCTGGTGCTCGGTGGCCTCTCCAGGCTGATGGAGCCGGGTTCCGAGAGTGAGGACCCCAAAGAACCAAGTGGAGTTGGATCCACTCTAAGCCGGGCTCCTGAGTCACAGAAAGTAGCCTCCGCCCCGGGCATGTCCAGACTTGGGCACGGGGATGGGGTGTGCTGGGGGCGGCCTGCTGTCGGTGTCTGGTCACCAGCCTCCCCAGCCCCACCAGTCCCCTGAGCAGGAGAGTGTGGCCTGGGGGAGGTGCAGACGCCAGGGTGGGACTGTCTCTCCATGTTTCTTGGGGTGCTGTCCTCGCAGCGTCACTGCTCCTCAGGGTCAGGCATGGCCTCCCGTTAGGATGAGCGCTGCATCCTCCTTGGAGGGAGACCCTGGACTTCTGTGAATGTGCCTGGATCTCGTAGTGTGGAAAGCTGGGTGTTTTCAACACTTTCAGGTACTGTCATTGTGACCAGTAAGTAGTGACACTGAAAATCAAGGAGTGACAACGAACGATAACACGAGGTCAAAGTCGTAGTTGGCAAAACAATGAAAGAAACAGAACCTCAGGCCCGAGTCCGCTGCGTTCCCACTGGTTTGGAAGCCTGTGCAGAGTGGTCGGCCCGGCCTTGAGAACACTGATGCCAAAGAAGCAGACAGTCTCTGCCATCTAATCACATTCCCTTTTCTTGAGTTTTATTGTTTTGATTTGCTTACCTCACGTGACTTGTAACCATTTTATTAATTTAACACGTGATGGATGAGCAGTTTTCATTCTGTGCCTCAGCTGCCCTGCAGGCCTGCAGCGTTCTCAGCAGTGGTCTGTGTTCAGTGGAAGTGAAAATGTGAGTTCCTCAGTCATGTCCGGCTCTGTGATCCCACGGACTGTAGCCCGCCAGGCTCCTCTGTCCATGAAATCCTCCAGGCAAGAATACTGGAGTGGGTAGCCATTCCCTTCTCCAGGGGATCCCCCCGACCCAGGAGGCAGACCCAGGTCTGTGCTGCAGGCGGCTTCCCTGTCTGGGCCACCAGGGAGGTACAGCCCATGAGCGCAGCAGGGCGAGCCCCGCGTCTGCCTGCTGTTTGTTGTAGGCATCAGGCAGGGTTTCTGCCTCAGCAAACACAGATTTGTATGGCAGATTAATGGCGGCGGCAAGACTGCAGATGTTTTTGCAGGATTATTCATGTAAAACCGCAGTGCTCCTTTGCTAGATTTCAAATCTTGGGCAGCCGATGACCTTAGTTTGAAGATAATACCACCGCACTTTTGGGAGTTTAAACACAATTCAGATTTTTAAGTCTAACAATTCAAAAACACTTTCATTTCTGATATTATACTTTAATCCCAGAATTAACGTTTTTTGGCCAATCTGCAGATGCATTGGCCCATTTCTCCGAAAGGACCTTGGCAAAAACAAAGGAAGGCAATGGAGGAACAGTAGACTTTGAAATCCTACCAGTTTTCCAGTCAGAAGAATGTATAAATCACAATTCTAACCCCTTAAAACAACGCTGCCTTCCCCAGCAGCGCGGTGCCTCATGCCTGAGCCTCTGGATCCCACCCGCCTCGAGGCCCCACCATGGGGTCCAGGGAGCTCAGTCGTGAGGGCCGCTCCATTCTCCGTGAGCCAGGCACCTCCTGGCTTAGAAATGATGCGTAAGTACACAGCACGTCCGTCCACGTGCTCTTGCTGTCACTTGGGCGCAGATGGGGCGGGGTCCTGTCTGTGGGGGAGGGCGGCTGCAGTCTGGGTGGGACTCGCTGGTGGGTTCCGGGCCGCTTCGCCCTCTTGGGGCCTGCAGACCCTCCATGCAGAAGTTCTCCCCAGACGTGAGCCATGCACGGGCCCTAGTTCCTCCCCTGCGCCGCCTCCTCCCGGAGCTCCACAGCCCCGTCCCCCCACCCCCCGCCCCCCGGAGAGCTGGGAGGTCGCTGTGCTCGCAACTACCCCCGTCCCCCCCAACCCAGAGTCGCTGCTGTTGGATTGAACCCCGGTTCCCCAGCCGGTTTAGGAAAGCGCTGTTTGGGGTCTGTTTTTATTGCTGGACACGCCTCCTTCCCTCCTAAGGGCTCAGGTCAGACGAGAGGTCCCGGAAGAAGGGCCGCAGGTGCCCACCGCCCACCAAGACCACCCGGCACTGGTTCCCCGTCGCGCCCCTGACCCTAGTCGCCTCTCGGACTGGCGAGGTTCGGCTGCTGAGTGACTTGCCGGAGCCAGAGCGCATATCTAGGGACCTTGATGAGCAGGAGCGGCCCGGGCCCTTCGGGAGGCGCGGCGCCCAACAGGCCGGTGAGGAACCAGGCGCCCCGGTGCTCCCGGGTCACCGCGCCGCCCGCCACCCACCGCGCCGCGTCGGCTGCCGCGCCCCGCTCGCAGCCGGTCCGTGTGGTCACCGTGGCATTGAGGGCCCGGCCGCACTCCGCGGGCTCCACGTGCATGACCCGCAACCGCAAGGGTACCATCTCGCGGCCGCGGAGGGTCCAGCCGCCCAGGACGCCCGGCTGCGGCAGGAGGACGCGCTCGGCGAAGTCCGCGTCGGCCGTGCAGACTGGCCGCCCGGCGTCGGGGCAGCGCACGGGCCGCGCCAGGTCCAGCAGGGCCACGTCGTTGTGCCCGGTGTCCGCCTCGAACCTCGTGTGCACGTGGACGCCCTTCACGCGCACCCGGAAGTCGGAACCTGGAAGGAGGCGGAGCCGGGCTCAGGGCGACTCCGTGAGCCCCCTTCCCCCTGCGTCCCCGCCCCTCCTGCGCCCTCTGCCCCGAGTACCCCAGCGGGGCCTCTCCCACACTCCAAGTGAGGCATCCTGGGGGCGCGGCGGGAGCACAGTGAGGGGAGGCTGAAAAGGTCGGAAGAAATTAGGAAGACCCTCTCAGAGCGAATCAGACTTGCCTGTTCAGGAGTCATTTTCTAGGCTGATGGCCTGTTGACTGAAAAATGTCTGAGGAAGGAGGGTAAAATGCATTCACTATTCGCGGGTCCTGGGGACTATGGAGCAGTTCGCAACACAGCCCAGGCCCCCTTGAGGACGGGGGTCTGAATGCTCCACTTCAGCGTCAAACCAAGGGCCCCTTTCCTCGGCTATCAAATTCCGCATTGCCTGCGTCCTGTGCCCAGAATTCCGCTAGCTAGTCTCCGTTGCTTTGACTGTATGAGTGATCTCACCAGCGGGAAGCTAAACCGAGTCTGTATTTCATTAGAAACAAGAATTCGAGATTAAAGGGCTTCTTTTTATTTCTACCTGGAGAAGGAAACGGCAACCCACTCCAGTACTCTTGCCTGGAAAATCCCATGGATGGAGGAGCCTGGTGGGCTACAATCCATGGGGTCGCAAAGAGTCGGACACGACTGAGCGACTTCACTTTCACTTTTATTTCTACATAGGATAGTTTTTGTTTCCGGTGCCATCTTATAAAACTGAATGACAAAGTACTCACTCGTTTTCACACTAATGTTTCTGTACAATAGTGAGCATTTTGCTGTTGTCAGCACAAAGTTGTCCTGTATTAGAACACCCCCGCAGAAGTCTTTTCCTTCAGAATTTGTTAGTTTTACCTTTAAAAACCAAAACAGACAAGAAAGAGTTAGTGTCCCTTTGCAGCATTTGGGGCAGCACGGTGTTGTGGTTGAGAATGTGGGGCGCACACCCTCCAGCCAGCCCAGCGCACCCACCCATTACTGAGTCCCACTCAGCGGGCGGAGGCGGGGCGAGAAGGGGAGAGGTGAGCGAGGGATGCGCGGGGTTGGGGGGGGCAGTCAGCAAAGGTGCAGTTCCGGGGAGACCGAGCCCCAGCCCCGGCTCGGCCCTCATTTGAGCTCCCCTCCCGTGACCTGTCCAGTCCTGGTGGTCACTTAGCTGTGGCCGTCGCTTGGCCAGGCCTCCACACAGCGGCTATGTGCTTCCACCTGGCCAGACCCGCGAGTAAGCGTCAGGTGAGGGAGACACGCTCCGCACCTGCACACAAGTGCGCACGCGCAAGCGCACGCGCACGCGCTGGGTGCCGAGCGGTAAAGCTCTCTGTCAAGTGAAGGTCAGTATGGTTACTGAGCACTTGCGATCCACTGGTCCAACCCAGGATGTGCTGCAAGTGAGAAATGCTGTACCCGACACGCCCGAGAGCCAAGACTTAGGTAGAAAGAGGAAACGTAAATATCTCAGTTTTTAAACTATTCATTACGTGTTGAAATAATATGTAGATGTATTGAGGTAAGTAAAGCACATCATCAAAATTAATTTCACCCGCTTTCTATGCACGTGGCTGCTAGAAAATTTAAGTCAGGTCTGTGGCCAACTTGGTGTTTCTCTTGACACGGCTGAGGAAGAACGGGGTGATCTGTATTAGAGGCCTGGGATGCAAGGAAAATACAAAATGTAGGTAAACCCAAACCCACACTGGTGGTATTACTAAAAATGGTGCTTGTTTTGTGGGGGTACTGGAAAAGCAAGAAAAGAATAAAATACTGGTCAAAGTAGCAGATGAGCATAAAGGAAAGTACTTGAAATAGTTTGGGAGAAGGGTCAACATAATAACTTCATGTGTTGCTAAGTTAAAACATACCACACTGAAGCTGTGAGTTCAGCATGAGAAAGTGCTTTGAAGTGTGACATGGAGGTTGTGGATAGTTTGCCTAAATCAAAGAAAGGAGAGAGGACAGACAGGTGAAACGTAAGGAAAGATTAAAATGTGTTTCTGTTACCTGCCACGGAAAAGGCGGAAGGTTCTGCTGGCTTCGCTGGGGCCTCTGGCAGCACTCAGAACCGAGGGTTCCACACGCACAGCTGTCTTCATTGTGGCGGCCACACAGAAAGGAAGGTCAGTGCCTCCCAGGGCAGGCGGCGGGGTGACCACGGTGCTGACCCTTCCAGCCTGTTCTGTGGTGCCCATACACTTCGTGTATATGCAGAGCAGGTGGGATTTCATACCTGCTCTCAGAGACGGTGGGGGGGCGGGTAGGGGAGCCTGGCGGGGGCTGGGAAGCCCTCTCCCCACCCCCCGGCCACAGCAGGGGAGGTGGGCTTTCAGAGTCGCTGCAGAGGAAGGCCCGGGGTATGGGGGGAGGGGACTCACCGAGGGGGAGGCAGGACCTGTGGTCTCCGCCCAGCTTGTGGCCCCTTGCACAGCTGCACGTGTAGGACTCCGGTCCCGGGTGGCAGAAGTGCTGACACCCGTCCAGCCTCAGAGGGTGACATTCGTTTTTAGCTAAAAAGAGAAAAAGGGGAAACCAGAAATGTTACCCTGGAAATAGACATTCTGAACTATCCTTTAGTCCATCCTAAAGGAAATCAGTCCTGAATATTCATTGGAAGGACTGACGCTGAAGCTGAAACTTCAATACTTTGGCCACCTGATGCGAAGAACTGACTTGTTTAAAAAGACCCTGATGCTGGGAAGGATTGAAGGCGGGAGGAGAAGGGGACAACAGAGGATGAGGTGGTTGGATGGCATCACCCACTCAATGGACCCTGAGTCTGAGTAAGCTCCGGGAGTTGGTGATAGACCCGGAGGCCTGGCATGCTGCGGTCCGTGGGGTCGCAAAGAGTCGGACACGACTGAGCGACTGGACTGAACTGAACCGAACTGTCCTTGAGCGTGGGGCTCTGGCTTTTCATTCCAAACGTGCTCCTGTGAGTGTTTCCATTCGGTGTCAGGAACGAACGGGGGTGGAGCCGGCAGGCGGGGTAGGGTCTGCGAGCTCCTCACAAGGGTCCGCGTGGCCCCTCCCTGGGCTCACTGCCCACCAAGGCAGCCGGAGTTCTTAAGGGGCTTCTTCGAGGTGGGGGTCGGGACGGGCAGGGGATGCGTGTGGGGTGAAGCTGGGAGCCTGCTCAGCGCGCTGCACTTGGGCCGAGCTCTCAGGGAGGCCGCTGGAGCAGAGCGCTGGCAGGTTCCGCGTTAACGTCGAGGACAGAGCAAGTTCATTTCTACACGAAGGGGTCTCTGGCGGGAATCGGCTTTGCCCCCCCCCCGCCCCCCACCCCCTCCCCGCCGCCCCAACCCGCAACGTTTAAGGGACATCAGGTGATGAAGCTGAGGACGGTCTTGCACCCACGACCCAGGGAGCCGTGCCGTCGGGGGAGGGGCGGGGGCCCAGGGAGGGGCGAGGGTGGGGGGGCAGAGCGGGGGTCCCTGGAAGGGGCAGGGGTCCCAGGGGAGGGGCGGGGGTCCCAGGAAGGGTGGGGGTCCGGGAAGCAGCTGGGGGGTGTTGCGGGAGAGGGGCGGGGGTCCCAGGGAAGGGGACTCCCCAGGGAGCAGTGGGGGGTACGGGGGAGGGGCAGGGGTCCCGGGAGGGGGTGGGGGTCCGGGGAGGGGCGGGGCTCACCGAAGGCGCAATTGGGGCCTTCATAGCCCGGCGCACAGGTGCAGGCGTAGCCGCGAATGGTGTCCTGACAGGACCCGTTGTTGAGGCAAGGCTGGGAGGCGCAAGGGGAGCCGCCTGCGGAGAGGACGCCCCACGCGGGTGACCCCCTGACGCCCCCGGCCCAGCCGGCCCGCCTGCCCCTCTAGGACCCGTCTCCTTGCCGAGAGGCCTCCTGGAGACCCCCGGTCACCGTGGTCCCCAGACAGCACCCCCAAGCCTCGCCTTCCTCAGCTTAACCGGCTTCTGGCCGTCTGCACAAGGCCCATGGGAGCCTGGGGAGCGGGCAAGCTTCCCCCTCATCCCGCGGCCCGGGGCCCTTCCTTTGGGTCAAGGTCCAGGACCCCAAGGCTGGACACTGGGAATCCTCTGGCCTCGAGTTCTCAACCCTGGAGAGTGGACTGTCTCCTCCAATCGAAGCAAAAAGCAGAGGAGGCGGTGGGCCGGGTGGAGGGGACACTCACCCATGTATGTCCTCCAGAATTCATCCTGTCCGAGTGAACATAAGAGTGTTAGAAATCAAACACCTGTTCTTCCACCTCCTCCTGGGGCTGGGCTTGAAGATAAGAAAATGCTGACTCTGTTCACTTAGTAGGAAAATGCTGGTTGAGACAAAGAAAATGAAATTCTCTACATTTATTTCACTTAAGTGAAGCAAAGTCGCTTAGTCGTGTCTGACTCTTTGTGACCCCATGGACTGTAGTCTGGCAGGCTTTTCCATCCGTGGAATTCTTTAAGCAAGAACACTGGAACGGGTTGCCATTTCCTTCTCCAGGGGAACTACCCCACCCAGGGTTTGAACCTGGGTCTCCTGCTTTGCAGACACACTCTTTAACCAGCTAAGCCACATCTACTTAATGCCCTCTTTAACATATGTTCCGGGCTTCCCAGGTGGCTCAGTGGTAAAGAATCCGCCTGCAATGCAGGAGATGCGGGTTTACTCCCTGGGTCAGGAAGATCCCCTGGAGGAGAGCATGGCAACCCACTCCAGTATTCTTGCTGGGAAATCCTGTGGACAGAGGAGCCTGGTGGGCTGCAGTCCATCGAGGACAGACGGGACTGAGTGACTGAACATCCACGCGTGCTCCACGTCCTGCTCGGGGTGTGTTTGCTGTGACCCACTTGAGGAAGGGAAAGTGTCAGCAGCTGAGACGCAGCTCAGACCCCATGGCCTCCGGGGCACCTCCCCTCCCAGTCGTCTCCAGGGTCCCACTCCGCAGAGTGCCGGATGCAGACGTGAGAGACTCACACTGCTTTTTCCATTTTATAAGCCAACTCAACAATGATGGAAATTTGTAAATCGCGTATGGGAGGTGTTATTTTCCGGCGAGGCGTCTAAAGGCAGGAGACTACTCAGGCGTAAAGCCTGGAGGTGAGTGCGTGAACAGGCCACACACCGCCCCGGCTTCCAACAGCTCGAGTGGGGTTGCAGCCTCGGGGGGCGAGCCCAGCCTTCCCTTCACCAGGAAGTTTTCATTTCTCCCGGGTCTATGATAGTCTATGTCAGAAGAATTTTCTTATACATGGGCACCCGAGAAAATATATTTTAAAACAGCTAAAAGATATATTAGAGAGAGGCTTCCCTGGTCCCGTGGTAAAGAGTCTGCCTGCTGGTGCAAAGGACACAGGTTCCATCCCTGGCCCAGGAAGACCCCACGCGCCTCGGAGCACCTAAGCCTGCGTGCACAGCGACTGAGCCAGTGCCCTAGCGCCCTCCGGCCGCAGCTGCTGAGTCCGCGCGCCCAGAGCGGTGCTCCTCAAGAGGAGCCACCGCGCCGAGAAGCCTGAGCACCGCAAGGGAGAGGGCGCCCACCTGCCACGGGAGAGAGAGCCTGCAGCGGAGAAGCCCCGCCACAGCCAAAACAGATGATACACAAGCAGACCTTAAAACACATGTGGTGGTGGTTTGGTCGCTAAGTTGTGTCTGACTCTTGGGACTCCATGGACTGTAGCCCATGTAGTCTCCTCTGTCCATGGGATTCTCCAGGCCAGAATACCGGAGCGGGTTGCCGTTCCCTTCTCCAGGGCATCTTCCCAACCCAGGGATCAAACCCAGGTCCCCTGCATTGCAGGCAGATTCTTTACTGACTGAGCTATGAGGGAAGCCCCCTTAAAAAAAAAAATATATATATATATATATATATAATATATATATTCAAGAAACAGGTCAACATTTGTTCAGAATTGACTTTAAATATTGCTGCCTTGATATGTAAAGCATATTACATAGTTTGCTGTTCTGCGAATTTACGCAAACACCCAGCCCCTCTGTCTGCCCCCTGACAAGCCTCTGGGTAACTGAGACAGGGGAGATCGCCGCCTGGTCTTTAGTGTACGTGTCGTCACTTCTGATCCAAGTTGCTGATTCTGAGAGATGTTCTTACGGTGGAGGCATCCTAAGGAGGATTTTTGTGTTGTTGGTACATTGAAACCATGTCATCTCTATTAAAAGTACTAAAATCTGTCAGAGTCCTGACAGGCTGAGTGACCTCTGTGAGGAGTCCGGCTACTCACTGCACTAACTTGCTGAATCTGAAGGAAGAGTTTGCGGGGTTTAGGGGGACTAAGCTGCCATCGGGGTCCCCCACCGACAGGCTGGGGAACGTGATTTCCCTGCAGTGTCCAAGTCCTCGTCTGTGCAACCGGGTTAGATCAACCTCCCACGAACGTGAGTAGGTTCCTTAACTGAGTCTCTCTGGGAGAGCACGCCCCCTAAGGCGGCAGAGTAATCGGAGAGCGGGTGCGTGTGTGGCAGGGATGCGTACCGTGGACTCGCCGTGTTCAAACACTTCTCTCGCCTCCTCATAGACACAGACCTCCTCGAAGCACTCCTTCTCTAAATGCCCCTCGAAGAGCTCTTCTAAGAGGTAGGAGCCGGCTCGCCTCCACCTGGCCAGAAGTTCGTGCGCTTTCGAAGCGGGAAGGAAAACTGCAGGGCAGGACGGGGGTGCAGGCGCCTCAGTGCGGCTGCGACCAAGGCCCTAGGGCCAGGCTCTGGCCGATGGGCAGGCAGACCCACGCGTGGCCCTCAGACCCGGGAAGATCAACGTTGTCCTCCTGCTCCTGATGACACCGGGTCCCAGCCCTTCACATGCAGCCAGGTGATCAGGACGGAGCTTAGAACAGGAGGGCAGGAGCCCAAGAGTACGGGGCGGAGAGCAGGCTGTGTCCTCCGGGCAGTCCTCTGCCAGGACGAGAGCCCTCTACTTCCAGCTCAACCCGATTTGAGAAAGACCGCGTCTCTGCCATTGAGGCGGACGGGACACGAGATTACTGCTGTTTCCAGACCCCAGGCTGAAAGCAGTGACTGAATCTCGGGAAGAGGTTCTCCACCAGCACCCCTGTCCCCTCGGGGACTGTGTATCTTTCCTCTGAGCGGTGCCAAGGGTGGCCTAGGCTGGGCAGGGGTCTCTTCCTGGGTCCACTCGGGCCGTTAGGAGGTTGCAATCATATTAATAATATACTTATCTAACCAACAGATCCAGAATACTACTGTTTCAAGACACAACAACTGTTGAAAGAAACTAAATTTGCATTCTGATTTCTGTGCTAAAGCTGTGCAGTCGGGTGTATTTTGAACTCCCGGCAACCTGATTTTGGCTGCCAGTTGGCGAGGAGGCACCGTGGCCAGATGGGTGGCGGGGGTCCAGGGTCCCCCGTCTGCAGTCGCTGGTTTGGGTTCAGAGGTATAGGAAGGTTGAGGAGGGGGGTGGGGCCCTGGGCAGGGGCCCTGGAGGGGCTGGGGTCTCCTCAGAGCTCCTTGGAAGCTGTGCCCCATCCTGTCCTGAGCCCCAGACCTGGCAGCTAGCTCTGTCTGGGCCCCTGGGGACCTCAGAGGACATGGTTACTTCCGACATACTCGACACAAACAGCAGAGACTGGGAGCTGGGTGCAGGCCACCCTGGTCCTGCTGGGGCCCCTCGGCTCCCAGAGAAAGCCCCCGAGCGCCGCCCCCCGCCACGCCGCCCGAGTGCACCTACCTGTGGGCCAGGCGGCGTGCGGGGCGAGAAGGGCTAGGACCCCGAGGATGGCGAGGGGTGGCAGGATGCAGCCGGCCATGGTCAGCCCGCGGCCAAAGTCCCCGCCGGCTCCTCGTGCAGGGCGGCCGCGTGGGGGCAGGGAGCCAGCCCCGCAGAGAGAGGCTGCCCTCAGAGGACACTGCGTCAGTGCGGTCAGGGTCCTGCGTGCAGGCTCCACTCCCGCGTTTCTCTGTTAAAGCAGAGAGGGAAAACGACGGAGAAATGGAAGCCCAAGGCAGAGGGACGTGGCGCTGGCTCGTGGGGGTGGAAGTGGGAGACCGTCAGCGTTCCGGGGGGGATGGGGGGGAGGTTTCACCTCTCCCTGGTGCGGGAATGAGAGCCAAGAGCACAGAGCCGAGGCTGTTTAGGACAAGTTGGCCACCGGGGCCGCCTTTGGGAGGAACCTGAACACAGCAGTGAGCAGACCACGCCCCCAGGGAGGGGGCTAAGGCAGGCCCTCGGGGGCAGGGCCAGGGGCCTCACGAGGTCCACAAGGCCAGGCCGGGCCCGGATGGGGAGGCCGGGCCTGCAGGGTCTTCTGTCAAGGGCGGGGGAGCCCACCACCGCCTCCCGGGGAGACCAGCTCCCTGGGGCGCCAAGTGCCACGTGGGGACACGCGCTGAGAACCACGCTCAGCACGTGGGGGCAGCAGTCCGCTGACTGTGCCGGGGACAGCAAACGCACAGGGCGGTCAGCCCGGAGTCCACCCGGGGACACTGCGTCCGTCTGTCTCTGGGTCTCTGTCTCTCTGGCTGCCGGTCTCTCCTCTGTCCCCGCACGGCCCGGGTGTCGGGTTCCCGCCTGCTAAGGTCCCTGGCAAGAACTCCACGTGCCCCCACCCTGCACCCTCTGAGTCTCCCTCAGACTCTGGTGCGGCATGTTTTCCTGGGCTATCTTGGTCTTGGATGTGGGCACCATGGAGGCCCCGCTGAGCCCTCTGGGCGTCGTCTTGGCGGGCACACCCCCATGTGGTCATGATGCACCCTGGCTCTCATCCGGAGCTACGCTGTCCTGCCTGTGGTTCAGGACGACCTTCCCCGGGCTCAGCGGCTGTCGTGAGAGCCCCACCCTGCAGCCCCGAGGGCTGGGGGCTGCACCTGCTGCAGGCCGGCCCCTGGGGGCCTCAGGGACCCTGCGTGTGCCAGCCCCCGGCGCTGGGCCTCTGCGCCCCCTGTGCTCCTGTGTCCTCCCCACAGGGACCGTGGGTGCTGGTGAGGGGGCCCCCACTCTCGGGAGGGTGGTCAGACGCTGTCCCCCATGTTTCCTCTCTGTCAGCCTCCTGCTCCTCTCTGTTCCCAGAGGAGACTTCCTCGGAGATGTCCGGCGGACCAGCTATCCTGGGGCGCAGGCCTGGCACAGGTCCACCTCAAGACCAGCCTTGTCTCCCTCCAGAGGGAGACGCTCAGTCCGTGAGGCATGTCCTCCCAGGCCCAGAGTCAGCCCCGTGAGGCCCAGGACATACTCCCCACGGTGTGACCGGAGCCCCTGCTGACGCTCCGAGTCCAGCTCCAGTTCCTGCGGGGACGGCTCAGCCCGCGGGTGGTGGGGGCCCTCCTTTCCCAGGGCCCAGCCCCCTGCCCGCTAATCCGTGGGCTCGGCCCCGACAGGGGGACACGCGAGCGTGATGGGAGCCAGGTTCCCCAGAGCCGTCTCAGGACTCTGAACAGCCGCTGTCCGAGAGCCCACCCAGGTCATGCTGCCCAGAGGCCCCGGGTTCACTCTGCCCAGAGGCCCTGGGCTCACTCTGCCCAGAGAACCGGGCTCACTCTGCCCAGAGGCCCCGGCCCCACCACGCCAGCCTGACCTCCACCACCCTCTCTGTGGGGCCTCCCTTTGTGGAGGTCAAGGCGGGATGCTCGGGAACAAACCCTCTGGTTTGACCATTTCTGGGAAGCCTGTTTCCACTGATTTTTCCAAACTTGCAATATCTCCTGTTTACAAAACTGTCTGGTGACCCCTGGGGACTCTTGGGATGGAACTTTGAAACTTTGCTTTGTTGGGTTATGCAAAAGGCAGCTGGCATGGTAAACAGCAGGGCCTACGGACGTGACTGTGTCTTTGAGAAGCATGTCTGATTTTCCTGACTGAGTTGAGGGCCCGGAGCTGGTGCAGGTGGGCGGGCTTGGCCTGGGATGTGACCATTCAAGGAGGGGGCCCCTCCCACAGTCCCCCCGGCATGCGCCCAGCATGAAGGGGCCCTGGGGGGCAGTGGGGACTCATCAGAGCTGGGTTAGTGCTCTGGACTCTGCCTGGACCTGGGACTTCAGAGCCCCAGCTGGGGACAGTCACCCTGGGGGTGTGTGGGGGACTTCAGAGTCTGTGGGGCTGGGCCTGGGGGACTCATTGGTGAAGCCGGTAGAGAACTGGCCGATAGGCCAACGTCAAAACACCCTTGCAACAGGAAGCCCTCTGGGCCCCTCTTCCCAGGGAGCCTGCCTTTCCTGGGAAGGCCCATGAGGGGAGACCCCGCCCAACCCAGCCCCCAGCCCAGCTCCCAGATCCTCTGCAGAGTCCAGAGTGGCCTGGACTGCAGCCTGGGGCCTCTGAGGACAGTGAGATGCACTGGGGACAGGACAGGCTCTGAGGCTCCTTCCCGGAGCTGGGCCGTCCTTCCCGAATCCCAGGGACACTCCCAGCGGGGGATGGGAGACGGCCCTGGGCCTGGTCCCTGGAGTTCATTTCCATTTCCGGGGGGCAAGAACAGACCCAGGCTAAGGAGAGGACACAGTTCTAATCAGGCAGGGAGGGAGCCCACTCAGAGCCCAGCATGGGGCGGAAGGGGAGTCGGGACTGTCTGGGTGGCGGGGGCTTCAGTGGGGCTGCGGCTGCCCACGGCCCCCGCCCTGGCCTTCATGATCTTGTCAATCCACTTGAGGAAGTTGGAGACTTTGGTGTAGATGCCGAACTTCCCCTTGCGCGCGCACCCTTCGCCCCAGCTGACGATGCCGGTCACGTAGTAGGTGTCCCTGAAGCGGGTGACGTGGGGGCCGCCGCTGTCGCCCTGGCAGGCGTCCTCGGGCTGGGCATCGTAGCCGGCGCAGAACATGTTGGGCGTGATGCTGAAGCTGCTGGAGAGCTTGCAGGTGTTCCGGTCCACGTAGGGCACCTCCAGCATCTTGAGTGTGGATGACAGGCGGCCCTTCTCGTGCGTGCGCCCAAAGCCGCTGACGACGCCCGTCTTCTGGGTCAGCAGCGTGGCCTCCGCCCAGTCCTTCTCGGGCAGGCAGGCGGGCGCCACGTTCCGGCGGAACTGGATGGGCGTCTTGAGCCTCAGCACCGCGATGTCAAAGTCGTAGGTCTCCTTGACGAAGCGGCTGTGCTTCACGGACATCTCCACCTCATGCGCCATCTCGTTGCCCTCCTCCCGTTCCGTGTTCCGGTCGCCTGAGGACGGGACACGGCCATCAGCTCAGGGCCAGCGCGCTGCTGACACCTTAAAGTAGTCGTGATAGTTTCTGCTTAAAGACTGGCACGTGGTCACTAGACAATGTGAAATATAGGCGAGAAGCGCGAGGCGGGGAGACAGCCTTCTGCTTCGTGGCCGGTGTCAGCGGTCACTGACCCCTTGTTTGCCCGTGCATGGGCCGGCCCCCAGGTCTGACCTTCCAGAACCCCCCCGGGCCGCAGGGCCAGGTGGGCACAGGTCAGAACCCACGTATGCCATGAGTGCCAATTCTCAGACTCAGAATGAAGAAAATGACTGAAAATCTCCCCCAAGTACTGCAAAAACTCATTACATGTGGAGCTGACAGTATCTAAAATTGCTGAAATGAGAATCACCTGTAAACTTGTAAAATGTGTAATTAAAAAGGCAATGTAACTATAAAGTTAGAAATTGCAGGTGTGGCTCGCGTCCGTGGCTTGCACTGGGTGTTCACGGAGCAGCTCTAAGACCTCCAGAGAAGGGGGGTGATTGGAATTAACCCCCAGACAGAATGTCCTGGCTGCTCAGACCACTGGGGGTGCTGGCAGGCTTCCTGGAGGAGGGGGCCCCTCTTCCCCTTTCTTCCCCCGGCCCAGGGTTTCAGGGCTTTAACTCCTTGTGTTTCCAGCATCTGTCGGTCCCCACGTCTGACACAGGAGGAGGGCGCTGTGGGCGTGGCTGGCACTCACCGACCCTCACTGTGAACCTCTTGGCCTGGTGCAGGCAGTGGGCGGCCGTGAGGATGTAGAACTCGCTCAGGATGGTGCCCCCGCAGAACCCCTCGTTCTCCTCATTGACCAGCAGAGCCTGGGGAGGGGCGGGCGCTGGGGAGGGCTACCCTTAACCTGCCTCCTCCCCGCCCCTGCCTGAGTGGGCCTTCCTGCCCCTGCCTGCAGTGGGCCTCCCCATGGAAGGGTTCGTGGAGTCTTCAGGCTGGAACGAGGCCCTGGGCAGCGTGCCCCAGTGCCCACGCCCGTGCCCACCCCCACGGGCCCTCCTGCCCAGCACTGCTGGTTCTCAGAGCAGGCCCCCCGTGGACCCCACGGTCCCACCAAGTGCCCAGCACTGCGGGCTCCAGACTTGCCTGCCAGGCCCTCCTTGTCTTTATTCTCCCTGCCCTTCCTGGGTCACAACATACACATCAGAGAAGAGGCCCTGGTGTCCCCAGACGGACACGCACAACGCCCAGAGCCGCCGTGACCTGCATCGCACTCTCTGGGGATGGGGGCTGCTGTGGTGTGTGCTTCCGCGGGCTTGTGACACGTCAGACAGACGCAGGCCCAGCGTGCAGCCGTGGGCCAGCGGACGTCACCACTGAGGACTGTCGCAGCTCTGGGAACATCACTTGTAGCAGAAGCCATCTTGGCTTTGGACACTAAAACCCTGAGGTCCAAGCAAGGGATCCAGGTAGAATCGAGGCCCCAGTGAAACCCACCCAAGTGAACAGCAGGTCGTCTTCAGGGTGTGTCCGGTGTGGTATTCGGGACACGTGCTGCTAAAAGCTGCTCCCTGTTTACCTGAAATTCATATGTAAGGGGAAGCCTGTGCTTTCACTTGCTAAGTCTGGCAATTTTAGTCCAAATTGACAACCAAAGAGTGATTTTTTTTACCTTTGAAAACAAATGGATATACTTTTCTCTAAGGCACCATCTGCCTCTTTAGGACTTAGGTGTTTGGGTAAAAGAATCTTTCAAATTACAAGTGAAACAAGGAGAGCAACTCTTTTCACCTCCTGTTAAACCCAAGAGCACGCACCAGACTCAGGGGGCCGCCCTGTGCCCACAGACCCCACCCTACGGCCCAGACTGGAGCCCCTCCTCTGCCTGGGGCGGGGCGTGGTGACTGAGAGGCTGAGGCCCAGCGTTTGTGGCCCCAGCTCCTCCGCCGGGGCCCGAGCGCCTGCAGCAGGCCCTCAGCCGCCTGCAGTGCCCGGCAGACGCCTCTCCAGCCCCGCCACCGGGCCGCCGAGCCCCTTGTTACCTGCCAAGGGCACTCGCCCTCCGCGCAGTCCCGGCCGCCCACTATCCTGATCAAATGGCTGCCGTCCTCCTTGGAGTTGGACTCGGTCCTGTTGAGGCCCAGCAGGTGCGAGGAGCTCTCGGTGGGGCCCAGGTCTCCAGGGCCGTACTGCTCCAGCTCGCTGGCGTCCTCGCCAGCGTGGATGACCCACCGCCGGCTGCGTCCCTGCGTGAACTTCCCGCAGGGGAAGGGCTCTGGAAGAAGCGCATGGGCTCAGCCAGGAAGGAGGACACGGTCTACTCCGTGGGAGGAACAGGCGGAGAAGCGTGCCTGGGGACAAGGCGGGGGCCACAGGGAGTCCTTGGGCAGCGGGAGGCCCTGTGTCCTGCTGGGTGGGGGTGGGCCACGGGTGGGCGCCCTGACCGCTGGCTGGTCAGTGCTGAAGGGTCTCAGGGCCTCTGCAATCTGCTGCGATGCCTGCAGAAGTCAGGGGGCTGTGGATGAACAGAGGACCGTGGGCAGCAGGTGACATGGCTGGTGGAAATACATCGAGACCATGATGGCAGAACAGAGGGGCTGGGGGGCACAGTGCCCCGAACCCTGTCAACCCTGCCGTGCGTGTTAAATGTAAGGAGATCCAACCAGTCCACCCTAAAGGAGATCAGTCCTGCATATTCATTGAGAGGATTGATGCTGAAGCTGAAACTCCAGTACTGTGGCCACCTGATGTGAAGAACCGACTCACTGGAAAACAGCCTGATGCTGGGAAAGATTGAAGGCAGGAAGAGAAGGGGACGACAGAGGATGAGGTGGTTGGATGGCATCACCGACTCAATGGGCATGAGTTTGAGCAAGCTCCAGGAGTTGGTGATGGACAGGGAGGCCTGGCGTGCTGCAGTCCACGGGGTTGCAAAGAGTCAGACACAACGGAGCGACTGAACTGAACTGAACTGAACCAAATGCCACACCAGAGAAAAAGAAGTGTTCTGGGCAGAAGGAACACCGCACTGAGCTTCACAACGCCACGTCTGATGATGGCAGGCAGTTGCTAACCTGAGAAGTGCCCAGCACAGGAAAGGGGTCAGTGCCCACGAAAAGCCTCCTTTTGTAGGATGACCGCCAGCTGGGGACCTGAGGCAGAGCGGGAGAGAGGCAGGACGGGGGCGGAGAGCTGAGGACCTGCAGGGCCCCGAGGGCTTCCCTCTGCCTCGGGTGTCTAAACTCAGACGAGCAGCTCCTGCCGCCTGGGGGCCCTGGCCCTGCAGGCCCGCCGAGGCCGCAGGAGTGCTCACGGGGGTGACACTTGTCACTCGACGCGAGCTGCTGCTGCGTTAGTGTCTGTGATCTCTGCCCCTGGAAATTCTGTGCCAGCTTGTCCATGGCTTAGAACAGATCTTTTTGCAGCAGGAAGTAGTTTCCCTAATTTTATTTTCAAACATCAAAATTTATTTTAAATTGATCTGTGATTACTCCTAGAATTAAAAAAAATTTGCAAGCATGTCAAAAAATGTCTTCAATTAAGATAATTTTGGACCAGCTTAAGTTTAAAATGTCATTACCAACAGAAACATAATCTCACTGTCCTCCACCTGCTGAGAGGCTCAATTTGCACAGTTGCCACTGCCCTGAAATTGCCCACCCCCCCAGCCAGCGGCTGGACTCTGCATTCCTAACCACCCCTGGTGATTGGGGCTGCGGGGCCAGTGGGAAGCATGCTGGAGGCCGGGCTGACCGGGGCCATGGTCTCTCAGGTCCTCTGACCCAACTCTGTCCCACACGGGGGGGGTGGGGTCCTGGTCAGACAGGACCTCCCCTGCAGTGTGAGATGGTGGGGAGCGGCTTGCCCACCCCCAGGACCCCCAGGACCCAGGCCCTCACTCAGCCCTGCCTGAGCTTCTGGGCCGATGCGTGGAGTCTGGCTTTATCAAGGGAAAAGCCATTTCCATCTGACCCGCTGCAGCCAAATCAGTTCTGGAGGGCCCCGGGCTCCCTCCTGGTCCCCCCACCCCGTCCAAGGCTCCTTGGCCGGCCCACAGCTCCGGTCCTGGTAACTCTAGCCTCCCAAGCACGCACCCTTCCCAGGGTGCCGGGCACCATGGCAGCAGCTCCACGGTTTGCTGGGGGCCGAGCTCTGTGCACCCTCACGCACCACATGCCCCCAGGAGAGGACGTCACAGGTCTGTCCCCCAGACTGTGTTCCCCACCCAGAGGCTTGGCCCTCACCAACCCCCAACCAACTGTGTACCCCCCCTCCCCGCACCCCCCAGTCCACACCTGTGTACCCCCTCCCCACACCCCCCTCCCCACATCCCCCCTCCCCGCACACCCCCTCCCCTGCCCCCACTCCCCCCACCCCCACCTGTGGACACGCAGGACTTGCGGTCGTCGCCCAGCACGTAGCCGCGGGCGCAGGAGCACCGCACCTCGCCGCGCTCCTCCCTGCAGAACTGGTCGCAGCCCCCGTTGTCCAGACTGCAGAGCTCACGCGTGGCTGCGGGGAGGCGCGCAGCTGAGGGTGCTGCCTGACCAAAGGGCTGGGGGGCCCTGAGGCCAGGCCAGCACCCTGGGCAGGCCCTGCCCCTCCCACCACCTCCCATGGGGTGGGAGCCGAGCGTCCTGAGGTCCTGGGAAGCTGCCCAGGCCGGGAAGGCCTGGGGGCAGAGGGTCTCAGGTTCAGCCCTCAGAGTGGCAGGGCGCTCTGGCCAGGGAGGCGGGCCTCGTGCTGAGCTGGTGGGGCCGCGGGGTCCCCTCTGAGGCCTCCATCCCCCATGGCATACAGGCCCTGGGGTCCGGCCTCCTTGTGATGGGGAGTAGGCACGGCAGCCCGCTCCTGGACTCAGGCCAGCTCCTGCCAGGCCGTCCATCGTGACTGAGTGACCTGGGCGGGTTACCTAGACCCGCAGCCTGTTTCCCTGCTGGTGATGGGGTGGAGGCCACACACTTCCCAGGAGAGCGCCCAGGTCTCGAGAGGCGCTGGGCACAGAGGACCTTGCAGCCGGGCGGAGGGGCATCACCCCGCCCCCAGTGCGCTGGGCATCAGACTCCTGATGGAGAGCGCCCAGGTCTCGAGAGGCGCTGGGCACAGAGGACCTTGCAGCCGGGCGGAGGGGCATCACCCCGCCCCCAGTGCGCTGGGCATCAGACTCCTGATGGAGAGCGCCCAGGTCTCGAGAGGCGCTGGGCACAGGGGACCTTGCAGCCGGGCGGAGGGGCATCACCCTGCCCCCAGTGCACTGGGCATCAGACTCCTGACACCCATGAGCCCCGCCGCCCTAAACCCAGCTTTACACTTCACCGCTGGGCTTTGCTGAGAAGACGCTCATAGGCCAAACGTTAAAGAAACGTCAGAAGACGTGCCCGGCAGCCCCCGGCTCAGCCAGACGGTCTGAGGCGCGGGGCGGGGCCCTCTGAACGCAGAGGGGTTGAGGCACGACTGATATACCTGCTGGGGAAGTTCTGAAGTGTCTAGTCTCAGAGCGTGCTCTCAGGATTATACATTCAGAAACGAAAAGTAAATGTGCAAAGCTTTCTCCTTCGGGAAAACTGGTCTAATACTAACCCAAGTTTTGTTAAAAAGTAATCCCTGTATTAGGAAAACTCAGCGATTTTTCCATGTAGTATTACTTGTGTCAGATTTGGACAATCCCGGGCACTCAGCACTGACACCGCATGAATTTCCAGAATCACAAGAAGCAGGAGAGACACCAGTTCCCACATTAAGGGGCCCGCCCTGTACCCACGTTCACCCTGCAGCTGCTCAGAGGAGCAGGGACCTGCCTGGGGGCCCCTGTCCCCCACACCGGGGCCGTGACGCGCTTTCCGCTGCTGCAGTGGCAGAAGCTGCAGTGCCCAGGCTGAGGCGTGGTGGCCACCGGCGGCCTCCTGGGGCCTCTGGCTCCCGCCCTCCACCCCACCAGGCAGCTCTGACCGGAAGGCACGGTGAGAAGAGGAACTCACAGAATTCGCAGTTTTTGCCTTCAAACCCTTCCGCACAGGTGCACGTGTAGTCCCCGAGGCCGTCTTTACAGCGGCCCTGATTCAGGCAAGGCTGGCCTTCACACTGGTCTCCATCTGCAAAGGAAGCACTTGGAAACCAGCGCTCGCAGCCAACTCCCCGCGTCAGGGAAGCGAGCGCGCTGTGTTGGTCTTGGCAGGCGTTTTCAGGTGACTCGAACGAACCTGGTGTTCTTCCTGTTTTCCTGCAAACAAGTTGTCCTGTCTGGACTTTGTTACCCACCCCTCCTTGCGGCCACATGTATGTGAGGCATTTATCTAGCTAGATTATTGACTGAGCATTCCAATTCTTGCTGGGACATATGACAGTGCTTTTCCAAGCACTGACAACATTTTTATATCAGGCAGAGGAGCCCCGGGCTGGGGAGTGGGTGCAGCAAGCAGGAGGCTGGAGGCTAGGTGATCGCCAGACACTTATTCTGGGCTGAGCATCGAGAGGCAGGGTGTCAGGTTGCCCAGGTGAGAAAGGAGAAGAGAGAGCCCTGCCCAGCGCTAACGCGACTCTGCATTTCTTGGTCCATGGGTGCCGTCTAATTCAGGGATAGGTCCAGTTGTCATTGTGAGAAATCTGAACACCGTTACCAGGACGAAAACATTATTATAACTCACACCATTTCAGATGCTATAAGCGTTAACTCAAGATGGTTACCTTATGAGAGGACCCAATGGTTCAGATTCTATTTTTTGTTTCTATCTAATATACTTGGGTTTTAAAAAGTTACCATGGAATTTGGTATCCTCAGATGAGAATGAACTGATTTAAATGTATATAATTAACAAAACTAGAATTAAATAAAGTTACCATAAAAAACTATTTGACAATAACTATTCAGGAAACACTCAGAAGGGAAAAGTCTTAGATGAGTAAAATTTACACCGGAAAGAAGGAAAGGAAACTCAGGAAACATCTTCAAAATTTGAATACAGTCTCTCCTGGTCTAAGTACCCTGATGAGTCCTTCTTACTTAGGGTTAAAATAGAAAAGTTCTCACCTTTGTATATACTCCAGAATTCATCCTAAAAGGAAAAAAAGATTTTAAAGTGCATTAGGGAAAACAGGCATTTCATACCAATAACAGCCATAATCTGATAACTCAAGTGAATAGCCTATTTCCCAAACAGAGACCATTTTATGGGACAAATTGCTCTAGAACTATTCAATCTAAAAGGGATTTTTTTTTCAGATATCCTGTATTTGTAAAGCTGTGGCTTCAAGCATACTTTTTTTAAAAAAAAAAAACACATGTTGGTATAATACTCATATCCTAGCATCTATTTTCTTGCTTGCGAACAATTGAACACGGCAGCTGGGAAACACTTTGTAATACTAACTTTACTTTTCTAGCTTTAATTCTTGCAAAATCTCTAATTATGTGATCACAATCAAGGTTTTCACATTATTTGTCTCAACTGTAATTCTAAATTACTTTTCTTGAACTGTAGAAGTTTCTATATGCTTTTCTTGTTTGTTTTTCACTAATTTCAGTTTGGAGAAACTTTGCTGAAACAAGAGCAATTGAAGTAAAATCTCTGAAGCGAGTGCTTAGATTCAGAAGCAAGTCAGAAACTTTATGCGTCACAGTCAAACCCTGTAACACATTCGCAAGGACAAGTGACTGTAACGCTAGGGGTTCATTCGGGCCGCAGTGCGTATCGATAGTTCGTTCTCTGGTGCTGCAGCCGTGGGGTCGCAGAGTCGGACACGACTGGGCAGCTGGACTGAGCTGAGTGTGGTGTCATGTGGCGTACCGCAGTTTGTTTACCCATTCACCCAGCAAAGGACTTTTGCACTATTTCTGGTTTTGGGCAATTATGAATAGAGATGCTATAAATGTTTCTGTACAGGTTTTGTGTGAAAAAAAAGCTTTTAATTCTCTACAGTAAATATCCGGGAATGAGATTGCGGAGCCACGTGGCAACGGTCAGAGCCTGGCTTTGCCGGGCTGGCGGTCCCCACAGGCTGTGTGAGAGCCGAGCGTGCCTCACAGCCTCCCCAGACCTGCTTCTGGTCAGGGCTTCCACTTCCCGGCGTGCTGTGGTCGTGGCGTCTCACTGTGGGTTTCACTTGCCTTTCTGTAATGCCTAATCACACCAAGTATCTTCTCATATGCTTATTTGCCATCCACATATCCTCTTCAGTGAAATGTCTGTTCAGATCTTTTGCTCACTGTGTTTAGTTGGATTGTTTATTTTCTCCTCTTGAGTTGTGGGAGTTCTTTATAAAGTCTGAGTGCAAATCTTATGGCAGATATGAGATTTGCAAATATTTTTAGTCAACAGCCTGTATCTTCATTCTCTTAACAATGTTTTTCACAGAGCGAAAGTTTTAAATTTAGAGTAAGTCCAATTTATCTGTATTTTCTTTCATGGATTATGCTTTTGGTGTCACGTCTAATAATTTTTGCCTAACTTTGTGTCATGAAAATTTTCTCCTAAAAGTTTCCTGTTTTATCTTTAGAGCTATGTGACCTATTTTGAGTTAACTTTGTGTAGTTGCAGAGATTTAAGTTAAAGCTGACCTTTTAATGCATATAGACGTACAATTACTCCAAAGCATTTTTGAAAAAGAGAATTCTTTTTCCACTGAAATGCTTATGCATCTTTGTCAAAGATCAGTTGGCCGTATTTGTGTGGGTCTATTTACGGGCTTTCTATTCGGTTCTATTTTTCTGTGTTTCCCAGGACTTTACCAGTACCACACATCAATAGCTCTTAGAGTAATGTAACTTTATAATAAATCTTTAAGTCAGGTAGTGTGATTCCTCCAACTTTATCTTCTTTCTCAAGACTGTTTTAGTTAGTCTAATTCCTTTGCTTTCCCATATTTCAAATTTTAGAATCAACTTGTCTCTATCTAATGGAAGGTTGATTTGCATTGCATTAAATCTATATATCAAATTGGGAGGAATCAATGTCTTAATATGTCGTCTTGCAAACCATGAGCAGTCTCTGTCTACTCATTTAGGTTCTCTTTCTTTCAATAGCATTTTGCCAATTTCAGCATACAGATCGTGTACAAGTTTTATTAGATTTACACATAGATATTGTTCTTTGGACCAATAGTAAGTAGCATTAATTTTTTTAAATTTTTAGCTTCTAACTGTACATTACTTGGAGAAGGAAATAGAAACCCACTCCAGTAATCTTGCCTGGAAAATTCCATGGACAGAGAAGCCTGGCAGGCTACAGTCCATGAGGTGGCAATCAGACATGACTGAGTACTCACACATGTATATTACTACTACATAGAAATATGATTAATATTTGTGTGCTGACCTTGTATTCTGTGGCCTTGCTAGACACATACATTTTAGGAATTTTTTTTAGATTCCATGTGATTTTCTATGTAGATTATCATGTCACTCACCAATAGGGATAGTTTTATTTCTTCTTCTTAACTTGTTAAACCTTCCGCTTGGCGAGGGCTTCCAGTACAATGACGGATTGAGAGTGTTAGAAACGGACATCCTTGCCTTCTTCCAGCTTTCACTGTGGTTGCTTGTTAATAGTCTTTGTCTTGTTGAAAAAGCTCCTTTTCAGTTGTAATTTGCTGAAAGACTTTGAAATTATGGATGGCTGCTGCATCCTGTCTGGGGCTTCTCTATATCAACTGACATGACGACGTGGGTTCTTCTTCTTTAGGTGGGTTACACCGAGCGAGTGAGGGAAAGCTGCTCAGTCGTGTCCAACTCTTTGCGACCCCACGGACTACACAGTCCATGGGACTCTCCAGGCCGGGATACTGGAGTGGGCAGCCTCTCCCTTCTCCAGTGGATCTTCCCCACCCAGGACCTGAACCAGGGTCTCCTGCATTGCAGGCGGATTCTTTACCATCTGAGCCACCCGGGGAGACCTCACGACTGATTTTTAAATATTGAGCCAGACTTGTGTGCTCTGGATAATCCCGCTTGGTCATTGTATATTCTTATAAATCTGTGTCTGTATTTATTCTCTATATGTATCTGTATCTGCTTTATTCAATTTGCCAATAATTTGTTGAGAATTTTTATGAGAGGTTCATGTGAACTATTGTGGTATAGTTTTCTTCCTTTCTTTCTCCCTCCCTCTCTCCCTCCCTCTTTCTTCTGTTTTTGTGGGGCTTGGCATCAGAGTAATGCTGATTGAAAACAAACTTACAAGTGTCTCCTTTTCTTTCCTAGAAGCGATGACACAGAATTGGTGTGCGTTCTTCTTTAAACGTTTGGTGAAACACCAGTGACGCCATCTGGGCCTTGATGTTTCCTTTTCAAAAGGGTTTTAACTGAGAAGTGGGATCTGCAGATGCTTCTGTCATCTTATGTGTGGTGGTAACTCAAGGTTTTGAGGAATTGGTCCATTTCCTCCAAATTGTCCAAATTCCATCCAAATTCATGCATAGAATTTTTCACAGTATTCACTTGTTATTCTTTTAACATATACAAGGCCTGTAGTAATATCCCCTCTTTCATTCTTGATATAATTTGTGTGTTCTTTTTTTATCAATCTTGTCAAATCTCATCAGTTTTATTTATTTTCTCTATTATTTTGCATGTCTTTAATTTTACTGATTTATCCTCTTTGGGGTTTGCCTTTTTGTGTGTGTGTCTTAAAGTGGAAGCTTAAAGTATCGTTGTGAGAACTTCTTTCCCAGTAAGCATAGTAATTCTATAAATTTCCCTATAAGCACTGTTTAGCGGCTTCCCACAGATTTTGTTGTATATCCATTTTGTTCAGCTGAGAGTATTTTCTAACTTCACTCGAGACTTCGCCTTTAACATGTGGATTACTTAGGGAATCCCCTGGTGGTCCAGCGATCAGGATTTTGAGCTTTCACTGCCAAGGGCGCAGGTTCAGTCCCTGGTTGGGGAATTAAGATCCCCCAGGCAGTGGGGCATGGCTGAGGCAAACTAATGATTCAGCACTTTAAAATCACAAGGATGGCAGCTACAAGGAAGTAAGGCAGATGTCTGGGAAAGGATGCTGAGGGGGAGGGCGGAACACGCACGTCCACTGGTGTCAGTCACCCTTGTTACTTAGAGAGATGACCGGGACCCCGAGTGTGGTGGCAAATGTCTGGGTGAAGAGCCCGCTCCTGGGGACCCTGTGGGCGGCCCGGCCCCAGAGCTCATTCCGGGACCCAGCGCCTCGTGCTTGCCCGGCCCCCCGTCCTGCTGCACGGCCGGCCCCTCACCGTCTGCTCCGTGTCCTCGAAGACCTCGCGGGCCTCCTCGTACGAGCAGGCCTCCTCCCGGCACTCTCGCTCCAGGTTTCCCTGCTTCATCTCCTCCAAGAACGAGTTGGCCCTGCGGGCTCTCTGCAGGACACGGTGGGCCTGGTCCCGGGGCAGGAACACTGGGGCGGGAGGACACGGCTGTCACGGGCTCGCCACGTGGCCACGCACCGCCTCCGTGAGCGGCGGGCCAGACCCCTGCCCCGAGCCCGCTCCCGCCGGGGCAGCCCACCCCGTGCAGAGCCCCAGAACTCGGCCTTCCTGGAGGCGGCTGGGCCTGCCCCTCCTGGGCACCCCTCTGCTCTATCCGGGGCTCAGCCGTGCCCCTTCATCCCCGTCTCCCAGGCCTGAGCTCTGCTCTCGGTGGGGAGTTGTGACATGGTTTTGTACAATCTACAATTGAAAGCATGACTTGTTTCAAATGCCAGAACATACAAACCCATGAGTAAAACAAAAGTTTCAAGAAACGGTGCTTACTATTATTTTCCAGAAAATAGTTCCTGTTACAAAATTTTCTGCTTGATTCTGTGCCATTTCATTTAAGACCGACTAACGTGACCTGCCCGTGACAGCGTCTGGGGTCCGGGGGTCCCTGGTCCTCGCCGCTGTCCGTGCTCAGCTGTCCCCACGCTGCTGCCCTGACTGCCGCCTCGTCCTCTCTCCACCGGAGGCCCTCGGCTCCTGCCCCGGCCCTCTGCCTGCCCTCTCTACCTCTCTTCTGCCGAAGACTTGAGTCTCTGCCTAAGACAGACGACTCTGTAAGCTGATTTCCAGTCCCAGCTCACGGCCTGAGCTGTGTTTGCAGCTCTCCCCGCAGGGACTGTCCCCCTTGTCTGTCTCAGAGCGCCAAGCTCCGCGCGTCGGAAACTGAAACGCAGGACTGCAGAGTCAGCCGTCTTGAGTGGCAAATACATCTTGGTCACCAACTACTGGATACTGGCGAGTGGAGGTTACAATCCCTCCCTCTTAGGGTTATTTTAGAGAGTGTATGAAACTCCCAAGTGTTCAATTGGTCCTACCTCCAACTACTTTCCCTCCCAAACCCCCTCTTCTTTTAGTGACACCTGGTTTTCCCAGCAAGGCCAGGCTCAGCCTTGTTCTCTGTGGGCCCCTCCCCACACTCCAGACCTCCAGGGGCTCCTCTCCACCAGCGAGCGGTTGCTTTGAGATAAGCCCATGCCTCCCCCTCCCACTCGCCTGCCTGGCTGCCCTCCTGCTCCGCTGGCCTCTCTCTCTCTTCCCTCTCCCCCAGCCTCTCGGGCTCCTGGACTTCCGCCTCAACCGGAAGGCAAGCATGCAGGCAGGCCAGGGGCTGCCTCTCGGCTCTCTGCTCTCTGGCCTCCAGGACGGGCCTGAGTCCTGGGAGGCCCAGAGCCCCTCTGTCCTGTCTCAGGTCGGGCAGCCCCTACCCGGGCAGAGCCAGCCTGGTGGGGTGGCACTGGGCCTCGTTTTCTTTCCTGCCTTGGAAGCCCCTCTCTGCCTGTGACCCCCCGCGCCCCAGACAGAGTAGCTCCTCCCTCTCTGCCTGTGACCCCCCGCACCCCAGACAGAGGGCCTCCTCCCTGTCTCTGCCTGTGACCCCCTCTGCGCCCCAGACAGAGGGGCTCCTCCCTCTCTGCCTGTGACCTCCTCTGCGCCCCAGACAGAGTAGCTCCTCCCTGTCTCTGCCTGTGACCCCCCGCACCCCAGACAGAGGGGCTCCTCCCTGTCTCTGCCTGTGACCCCCTCACCCCAGACAGAGGGGCTGCTCCCTCTCTGCCTATGACCCCCTGCACCCCAGACAGAGGGCCTCCTCCCTGTCTCTGCCTGTGACCCCCCGTGCCCCAGACAGAGGGGCTGCTCCCTCTCTGCCTGTGACCCCCCCCACCCCAGACAGAGGGGCTGCTCCCTCTCTGCCTATGACCCCCCGCACCCCAGACAGAGGGCCTCCTCCCTGTCTCTGCCTGTGACCCCCTCTGCGCCCCAGACAGAGGGGCTGCTCCCTCTCTGCCTGTGACCCCCCACGCCCCAGACAGAGGGGCTGCTCCCTCTCTGCCTGTGACGCCCCCCACCCCAGACAGAGGGGCTGCTCCCTCTCTGCCTATGACCCCCCGCACCCCAGACAGAGGGCCTCCTCCCTGTCTCTGCCTGTGACCCCCTCTGCGCCCCAGACAGAGGGGCTCCTCCCTCTCTGCCTGTGACCCCCTCTGCGCCCCAGAGGGGCTCCTCCCTCTCTGCCTGTGACCCCCTCTGCGCCCCAGACAGAGTAGCTCCTCCCTGTCTCTACCTGTGACCCCCCGCGCCCCAGACAGAGTAGCTCCTCCCTGTCTCTGCCTGTGACCCCCTGCGCCCCAGACAGAGGGGCTGCTCCCTGTCTCTGCCTGCCGCGCCCCCTCCCCAGGCTTCCGTCCTCCCCCTCTGTCCCTCTGCCCCTGTTTCTCTCTGTCTCCCCCTCTCTTTCTGTCCACATTTCCCTCTGCTCTGATCCACTCACTGACTTCCCACCCATGGGGAGGCACAGCTGGCCCTGAGCTGCCCCAGGCTGAGACCGCAGCCAGCATCTCAGGCCGAGCTTCCACAGGGGCTGTGCACACACTCTCCACTCAGGAAGTTCAAGGGCATCTCCCGGACCCCTCCCGCCCTCCACCTGGGGCCACCTGCAGTCCGCAGGGTGAGGGCCACGTACCGCTCCCTGCCGGCCGCAGGAGGCCGCCCAGGGCGGTGGTGAGCAGGATGAGGCGCAGCAGGCCGGCCATGGTGGGGCCCTTCGGAGGACAGCCGTCCGTCCCGCCGCGACAGGCCTCCGGGGCAAGGTCCGCTCGCCCTGGCTGGAGGGTGGCTGGCGCCCGGCCTGCTTATCGCGGCCGCCGGTTGGAGCCCGCGCCTGCGGGGGCGGGGGTTCAGGGACAGGGGGGTGGCTCTGGGGGCCTGGCCGCCCTGCCTCTGCAGCCCCGGGGAGGTCCCGGTCGAGCTCCTTCTCGTCCGGAGCCGTGACCAGGGGCCTGGCGTGCGCGCGGAGCATTTGTTCTGAGAACAGACACGCCGTTGTGTGGTTCTCAGACATCCACAGCTAGCCGTTCTCATCCTTACGACTGTGACAAACGTCAAGTCTCATTTCCCCATCTGTTTTTCTAGGACAGAAAACAGGTTTAGAGAGAGGTGGGGCACCATCCACGGCCATCGGTGCGGACGTGGGGTTAGGACCAGGAGCTTTGTGCCCAGGCTGGGTGGGAGGTGAGGGCACCACACTGGGCTGGGGCTGCTCTCCCAGCCAGGAAGTGCCCCTCTCGGGAGCAGCAGGTGTGGGACGTGACCACCACAGCTGCGCGGGGCTCTGCAGGCAGCCGTCCACGGGCTGCCAGCGGGCGGTGCTGTCCTGGGAGGCGAGGGGGTCATGCTCTGTTCGTTGGCCGAGCATGCCCGGCCCGCCCCACGCGGGACGCCTGCTCACCAGGCCTGTGTCCGGCGCGGAGAGCGGCTCCGCACACAGCAGGTGTGGGGTGAGCACCAGTGCGCTGAACGAGCCTCTGCTGTCCCCAAACGCTGCTGCTGGGCACCCAGGCAGGGCTGGTCTTTGGCAGAGAGGTGGCTGTGGTAAAGTGAGGTCTCCCCTTTCTCTGTGCTGTCCCTGGCCTGCAGGGCGGGTGGGGTGAGGCTGGGCTCTGGCGAGCCCCTGCCCCGCGCCCGTGTCCAGCGGTCCAGGTGGGCGATGCTCCCCAACGTTGCCCGGTGCGGTGAGGCCCACCCAGGACCTGGTCAGTCCCTCCAGCCCCCTCCCCTCCTCTTCCAGGAAGAGGCATCCAGCCAGCTTTTGCTTCAGGAAGAAACAGCAGGCTCTGCGCTCAGGGCCTCTGGGGGCATCTTGACTAGAGTCTCCCGAGTGTCTGCAGCCTGAGCTGGGGCCGCGTGGACGCTGGACGACCCGCTTCACCATCCACAGCTGGGTGACCCGTCCTCCCCACACCTCATATGCTGCCTGCGCCGGTTTCACGAACACAGGACCCCATTTACAGATGAGATGGGAGGCAGAAAGGGTTAGCGGTGAGGCCGAGGGCACCAACCAGAGCTGGAGCCGGGGTGCGTGACGTGTGTGCCCAGTGAGAACCCCAAAGACTACCGCCTGTGCGGGGTGGCGGAGGCCAGGCGGTGGGCACACGAGTCTGCAGGTCAGACGGCCTCTTCTTCAGCCTGGCAGCCTCTGACCCAGCGACTCCGCGCTGCCGTTTCGGGCAGCCTGGGTGATGCGTGTGGCCAGATGTGTGGCCAGGCTTGCCCAGCCCTGCTTGGTACACGAGACGTGGCTGGACTGTCCAGCAGGGCATGGCCCCAGCACCCTAAACTGAGGTGCCGGGCTGGACAGATGAGACCCGAGGGGGCAGGTGCCCACTGGCTGGGCTAGGGTGGGGTCTGGAGCTCCTGTCCCTGGTTCCTCATCCTTCCCCCTCGCAGCCTGCGTGCCCATCACCTGAGGGACTCGATAGAAGGTAGATCGAGGACCCCCCCCCAACCCCGCCAAGTGGGGCAGGACCTGGGAGCCTGCATCCTGCAGAGGGTCCCTGCTGGTCCTCAGGCTGGTGTCATCTCCTGGGGCCTCAGCCGGGAGAGACACGCAGCCCCGAACCCAGGAGAGCGTCTGCATCGGAAATGGCTTCACGTGAGAGTTCACGTCAGCGAAGCTGGTGACTGTGGAGGAGCCCGGCTCGAGGACCAGCGTGAGGGTCTCTGGGAGACGACTCTGGACCGTGCGGGGAGAGCAGGGGGGCGGGCCGCCCGCAGTCAGGGGCAGGGGAGGGGCAGGCACACAGCATGCAGGGCTGCGTGTGCCGCACACTCAGCGGGATGTGGGAGGCCGATGTCCATCGGGGTGCTCACATTTACCCGGAACGAGGACGCAACGCTCAGGGGAGCGACAAGCCAGACAGGGAGTGGCGCAGGTCGCCGCGAGGACGGGCACCGGGCCTGTGCTGCCCGCGTGCGCCTCCCGTCCCGTCTGGACGCCTCCAGCCCTGGCTGCACCCCGCTGCCGCCCTCCCCTCCCCGTCCGCCTCTGACTCTGGGTCTTTCTCTCTCCCGCCCTCCGTCTCTCCCTCCTTCTGAGTCTCTCTGTCTCCATCTCTGTTTCCACCTGCCCCGCTTCCCCGCCCCAGGAACCACAGGAGAATCTCCGGCTTTGGCTCCTGGGGGCCAGGCACGCGTGGCGGCTTTATTGGCAGGGCAGGGGCTAGGGCAGCAGCGGGACCCGGAGGAGGCCCCGTTCGGGCAGAGGGTGGCCCATCAGCCGCCGCAGCCAGGCCGTGTAGCGGGAGACCCGCGTGTAGACCCCGAAGTGGCCGGCCGCCGCACAGCCCTCGCCCCAGCTGACGATGCCGGTCAGGAACCAGGTGGCTCGGAAGCGTGTGGCGTGCGGGCCCCCGCTGTCCCCCTTGCAGGCGTCCTTGCTGCCGTCCGTGTAGCCGGCGCAGAACATGTTGTCCGTGACCGCGGGCCCGCCGGGCCTCTGGCGCGACTGCTGCAGGCAGTCCTGGGTCAGCAGCCGGGGCACCAGCACCACCATGAGCTTGCGGGCGGTGACCCCGCGCTCCAGGAGCTGGCCCCAGCCGCTGACGGCCGAGAAGCGCACGAAGGCCAGCGTCTCGTCCGCGAAGGCGGGGTCGGGCAGGCAGAGGGGCGCCACGTGGTCACCCAGGGCCACGGGCTGCGACAGCTGCAGCAGGGCCACGTCGTGGTTCGTCTTGCCCGGCACATACTCCTTGGGGACGATGACCTGCACCACCAGCCGCTCCTGCTCCGAGCCCTCCACGCGGCCGAGGTCGTGCTCACCTGCGGGGCACCAGGACCTCTGCTCACGCCCCCCTCGCCGCGCGGGCCAGGGCCTCCTTTCCCGGGAGCAGGGGGCGCACATTCCACCCCCCAAGGTGGGCAGGCAGCCTCTTGGCAGCTGCTGGCGGGTGAGTTGGGGCGAATCCAGACCCAGAGGTGGAGGTGTGAGAGGGGGTCCTGGCGGGCAGTGTGGTGGGTGAGGAGGGGTGCCCCAATTCCTTGCCCCCCCCGGGGCCCCCGTCATCCCATAAGCCCGCCGGGCAGAGCACCCCGGGGAGGGCACCCCCGCGGGGCTCCTGGCAGGAGCGGCGTCACCCGGGGCTGCGTCTGGGCGAGAGAGAGGCTGCAGGGGGTGGGCACAGGGGTCCCGGGGTGCGGGGTCTGCCCACACGCTGCCTGCGTGCCTCTCTTTCCAGGAGAGTTGCCGCCGCTCGTGGGAGCGGTGGCTGGAAGCCCAGAATCTTGGCCCGCGGGCCAGGGGGAGGCGCCGGCACCACCTACCCAGCACCGCAGTCAGATTCCGCCAGCTCCGGAGCCTGTCGAAGCAGTGGGCAGCGGAGACCACCCAGGAGGGGCTGACCAGGGTGCCCCCGCAGAGCAGCGCCCCGTTCAGCTTCAGCATGGCCTGGCGGGCGCGGCACACGGGGGGGGGGGGGCACGTCACGATCACGGCCGCCGGCGCTCCCCTCCCTGCACCCGCGTGGGGGCTGCCGGGGACGCCGCGTCCGTCCAGGGAAGGGTACGGGGAGCTGGCGGGCCCCGGCCGGAGGGTGGCAATGCCGGGTGGGGTTCTCTCTGCTCCCGCAGAGCCTCAGACAGGTCCAAACAGCGGGCCTGCGGATTCGCCTGCCGGGCGACCCTCCCCTTCCTTCCACCCTCCCCCAGGCCTGAGGACCCTCCCGCCCCCGCCCCCGCCCCCCCCCCCGCGCCCGCCCCCCCCCAGCCCCGCCCCCCCCAGGCCCGAGGACCCTCCCCGCCCCGCCCCCCAGGCCTGAGGACCCGCCCCGCCCCGCCCCCAGGCCTGAGGACCCGCCCCGCCCCGCCCCCAGGCCTGAGGACCCGCCCCGCCCCGCCCCCCAGGCCCGAGGACCCGCCCCGCCCCGCCCCCCAGGCCCGAGGACCCGCCCCGCCCCGCCCCCCAGGCCCGAGGACCCGCCCCGCCCCGCCCCCCAGGCCCGAGGACCCGCCCCGCCCCGCCCCCCAGGCCCGAGGACCCTCCCCGCCCCGCCCCCAGGCCTGAGAACCCGCCCCGCCCCCCAGGCCTGAGGACCCTCCCCGCCCCGCCCCCCAGGCCTGAGGACCCGCCCCGCCCCGCCCCCCAGGCCTGCCGACCCTCCCCGCCCCGCCCCCCAGGCCTGAGGACCCGCCCCGCCCCGCCCCCCAGGCCTGCAGCCTCACCTGCCAAGGGCACTCCCCTTTGGGGCACACGTGGCCCCCCACGATTCGCCCTTGGGGCTTGCTGCCGTTTCTTTTTTCCAAAACAGGTATTTTCCCGCACGGATATTCCACTGTGTGAGACAGAGGTCAGCAGGACGTGGGCGTGACAGAGGCCCTGCGGCTGGACCGGCGAGCGCCCTGTGTTGGAGCCTGTGCCCCTTCTTGCCCGGGGTTTCGGGGGTCCGGGGGAAGCTGCTGGGGCCAAGCGGCAGGGCCTGTGGGCCTGGGTCCTGCTGGTGTATTGGGTGGAGACAGGCAGCCTGACGCCCCCAAAGGGCCTGGGATGTGCTGCGGGGGGTGGGCAGCGTCTCGGGCAGCCCGGCTGCTCTCCAACCCCACTCTTGCTTTCCACCTGGCTCCGGGGAAGCCCCAGGCTGGAGGGGACAGGTTTGAGGCGGCCGCTGTCTCTGGCCTCCTGGACGAGGCCGCCTGCACGATCTTCGGGAGACCAGGGCTGGGCGGGGGGCGTCTCCTCCCTCCGCCCAGGGCACCCCCTCGCCCTGGTGAGGCTCAGGGATGCTCCCCCCCGGGCCTCCAGCTTTTAGCCACAGAGGACGTGCAGCAGGGCGGTGGTGGCTCATCGGGAGTGGAAGCACACACCTCGGGCCTGGGCCCCGGGCCTGTTACCTGCGGGCGCACAGGTCACCCCGTCTGCCTGGAGTGCGTAGTCCTCATGGCACCAGCAGAAGCGCCCGGCCCCCGGGTTGGCCCCGCAGTACTGCTCACAGCCGCCATTGTCGTTGGCGCAGATCAGCTGGCTCTGCTTGTCTGCGGACACAGGGCGCAGCTGACCGGGCCCCTGGGTCAGGGCAGGAAGCCCCGGGGCCGCCCCTCCCTGGGCCAGGGGCCGGGCCTGCGCGGAGAAAGGGGACACCCCGCAGACACCCCAGGAGGGTGAGACCCGGGCCTGGGGGACCCGGCTCAGGGGACACCCTGCTTCTGGCTCTGCCCACCCTGCAGATGATCCAGGAGGGTGAGACCTGGGTCTGGGGGTCCTGGGTCAGGAGACACCCTGCAGATGGCCCAGGAGGGTGAGACCTGGGTCTGGGGGTCCCATGTCTGAGCACGCTGGCCACTGCGGCTGTGGGAACCCCGCGCCAGGGTTCAGGGGAGCTGGCAGAGACGAGTGGCTCCCCCAGACTTGCCCCAGAAGTGGGTCAGCACCCAGAACCTTGCACCCAAGATGCTCGGGCGGAAGCCTGCGAGGTCGCCGAGCCCAGCCTCCCACATGGTGAGTCGGCAGCCTCCGGGGCCCCGGCTCCTCACCTGTCTCGCAGTTCCGGCCCTCGAAGCCGTCGGGGCAGAAGCAGACGTAGGACTGGAGCTGGTCCTCGCAGGAGCCCCCGTTCTGGCAGGGGCTGGAGGCGCACTGGTCCCCGTCTGCGGGCAAGTCACTGTTAGGAGGCTGACGGGGGCTGGCGGCGGATGGGGTCGGCCGGCCACCTACTCACCATTGTAGGAAACCCAGAACTGCTTCTGAGGGAGCAAGAAGAAGCCGTGTGAGACACGGGTGCCGGGGCAAGCTTTATGTCCCCGTGGGGGAGCTGCCGGCGCGGGCTGGGGCAGAAGCCACACCGCTCCTCTGGAGATGGGTGGGTTCATCCAGGGAAGCGAGTCTTTTCTCTAACACCCGCCCCTCCCGTTGCTAAGGCCACAGAGGTCCACATGGCCTCTCCCAAGTCCCAACTCCAGGCTTCAGCCCCAGCCCTGCCAAGTCAGAGCTGTGAACGTGGGTGAGACCCCACGCTCCCCGAGCCTCCGGGGCCTCCCCCAATGCTTCGCTGACCGTCCAGACACCCGCTGACCGAGGAGAATGTGGGAAAGACACGCATGGGTGCCCTGCCAGTTTCAGGGGCCTCTCAGTAACTGTGACTCCCCAGGGATCTTTAGGCCAATGAAAAGCAACTCACAGCATTACTGTGAGAATCAAACAAAGTGAAAACTGTTGGAAGGTTCTGAAAACCACAACCCACTCCAGTATTCTGGCCTGGAGAATCCCATGGACAGGGGAGCCTGGCGGGCTAAAGTCCTCGGGGCCGCAAAGAGTCAGACACGCCTGAGCGACTCAGCACAGCTGCAGCTAGTGGTAAAGAGCCTGCCGGCCAGTGCAGGGGATGTCAGAGTCGCGGGTTCAGTCCCTGGGTGGGGAAGACCCCTGGAGGAGGGCACGGCGACCCACTGCAGGACTCCTGCCTGGAGAATCCCGTGGACGGAGGAGCCTGGTGGGCTACAGTCCATGGGGTCACACAGAGTCAGACACAGACTCCAGGGATGGCCATCCTGAGCGCACCTGGGAAGGGGCGTGTGAGCCCTGCCCTGCGAGTGCGACGTGTGTGCCGCGTCAGACGCGTGTCCTGTGCGTGTGAGACGCGTGTCCTGTGCGTGTGAGACACGTGTCCTGTGCATGTGAGACACGTATCCTGTGTGGGGTGTCCCCCGAGTGTGAGGGGAGAGGGGGTCTTGTCTCCTGGCCTCCCGATCCTCAGCCCCCTGGAAGGAGTTCATCTCACTGGAAGGAGGCACTTTCGGCGGGCATCTCTCTGCTCTTGGACTGGAGGGGAGGCCTGCTCTGCCCACTGGGGGAGGAACAGGCTCCCTAGGTGCGCCCTCCTCACTGGCGCGTCCTGGAGGCAGCCCTGCCCGGGGTCTCCGAGGGCTCTGATGGGTCTCCGATGGCCAGGGTCCCTGAGGGCTGTTGGACAGGCGGCCAGTCCCAGGGCCTGGACGGCTTCTGGGGATGGGGGAACTTCCTCGGGGGGGTGGGGGCACAGGAGACTGAGCTTCCGGACGAGGGGTGAGGATGTGCAAGGGTCACAGCGCGGGGAGACTCCGGCCCCCGCGCCCAGAGCCTGCCGCCCACCCCGGCACGCCAGAGCTCACCGTCCTCTCCTCATTGTGGAAGATCTCGCGGGCCTCCTCGAAGGAGCAGAGCTCCTCCCTGCACTCCCGCTCCAGCGAGCCTGGCCGGAGCTCCTCCAGGAACCCGTTGGCACGCCGGGGCCGGTGCAGGACGCCGAGGGCCTGCTCCTGGGGCAGGAAGACTGGGGGGGCGCGCTGTGAGGCGGGGGGGAGAGCACCGTCCCCCCACCTGTGACAGCACCATTCCCACCACCCCGCCCCGCCCCCCAGTGACGGGATCACAGGCCTCCCCTCCCCCACCAGTGATGGAATCACAGGCCTCTTGCCCACCCTTCCCCCGTGATGGGATCACAGGCCTCCCCCCCTCCCCGCCCACAGGCCGGCTGGTTTGCAGCAGGAGAGTTCCTCACGCTGCCAACGGGCAATACTGCACAAGCTTCATATGTGAGGAGAAGGCAATGTGTTCAATAAACTATAACAACACGTCCATGCCCTTGACCGGGTCCCTTCGCTTCCAGTTTATCCTAAGGAGATGCTCTGAGCCCTGCAGACACCCGGCCGCTGGGAGAGCTGGAGACACGTCACTGGCAACACTAATAACCCACGCCCGGCGATGCCAGGTGAACAAAGAAGACAGGTAAACAGGAAGGACCCGGGTGCTGCCGGCCCTGGAGCAGGGCTACAGGCAGGGACCCCGCGGCTGGCTGTGGGTGCCGGGGCAGACGTGGACGGGTTTCAGGGGACAGTGTCGGTGCCTGGCTTCTGCCTCGGTCACCCCTGGGGGCTGCGGAGTCACCGTGGTGACTGCTCACAGAGCCGCCCGCCCGTGTTTCCCGCTCAGGCCTCTCCGCGTCCGCGGGTGGGGGTCGTGGTCACTGCCGTGGCAGCCGAGCATCAAGGCGCAGTGTCCGCGCCCTGTCCCTGGGGCGGGTCGCCCCGCGAGGGGCCGAGAGCTGAGCGGGAGACGGGTCACCTCTGAGCCCACGTCTGGGCCTGGGGGGCAGTGAGGGCAAGGGAGGGCCCGCCGTGGCCAGGGTGCCTGCCCCCATTTATCTGGGGGAGGACTCCCGTGGCCTGTCCTCCAGGGGCTCCGCTCGTCTTTTGAAAGGCAGGCAGGTCACAGAGGACCCACCAGCCAGGCTCCCGGCAGATGGGAGCGCCCACCATGCGGGCTAGCTTTGGGGGCGGCTGGCCTTCCACGGGGTTAATGGGGAGCCCCCCTCCACTTACCTGCCGGCAGGGACCCCCGCAGGCCAAGCAGAAGGCAGAGGAGGGCCAGCACCCGGGCCCGGGATAGCATGGCCAGATCCTAGGCTGCTCAGCCTGTTGACTCTCTGGAGGGCGGGGGGGTGGGCAAAGTTCTCCCAGAGCCGGAGATGGTGGGGGAGGAGGCCTGGCCTCCAAGCCCGCGGTGCAGTCCTGGCCCGGGGCCTGCGGACGGGGGCTGGCTAGACTGCCCCAAGGGCTCTGTCCCTAAGACGGCTCCGGGACGCGTGTCTGGAGGGTGCTGCTCCAGTGTGGCTGCTGGGGGAGAGCGGCGCCCGCCGCCCCGTGACGGTCCCGGCAGGGCGGCATGCTCGCGGGGTGATGGTGAACATGGCCCAGAGCGGTGCTTCTGGCTCAGGGGCCTGGCTTCCTTGCTTTGGGGGGCACGGGGGGAGACGCATGCCCTCGAGGAGCCCCTGTGGCGTCTCAGCCCTGGGCTGGTCCCTCATGCCTTCCTGCCCCAGGGCCGCAGGCGGGGGTGACCAGCTGCCCTGGCTGCTGGGCAGTGGTGGGTCTCTCAGGACCCTGGGCTTTTGGGACGAAATCGGGACGTCCAGGGCCACTGGGCTGGCGGTGTCCCCGTGAGGCTCCCTTGGGCATCCAGCCTCCTCAGGAGGTGCCCCTTTTCTCTAAATGGTGGGCTGGGGACACTCTTTCTCTTTGTGGGGGTGACGGGGCCCAGCTGTCCCTGCCGGTCCCGGGCGCTCCCTCCCCGAGAGGACGACAGCCCTCTACTGATGGCCTCTGGACTCTGCTCGTCGCTATCAGTAACCGCTCGGTTGCTCAGGATCCAGGTGTAGTGGAATTTGTGAAGGAGGTGGGGGGAACTCCGAGCCCCTTGGGGACACGTTAGGCAGGTGTAGCCGCTCTGGGCTCAGCCCCCTGGGGGTCCTGGCTCCATCCTCTCTAGCTCTGGAGGGGCTCACCCCTCTGAGCCTCGGTCTCCTCAGGGGGCAGGGGCACTGGAGAGGCCGGCTGAGAGCTGGGGGCGCCCCGTGTCCTGTGATGGCTCAGAAAGGGTTCCCAGGACCCCCCGTGAGCAGCCAGCGCCCCGGCTTCCTCCCACCCCAGCCAAGAGCCTCACAGTCACTGGATTCCTTGTGTGCCCCTCTAGCTGCCCACCCAGCCCCACGCCCAGGGGCTCCCAGCCACAAGAACTAGCCTGTCCCTCCAAGGCTCTGCAGAGGGTCCTTCCCGCCCCTTCCAGCTCCCGAGGCTCCAGTGGCCTTTGGGCCCGGCTGCGTTGAGCGGACGATTTCTGCCTCCGCCGCCCTGTGTGTGTGTGAATCTCCTGCTGCTTCTAAGGACACCAGTCATTGGACTGGAGACACTGACCCCATGTCAACCTGCTGCACCTGCACTGACCCCGCCTCAACCTACTGCACCTGCAGTGACCCCATCTCAACCTAATGCACCTGCAGTGACCCCATCTCAACCTACTGCACCTGCAGTGACCCCGTCTCAACCTACTGCACCTGCAGTGACCCCGTCTCAACCTACTGCACCTGCAGTGACCCCGTCTCAACCTAATGCACCTGCAGTGACCCCGTCTCAACCTACTGCACCTTCAGTGACCCCGTCTCAACCTGCTGCACCTGCAGTGACCCCGTCTCAACCTACTGCACCTGCAGTGACCCCGTCTCAACCTAATGCACCTGCAGTGACCGTGTCTCAACCTACTGCACCTGCAGTGACCCCGTCTCAACCTACTGCACCTGCAGTGACCCCGTCTCAACCTAATGCACCTGCAGTGACCCCGTCTCAACCTAATGCACTTTCAGTGACCGCGTCTCAACCTAATGCACCTGCAGTGACCGCGTCTCAACCTACTGCACCTGCAGTGACCCCGTCTCAACCTACTGCACCTGCAGTGACCCCGTCTCAACCTACTGCACCTGCAGTGACCCCGTCTCAACCTACTGCACCTGCAGTGACCCCGTCTCAACCTAATGCACCTGCAGTGACCCCGTCTCAACCTACTGCACCTGCAGTGACCGCGTCTCAACCTACTGCACCTGCAGTGACCCCGTCTCAACCTGCTGCACCTGCAGTGACCCCGTCTCAACCTAATGCACCTGCAGTGACCCCGTCTCAACCTAATGCACCTGCAGTGACCCCGTCTCAACCTGCTGCACCTGCAGTGACCCCGTCTCAACCTAATGCACCTTCAGTGACCCCGTCTCAACCTAATGCACCTGCAGTGACCCCGTCTCAACCTACTGCACCTGCAGTGACCGCGTCTCAACCTACTGCACCTGCAGTGACCGCGTCTCAACCTACTGCACCTGCAGTGATCCCGTCTCAACCTAATGCACCTGCAGTGACCCCGTCTCAACCTAATGCACCTGCAGTGACCCCATCTCTAAGCGGGTTGCTTTCTGGTGTTCCGGGTAGAGGGGGCTCTTAGGGGCTGCTCTCAGCCCAGAGCCCCTGATTTCCCTCGAACAGAGCTGAGCTGAGCCTGTGTTTGTAGCCACACATGCGGCATCCTGAGCACAGGACCAGCAGGGACAAGGCTCCTTCTGTGGCTTCTCCAAGCATCACCACTGAGCCGGTTTCCACAGACAGATGAACTGCGGGCAGGGGTGTCAGCATGCATTAGGTGAATGTGAGGGGCAGAGACCCTCAGGTGCGGGGGATGGGGTCCCATGGCAGCCCAGGGGGACTTGGCTTTGAGGAGCCACTGATCCCCTGGCGTTGCACCCTTTCTCCCAGCGGCCTGGTCTTCTCAGTGGCTGGTGGCTGAGCAGGTGCAGACCTCACCTTGTCCTGCTCCTGCAGGAGGGCGAGGGGGCACAGGCGCTGGGGCCCAAGGGGAGAAAGGCTGTCATTGTGCAGAGCCTGGGGCCTGCTCACTTGTGTTGGGCTCTGGGGGCATTCCAGTGAGGGCGACCCTGGCATCACCACCCAGTTTCAGACCCTGTGCCTTTACAGATGAAGGCAGACTGCAAGAGTTGCCAATATTTATTCAAACTCCATCCGTACAATAAAGAATTCTGACTTTTAAATTTCATTTACATCAGAAGGTTAAAAAAACAAATGTGACTGAAACATGAGGTTTTAAAGTGCCTTTATGAGGAAGAGGTGACAGAAACGGGGCCAATCCCAGGCTGAGACAGCAGGAACGATGTCTGAACAGTCAATATATTAAGTAAATTATGTGACTCATCGTTTTCCAAATAACTTACACACTTCTGGAGAAGAGCTGCGGAGCTTGCCCTCCGTCTACTACACGGTTCAGAGAGGCCTGACCCGCCCGCCAATGGGGGGCCGCGGCGGGACTGCAGCGGCCTCGGGCTCGGGGGCTGCGACCTGACACATTGCCAGCAGCTTGGAGGCTACAGATACACCGCCCGCGCCGGGCGCATACGCACCCACACGTCGACACACACACACACACACACACACACACAGAAATATCTGCCCCAACCAGACACAGAGAAGCACTTCCAGACAACAGGATTTGTTTCTGAAACACAGAGAAACAGTGAGACGGAAGAGTTTTCCTTCCAGTTCTGCCTTGAGTAGAATAACATACACTCAGCTCCCGCGCTCACGCGCTTGCACACGGGCCACGGGGCGGGGGCGGTCCCACTCAGGGCTTCCCCGGGCACCCGGGCTGGTGTCAGCTCAGGTGACACCTGCGAGACTGCATCTTTACATGTAAAAACAATAAAAATACCCTAAACCAGTGAAGAGTGTTAAAAAATCAGGAGTCCCCTCATTTTTCTGTAGAAAAGGTTAACCTCTTAAATTATAGTTTACATGTTCTTTTGGAAATTAACCTATACAGATGAAGGGATTTCCTTGGTTTCTCACCGCAGGTCTGTAGAAACTCTGCCTGATCCTCCCGGGGGACCCCCTCCCCTGCACCTGGGACCAGGTGGCCTCAGAGAGTGCTGCCAAGTTCCCCGAGAGCATGCCCCCCGTCACCCAGTGCCATGTAAACCCCGGTAACAAAAAATAGTTTTATATCAAATACAGTATCAAATTGCCATTTCATGTAAACACAGTGATTCCTGGTAAAGATCAGAGGCCAAAGTACCACAAAAAAAGGGCCGTAGGATTAATCCCTGCTTAAAAAAAAATGTGTATAAGACAAACTATCCCCACGCTCATCCCCAGCCGTCGGCCGCTTCTCCTGGACGCAGCGTCGCGGGATGCGTGCTCCTGCCGTCAGCGCCGCACCAGAGGCGCCGGAAACCCGAGGCAGCGGCTGCGGTAGAGGCCGAGGGGCGGCGGGGTCCTTCCCCGGAGGTCTGTCCGTCAGCTCGGCCGGTCCGCCCCTTCCCAGGGGATCGGGCGCCGCGCTCCGCCCCGCGCCCAGGAAGGCGCCCTGCCCTCGGGGGCCGCGGCGGCGCTGGGTTCCGGGCGCGGCTCCGTGGGCAGGCGGCCCCAGCAGAGGCCAGCTCCCGCGCGGCGGGCAGGGTGGCCGTGGCGCTACCCACGCAGGTCGGCGACGGCGGCCGTGCAGCTCTCACTGCAGCTGGACGAGGGGCTCAGCACCGCGGACCCCGCGCTGGACTCTGCAGACAAGCAGGGGAGGGCTGCGGTGCGTGCTGGACGGGCTCGGACCCCGCCGGCCGCGCGAGCTGCCCCGCCGGCATCGCAGGCCTCGCCGGGCGCTCGAAGGGCTGGGTGCTCACGGGGTGGGGGGAGCTCACGGAGGTGGGGGGGGCGCTCAGGGGGTGGGGGGCGCTCACACAACTGGGGGCGCTCACGGGGGGCTGGGTGCTCACGGGGTGGGGAGGTGCCCACGGGGATGGGGTCACTCACAGCGGGTGGGGGGCACTCACCGGGCTGGGGGGCACTCACACGACTGGGGGGTGCCCACGGGGGGGGTGGGGGCACTCACGGGGTGGGGAGGTGCCCATGGGGATGGGGGCACTCACGGGGGGTGGGGGGCACTCACGGGGCTGGGGGGCACTCACATGACTGGGGGGCGCTCACGGGGGGCTGGGTGCTCATGGGGTGGGGAGGTGCCCACGGGGATGGGGGCACTCACGGGGGGGGGGGGGGCACTCACGGGGCTGGGGGGCACTCACATGACTGGGGGGCGCTCACGGGGGGCTGGGTGCTCATGGGGTGGGGAGGTGCCCACGGGGATGGGGGCACTCACGGGGTCTGGGTGCCCACGGGGGGTGGGGGGCACTCAGAGGGGTGGGGGGCACTCATGGGGGTGGGTGCTCATGGGGGACTGGGAGGCACTCACACGACTGAGGGGTGTTCACGGGGGGGTGGGGGGCACTCACAGGGGTGGGGGGAACTCACGGGACTGGCGCTCACGGGGGTGGGTGCTCACGGGGGTGGGGAGGTGCCCATGGGGATGGGGGCACTCACGGGGGTGGGGGGCACTCACACGACTGGGGTGCCCACGGGGGGTGCTCAGACGCGGGGCTCACCTGGGCTGCTCAGACACCCCGTGGGGCCGCCCTGGCAGAGGAGCGCGGACAGGTTGTGGGCAGGCACCCAGCCCTCGGTGCCGGAGCTCAGGTTCCGCACGCACCTGCAAGGGGCCGGGTGAGGGCGCGGCCGGGTGCGGGCGAGGGGCATGTGGGGCGGGGGTCTTACCAGAGGCCCTCATCTCCCTCCTGCACCAGCTCCACCTCATCCCCGCTTCTCAGGGCCAGCGCGTCGGGGACGCCTTTCTCGTCCAGCCTGGCGACGGTGTACCTCCCGGGGACCTGGGGAGGCACGGCAGGGCACCCCATGCACCACGGCCCTCAACTTGGGGGGGCCTCCTGGGCCAGGAGGACCCTGGGCCTCACTGGACCCCTGAGAGCCCGCCCTGCCCCTCTAGGCCCGCGTGCCCGCCACCCAGCTCCTGGTGACCGGGGCCCCCGCTGCCCCCTTCCTGGGTCACACCTGCGGGCACGGAACAAGCTCGGCTTGGGGCTCGTCTTTCACCCACAAGAGGGGGCTCCTGTCCCCCGTCTGCATTCACTGCCCGGCGGCCAGCGCCTCACACGCAGGCGCCCAGCACCTCTGTGGATGGAGCTGCCAAGCAGCGTGGACTCGAGACGGGGAGGCCGTCCTGCGGGAGCGCGGGGGCTCCAGCCTCATGTGACTGAGCTGTGCGGGGGCTGCGCCGCCCGGCGTGGGGGTGGGCAGAGCCGGGCCAGGGCCCCTCTCCTCACAGGGGGCCAACACCGCCCGCCCTCCCTGGGCACCCTGCCCAGGCCCGCCCTGGCCCGGGGCAGCCCCTCCCGCCCTCCAGCCACCCTGAGAGCAGCAGGCACCCCCCAGGCCTGCCTGCCCGCTGAGGCTCCCCCACTGAACCCCGGGGTCCTGGCTGGCTCCGCTCACCCTCAGGCCTCCTCGGGAAGGGCTGCCCGGCCACCTGAGACACCCCCTGCTTCCCTGCACCCACGTCCATCTGCCCCCTCCTTCTCTGGGGTGCTCTGCGTGCTGCAAACAGCCGGCGTGACAGGGCAGCGCTGAGCGCCAGGAAATAACTGCTGCGCGGCCGACTGTGACGGCCTGACAGCCTCCCTGCACCTCACGCTAGAGCAGGACTTTATTCGCAGGCAAGTTCGCACCTCGGACGGTGCGATTCTCTTAAATGCTGCGGTGGAGATGCACGCGCAGTGTTAGCAAAGCTCCCCCGCAGGGCAGAGCGGGCTCATGTGAACTAACAGAGGGCAGGCACTGGGACGACCCTCTGGGGCCCCGGCCCCCGAGGGTGCAGCGGGGAGTGGCCGGCCAGCTGGGAGCCCAGGTTACCAGCTTCCCGGGGCCCACTCTGCCCTCCTCCTCTGCATCTGAGGAGTTGACTGGTTCCTCGGTGCTTGACCAGCCGTCGTTGTCCTCGGGCGTCTCTGACGGGTGGGACGTCTTGCTCCAGCCTAGAGGGGGACAGGCTCCGGTGAGGACCCCCTCAAGGCCTGCCGCCAAGGGAAGGCCATTTCCGTGACCACAGGCAAGCGCAGCACCCCTCACCCCATGGCGGGCAGCCAGCTGGGAGGAGGGTTCCTCCCCGGGGCTGGGGAGGGCAAGGGGAGTGGCCGGAGGCCACTGGAAGACGCTTCTTTGGGGCTTTATAAACCACGCGAACACTCCTTGGTGACTGTTTCCACTGCCCTGTGTCCCCGAGGGCAGCCACCGCGAGCACGACCCACGGCCCTGGAGGCTGGGGGCCACAGGAACTGCGAGTTTACAGCCACAGCCCCCTCCCCGCCGCCTGGGCATGCCCGCAGCCGCCCAGCGCAGGAAGCGCAGGGGGACGCTGGGCTGGGTCACCAGGGGCCCTGGTGCCGGGCAGCTGGCCGCAGACGTCTGCACTCCCCGCCCAGCACCCACAGCGAGTCTGACGGGGGACAGTGCGGGCGGAGACGACGCTGCGCCTGCGCAGAGGGATGGCACCGGGACGCGGGCGCATGCAAACCCGGCTGGGGCCAAGGGGACGGGCACTGCCCTTTGATCACGCCCGGCTACCCGAGGCCTCCGAGGGACTCTCTGTGCCAGGCGAGGTGGTCCCTGTCCACACTGGCAGGAGTAAGGGGGAAATGCTGAGCCCACAGCCGTGCAGGGGCTGGGGGCTTGCAGGAGGACATCAGGCCAAGGTGACTGTGAGTCTGGTCACCTGTTGTCCCTGTAAAACAGCCACTGCCATTGATACTGGAGAAAGAGGGGGCTGATGAAGCTCCAGGAAGCAGACACTTGGCATTGGCAAGAGTGGAAGCCAAGAAAACCTCACTGTGCCCTGATGTGGACTGAGGTGACTCACCACAGGGGAGGAGGGGGAGCAGGGGGGAAAGGGAGGAGGAGGGAGGAGGGGGAGGGGAAGGAGAGGGAGGAGAGGGGCCAAGGGGGGAGGACGGGAAGGAGAGGGGGGGGAGGGGAGGGGAGAGGGAGGGGGGGGGGGGAGGGGGAGGAGGGGGAGGGGGGAGGGGAGGAGGGGTGAACGGGAGGAGCCAGGGAGGAAGCCGAGGGGAAGGAGAGAAGGGGAGGGGAAAGGAGAGGGAGGGGGAGAAGGGGAGGAGGGGGAGAAGGGGAGGAGGGGGGAGGGGGCTGGTAGTGCTGGGCTTGCTCCAGGCTCTAACACGCCTCTGTGGACTCGAGGTCACCTCACTGTCTCACAGGTAAGCAGGGGAGCTCAGAGTCGACACCGCTGGGCTCAGAGGCCATGCATTGCATCTGAGTTGCATGAGCCGGCAGGGCCCCGGACCAGGAGGCAGAGCGGGTAGGCGCCTCGGACACCCCTGGTCTTAAGCAGGAACCCAAACAGCCTCAGCAGCCTCTCCCAGGAGCTGCGCGGGAGGTGACTCCTCTCCCCAGCCTGGGCTCTGCAGGGCTCCTGCCTGGGTTGTGGGAGGGCACAGCCTGGGTCCCTGGGGCACAGACCGTCCTTTGAAGCTGGGGAGGGCCTGGCGGCCCTGAGTGGTCTGAGCAGGGGGTCTGGTGCAGCTGCACCCCTGAGAGACCATCACGCTGTCTGGGAAACGCAGGACAAATCATACAGTGGAATCCTCTCTGGGAACCTCAGTCTCTCAACCTGGGCCGGGGGCCTTGGGGTCTCCTGGGGTGCAGGGGCTAGAGAGGCCAAGGCCTGAGCTTCAGTGCGGAGCTGACCCTGTGTCCTCACAGCGGGAGCCCCCAGGAGACTCGTGGTGGGAGGGCTCTGCCAGCTGCTGTCCCGGGAAGTGTAGGGACAAAGGGCGAGGCAGGACGGGCCTGGGGCGCGGAGCCCCGCAGCTGCAGTGGAGACAGCCCTGCCCATCCCAGGCGCCAGCCAGGGTCCCCAGCTGCTGCCTGGCGTTCTGTGGGCAGCTCTGCTGCTCTGGGCGCAGCCAGCCTGGGGCCCTGGACCCAGAAGCGAGTCGGCACCGGGGCCGCTGTCGCTGGGCTGTCAGTCAGGTTTTGAACGGAACACTGACTCTGCCCCTGGCTGGGAGGGACCTACTTGGGCGGGCAGCTCAGATGACGGGTGAGGGTGAGACAGGGTCCCTAATCGGACGGGGAGGTGGGCGTCAGGCCTCGTCCAGAAGGTGAGCCACTCTACCTCGTAACCCAAAAGGCGTGGGGTCGCTCTTTACTTGGTGTCGCTTAGCTTTTTTGTCGGGACTGGTGGGAGACGCTGCAGAGGGGCGAGAGGCAGAGACAGAACAGGAGAGCGTGAGGCGCCGCGGCTGAGCGCGCGGGGCGAACATGGAGCGCAGGCGGCAATGAGACGCGCGGCCAGAGCTGCCTTCCGGGGACCCCGAGCCGAGCTCGCAGGCGGACGGACCCCGGGGTTCACCTTCCGGGGACTCCGAGCCGAGCTCGCAGGCGGACGGACCCAGGGGTTCACCTTCCGGGGACTCTGAGCCGAGCTCGCAGGGGTGCGGGGGGGGCCCCGAGGGAGAGCAGGAAGGGCTGCAGATGACGTGGCATCGGCAGCGTGGTTTTAGGAAGCAGCCGGTGTCCTGGACCCCGCAAGCAGCACGCGCCGTGCACGTGCTCTGCAAACCTGGCGAACGTGAGGACCAGGATGTGTCCATCTTTTCATTTGTTTGAGGCCAATTTAAAATGATTTTGTAAATTGGAAAAACAAAAAAGAAGCTGCAATTTTCTGGGCCCGTGTAAACATCTCTAGTCTTTTGGTGTCTGGCGGGGAACCCTCTAACGACCCGCCTGCAGCTTCTGGGCGTGTTTCTCCCGTGTATCTGCTGCCCAGGCGCCCCGGCAGGCTGTGAGACCTCCCTCGGGAAGTGTCTGAGCCTGCCTGAGCATTCGAACCGCCCAGAGAGAAGAGAAAGCCTGGCGGTCTGGCAGGCGGAGCGATGCTCCCGGGGGCCTGACAGGAACCGCGGGAGAGGGCGGGCTCACAGGAAGAGCTGGGCCACCAGGCAAAGGACACTTGGGCCCCCAAGACGGGCCTCCATCAGAAGCGCTCGCCTCCTCCTTCCCGAAGGAAAGGCCCCGAAAAGAGCTCTGGCCACATGGATGACAGACACACCAGCGTCGGGGACAGAGAGCGACAGAGTGGAAGATGCTCCCCTGTGATGACGGAGGCAGACGCCCTCCCGAGACGGTCCACACGGATGAACATGGCACCGCGGGTGATGACAGACAACCAGGGCATGAGCTGCCGGGAAGCCGTGGGCTGGCGAGCGCCTTTACCTTTCTGGGCTTTGAGGGCAGCAAAGCTCTGCAGGGTGAAGCGCTTTTTGGAAAGGGCAGAGCTTTCTGAGGTAGAGCTAGTGACCACGTCATCTGCGGGGAGAGAGGGCGGTGCGGGGGGCGCTGGGCAGTCACACCTGGGTCCCCCCCAGGCCCCACGCTTGCCACGGACCTGCCCGGGGCCACAGAGGTTGCATATGACATGCCTGCTGCGGGCACCCACACCGCTCCCGGCGCTCCGGGCTCACCCCAGCACCCACCTTTGCCCTTCTCAGGGGGCCTGGCGCTCCGGGCTCGGCCCAGCACCCACCTTTGCCCTTCTCAGGGGGCCTGGCACTCTGGGCTTGGCCCAGCACCCACCTTTGCCCTTCTCAGGGGGCCCGGCACTCCGGGCTCACCCCAGCACCCACCTTCGCCCTTCTTGGGGGGCCCGGCGCTCCGGGCTCACCCCAGCACCCACCTTCGCCCTTCTCGGGGGGCCTGGTGCTCCAGGCTCGGCCCAGCACCCACCTTCACCCTTCTCGGGGGGCCTGGCGCTCCAGGCTCGGCCCAGCACCCACCTTCGCCCTTCTCGGGGGGCCTGGTGCTGCAGGCTCGGCCCAGCACCCACCTTCGCCCTTCTCGGGGGGTCCGGCGCTCCGGGCTCACTCCAGCACCCACCTTTACCCTTCTCAGGGGGCCTGGCACTCTGGGCTCAGCCTAGCACCCATCTTTGCCCTTCTCCGGGAGCCCAGTGCTCCAGGCTAGCCCCAGCACCCATCTTTGCCCTTCTTGGGGGGCCCGGCACTCCAGGCTCGGCCCAGCACCCACCTTTGCCCTTCTCGGGGGCCCTCGGCAGTGGCATCGACCCCCCGTATCCCTCCAGGCTCAGCGGGTCCATTTTTCTTTCTTCTAACTTTTTGATGTTTCTTGTGCTCCCTTTTGAGGGACTAATGACGTCCAATGTGTGGAAAAAGGAAGAGAACATTGCCGTTAGCGTTCACAAGCCCTGAGGGTGGGGAGGGGACGACTCTGAGCGCCTCCCCAGCTCTCGGGCCATGTGTCTGGCGCTGCGGGCCGTGGCCATGCGCCTCCAGGCTCCAGCTGCAGCCAGGGGGGACACCCACCTCCACAGCTACAGAGGCGGTTTTGTTGTTTTTTTCCCCCACAGGGTGTCCTTTCTCCTTTAAAGCTATTGTTCTGTGGTTTATTCATTTAGACTATATCCTATTCCATAGACAATTAGACGTGGCTTACATAAAAAACAGTGAAAAAAAAGTAAATGGATAAAGTAACGGAGGAAAAACGAGGGCAGAAAAGGTGTAACGAGGCCAGTGTGAAACGCGCCCTGCGCTGCTGCGTCCCCGCGAGCCGCGGGCCCCACAGCTCTGAGCCAGCGTGCTCCCAGTGCCCGACCACCCAGGGCGCTGCCACCTCTGACACGCGGGTGCGGGGCTGCTCTCGGGACGGCCGCCCACCCCTCGCTGACCGTGACGGGATTTCCGCCCCCTCCCCAGGAGAAAACAGGGACACAGGGCCTGGGCTCTGCCTGAGGCTGGGGCCAGAGACACAGGCCTTGACGCTGACCTCACGGGCCCTGGGCAGGGGGCGTGGGGACCGGGAGACACGGCGGTGCGGGTTGGCCTCACCTGGTGCTGGCCGGCGCGGGCAGGGGCAGGCTCTGGGACTGCTCGAGGGCGCGGTGCTGGCTGGCCTCTGCAGGGACAGGGGCCCAGCACGGTCAGGACCCGCGGCCGTGCGCCCTCCCCTCCAGGAGCCTGGAGGGCCAAGGGTCGGGGCTGCTCCGAGGGACCAAACGCGCCCCAGGGGGCAGCCCGGGGGATGGGCTCTCACCTCTGCACGCCTGCAGCTGGCTGGTCAGCACCTTCCGGATCTCACTCACCCAGGCCGCCTTGATTTCAGGAGTGGGTGCCTGCGCCCCAGAGCAGACCAGGGGTGAATGAGTGCCCACCGTGATGCGCACCAGTGTATCCCTCTGCAGGGGCTCGGGACACGTGGGAATGGGGGTGACAGTGCTGCCCTGGGGGTGCAGGAAGGACCCCGCCTCGGGTGAGGGCGCGCTGACTGTTGGGGCCTGAGGGCCATGTGGGTGGGTGCTGGGCTCTGAGGATCCCAGGCTCAAGCAGAGCCGGGCGCTGGCTGAGGCCGCTCCTGCCGCAGCTCTGCGGGCCCTGGGCTGGCTGACCCGGCTGGTGGGCTGTGAGCTGTGACCAGGTCGCCAGGGCCTCCTCGCTGCCCTGTGGCCACATCCCCCAGGGCTGCAGGGGCCCAGACCACCAAGGGCGTCAGAATTGTGGCGGGCAATGCGGCAAGGCGCCTCCCAGGCTGGGCCGCTCTCTCGAGGTCTCTGCCAGATGCGTGGACACCCTGACAGCTCCACCACCTCCCGCGCCCACAGAGAGGTGAGGACACACTTCCTGCACGAGCCAGGTGCGTGTGACCGCGTGCATGCGTGACAGCGTGCATGTGTGACATGGGCAGCCCACACCGCCCCGCCGTCCAGGCATGCAGGAGCTGGGCCCAGGACTGTGAGCCTGCTACCCTGCCTCCAGAGCCCCTCTGCCCTGCAGGGTCCCTGCTCCGCATCAGGGCTCGGCTCTGTTGCTGACAGCCCAGGTCAGCCCCACATGAACGGGGCGGGGGGCGCTGGCCTCTGGGAGATAAAGCCTCAGAGGGTCCTAGACGGCGGCCCTCGGCCGAAGCCGCTCACCGGCACCCGCACGGGCCGGGCAGACCCCGGGGCCCACCTGGATGATGTACACCTCCTCCCTGGCGTTGTACCAGATCTCGAACTTCTTCGCATCACCCTTCACGTTCTCCGTGATGCCGACGGCCGTCATCTGTGAGGGCAGAGCGGGCGGGTGGGCCTCCGGCGGGGCACCCCCGACCCGGGAAGGCGGGTGCGCGGCCCGGGGCACTCACGTTCAGGGACTGCTTGTAGCTGTAGGAGGGCGCCTTCTCGTAGCCCTCACCGTTCTCCTCCCGCCGCTTGCAGAACAGCACGGCCTTCTCGTGCAGGAACAGGTGGCGCTGCATGGGCTTGAAGCGGGCCAGGTCCTTCACCTTGGCGTGGCCCCGCTTGTGGTCGGTCCACACGCTGAAGGAGCCCTGCATGAGCAGCCTCCCCAGGTCGCTCAGGTTCCCCTGGGGCGGGGCGGAAGGAGGCATGGTTAACGCCCAGCGCGGGCCTGGGGCCTTGGACACGCGGCCAAGCAGAAGCCTGTCTGGGGGCCGGGCTGTGGCCCGTGGGGCCCAGCCGCCGACACTCGGGAGAGTCAAGGGTAGTGGGACGGTCAGGGGTCGCAGGGCATCCGCGGGGATGAAAAGGGGATGTTTGGGGCAGGGAACTGCTCTGTGGGACTCTATCACGGTGGACACTGGTCACCAACTTGTCCAAACCCACTGCATGACCCCGATGTACGCTGTGGACTCTGGGTGAAGGGTCAGCGGAGGCCCATCGGCTGTGATGGGCACCCGACTCCAATGGGAGGCGGGGCTGCGGGGGCCGACGTGCACCCGTGGGGCGGGGGCGTGGGAAGGCCTGTATGCTCCCTTCTATTTCTCTGTGAACCCAGAACTGCTCCAAAAAGAAAGTCTACTAAAGGGAAAAGCAAAGAGACGACGAGTGCTGAAGGGATTTACAAAGAGGAGAGGAGCCAGGGAGCGGCCTGAGCACCCAGGGACGGAGGGGCAGCATCTCGCTGTCAGGCGCTGCCTCAGCGAGAAGGGGAGGACCAGGAGGGGGTGGTTCCCAAGCCCTGTCTGTGAAGGGGAGGACCAGGAGGGGGTGGTCCCTGAGCCCTGTCAGCGCTGAGACGCACCCTGGGGTGGAAACATCCGGGGCTTCTACCTGCTGATGAGCCGCAGGGCGGCCAAGCAGAACCGGGTTTTGATGGGATTCCGGGTGATGTGCGTGTAAGGCAACCCCCACCCCCCGCCCGTGATGGGCCCCCTCAGGCCCCGCCCCAGGCTGGCAGGATGGGTGGGGCCTCACCTCGTAGCCAGTGATGGCGATCAGGTGCATGGAGTCATTCACAGCCTTGAGGATGCCCAGGATGGAGCTCAGGGCCTCCTGCAAGTCCTCGGCGCCCTCACAGCTCTTGCTGTATTTCAGCATCTCCTGGGGGGGGGGGGCGCGGGGAGGGTCACTGCCGTCTGGACACTGAGCCCCGCCCCTCCCAGGAGAGTGGCTGGGATGCCCTGGGACACGGGTGTGGCTCCCGTGCAGTCGTCACTGGTGGGGCAAGACCGCATGTGCCCTGGGGCACTCACCCCCTGCCTAGGTGCAGGGTGGGGGGGATGGTCAGCCTGCCATCCCCATGGCCCAGCACCCCATCCTGCGCTCAGCTGCACCCTCCACAGCTCACATCTCCGACAGCCCCTCCTTCCAGGTCTGACCCCCGAACGAACGAGCACCTGTCACAGCTCTTCACGCCCGCTCTCAGACCTTGGGGATCTGCTCCGCAGGACGCCACGGTCAGCAGGACACAGGCGGCCTCGCGTGTGCTCTGGAGGCAGGGTCTGCCTGCCTGTGTCCCCACCCCCGGCCCCTGACGACGGGCAGCACACGGGCGGCCCTGTGGGGAGCCAGGGCCCCACAGACATGGGCGGGAGGTGTCCAGAGACCGTGGATCTCAGGGATGGGGTAGGGCGACTGCCACTGTGCGGTGTGCAGCTGGGAGGGCGTCCAGGCCAGAGGCAGGCTCCAGGGAGGGGGCATTGGGCCAGGCAGGGGGGTCCCGGGGATGCCTGGCCTCTCACCTTGAGCAGCAGCTGGTACTTGGTGATCCTCTGGACTGGCTTCAGCAGGTAGGAGTCCAGGCTCAGCTTGTGGTCCAGCTTCTTCTGGCACTCCTGCACCCACCACACCCCCTTAGACAGCCGTCACCCTCCCTCCGAGAGTCAGCCAGTGGAGGAATGTCCCCACCACAACCCTTAGACGGCCGTCACCCTCCTTCCAAGAGTCAGCCTGTGGAGGACCGTCCCCACCACAAGCCCCTTAGATGGCTGTCACCCTCCTTCCGAGAGTCAGTGAGTGGAGGACAGTCCCCACCACAACCCCCTTAGACAGCTGTTGCCCTCCCCGGAGAGTCAGCCTGTGGAGGACTGTCCCCACCACAACCCCCTTAGACGGCTGTCACCCTCCTTCCGAGAGTCAGTGAGTGAAGGACAGTCCCCACCACAACCCCCTTAGACAGCTGTCGCCCCCCACCGAGCCTCTGCCCATGGAGGACCGCCCACGCAGGCCCGGGACACACCTGGAAGAAGGGGCAGTCGGAGCACTGTCTCCACAGGCTCTCAGAGCGCGGCTTGTTCTGACAGTACTTCTCGTAGATCTGGAACTCCTCCATCTGCCGGGGAACGGGGCTGCATCACAGGGGTCTCAGAACCCACAGCCGAGTCACAGCCCTCTGGGCGGGGACGCCCGGCTCCCTGGGCCCCGCCTGAGTCTGGGCACCCCCTCCATCTCAGACGCCATGGCTGTGGCTGGGCAGCCAGGGAACAGCCGCGCAGAAGCTCCATCTCAGGGCTGCCCTAGTCCTGGCACCTCTCTTAGAAACATTGGGTCCGTGTGGCTGGCTTTGGCCTCAGGGAACAGATAAATAGACACAGGACTGGCACAGACTTTGTGAAGGACTCAGCTGCACATGCGCGGGGGTCGGGACGACCGGCCCGCATTCCACAGGTCGGGGGCGTGGCCTGAGCACCGGCCCTGCCCCTGGGTCCCCAGGAGGGGTGGATGCTGGCAACACCCCCCACCCCAGATCTCAGACAGCACCGGGAGGCATGCCAGACTGCGTGCAGCACAAACAGGGCTCCTTCTGCCTCCTCTGCCCCCAGCGCCATCTCCTGCCAGGGCGTCGGCCTCTGCCTGCTGTTTGCATGTTGCTGGGTCAGGGTCCTACACCCCATCCTGCTGCTCCCAGAGCCTGTCCACGGCCCCCAGCCCACTGGTGGTCCCGCGTCTGTGACTGATGCCTCAGAGCAAGTGTGACTGCCCAGGGTCAGCTGGTGCGCGAGGGACCAGCAGGGAATTGACGCCAGCAAGGACAGTCAGCACGCCACACTCGCGATCAGAACTCAGATGCCCTCTGATTCCGGCGGCTCTCAAAGCTGAGGTCCCAGGTTTCTTTCTTTTTTGAGCTAGCTACTGGGTTTTAGGGAAACCGTGCTCTTCCAGCCCTAACAAAAAGCATCACGGCGTCTCAGCTAAACTGGATACATCCGTCCTTGTAATCTCTGTTGGCCAGATGGGGACTGTGACAGAACGTAAAGCCACTGTGGCTTTAAGGAGCAACTTCAAGGCGTCAGGCCCGCAGAAGGACGCATTTGAGAAGCACGTACCCGCTCCAGAAAGCACCTGCCGACCAGCTCCGGGCAGTCTGTGTAGTTCTCCAGCTCCCTCAGGAATATCCTAGATGAGGAGGTTTGTGACACATCACGTGAACACAGCCAGAATATGACAGCTGGTCGCCAAATATTAGACGTTCTTTTCCAGACGCCTATCCCGACTCTGGACGGTGCCCGAGACCGTGAGCAGGGGCGCACCGTCTGCTTTCGGGGCTGCAGCCCACGCCTGTCCCTCCCAGGGTCCCGACTGTGCCAAACGCTCAGGGACACGCAGCCGCGGCTGCATGGGGACGCCTTGTTTCTGGAGAACACAGACATGGACTGAGGGGCTGCAGCGGCAGAGGGGGCCTCTTGAGGCCCAGCAGCCCGACTTCTCAGTGGGTTTTCTGCAGATTCAAGGGTCCTGCCCTCAGGACCCTTCACCCTGCGGTGCTGACCCTGAGCCTTGGGCTGAGTTTTCGTCTAGGTTTCCGACTCCCACCCACCTATCAGGTAAATCCTGGCACCGAGGGCAGCTGAGAGCCAGGGCCAAGGATGTGGAAGGACCAGAAGGCCCAGGCCACCTGCTCACCCTAACCTCTCAGGGAGGTGCACCTGAAACGCAACTTCATAAGCAGCAGGTGACAGAGGCTACGGACAGGGGCAAAAGCAGGTGGTCAGACAGAAGTTCCAGTGCCCCTGGCATCCAGGGAGATGGGGCTGGATCCCACGGCCATGGGCCTATCCGTGGGCAGGCTGGAGGGACCCGTGCATGGCGGCCTTCCTCAGGACCACAGGCTTCTGCCCCCATCTGATTCCCTCTGCATCCGCTGTTCATCTTCCCACGAGCCCCTGAGACTGCTGAGGGTGAGCGGCCCCAGAAGGACTGCCCACGTCTCCCCAAAGCCATGCAGAGGCCACTGGCACTCCCACGAGGGGGGAATGGGCAGGAAGGAGTGTGCTCTGTGGCCATCCCTTACAAGAACAGGCTTGGCCCTGCGGGCACGCGGCCCCTTTGTAACTCCTTGCCGCTCGGCGTCTGCCCTGGGCTTGTCCCACCCGAGCCTGCTGCCCGTCTGCTTATCCCCCTTGATAGGAGGGAAGGCTCTCCTCCAGCAAAGCTCCAGCAGGCGGGGCCTCCAGTGACCCAAACAAAGGCCCAACCTGTTATGAAAGTGGTAAATTTCTTCCATGTTTCCAAACAGGATATCCTTCTTGTTCTGAAGGCCAGTCGAGATTAGATGAGTCATTAAAGGGTTGTCCATCTCTGCAGCGTAGCCCTGCGGAGGAGGGAGTGGTCAGCACAGGAGGCAGGCTCCACGAGGCCACCAAGCAGAGAAGTGATGCTGCTCAGGTTTAGGAATCAAGTCTACTTGAATTCATTCCGGATGGACAAGCACAGAAATGTGAGTGAGTTACAAGCAGCATCAGTTACTTTTTTTTTTGTGGGTGGGGTCTCCATCCATTTCTCCACCTTTCAACCTTTCTAAACTCAGGCACATCTCCTATGAAGGGAACAAAGCTTACACATGCGTTCTGATGGATTATCTCTGTGCCTGCACCCTTGTGACCACGGCCCAGGTTCCGGGGCAGAGCGTCCCCGCACCCAGAAGCCCCTCCGCCATCCCCAGGCAACAGCCCCTCCCTCTTCCTGCAAACACGTCCCAGCGCAGCTGTGCCTGTGTCCACGCGCCCTGGTCCCGAGGACGTTCCGCCGACGGGTTTCCAGCTCCTGGCCGGCTCAGCAGGGCTGCGTGGGACGAGACCACCCTCACCTCCAGGACGCACAGCAGCTCCTCCACGTAGACCCGCTCTGTGTCCAGAAGCTCCTTCATCACGTGCCTGTGGGCGGGTGTGCTCTCATGCACAAGCTGCTTCCCACTGCCTCCCGGCTAACACGGGCCACCTCCAAAGGAGCCCCGACTCCCAGACCATGCACGGTTCCAAGTCCCCGACCCCCAGGCCTCCCCACTCCCAGGCCACAGTTCCAAGTCCCCCGCCCAGACCCCTTCCAGGAGAAGACCCTGCTCCACGGCACCCCCCAGCCTCCCACAAGAAGTGGGCCTGCATGATCTCTGGGGACCTGCTATGTGCTGTCAGGTTAGGGATGCCCAGGAGGGCACGGGCTTGCAAACGGGTGGGCCAGACCTCGCTTTGTGGACCAGGATCACCTTTTAACTGCCTATGACCAAGATTCCCATTTTTAAACAGAAAATGGAGCTGGGGCTGGGACCATGAGCAGACGATGGCTAGCCCGTCGCCAGGCCCCATGCCTTCTAAGTGCCCGTTGTCCACACAGGGTGGCGAGGGGCGTGGAGAAAAAGGCTCGGGCTCTCTGGCCACCGGGGGCAGAGGGTAGTGTGGACTGGCAAGGAGGCTGTCCCCGTGGACGCAGGGCAGTGTGGAGCCTGGGCGGTTTCTCCAAGTGGACAGGAGTGCGGAGGGCTCTCCCGGGGGTGGGGGTGGGGGGGTCCGTGGGAGAGTGACCACCCGGAGAGGAGGGACATGGGCAGGGCCTTCCTGTGAAGTCCAGAGTTTAGTGCCCAAGGGCATGTCTATGCAGGAACAGGCGCCATCCTGGCAGGGGGGCGGTGTGCGGGGTCAGGGGGGCTGTGGGCCGAGCAGACCCTCCACAGGGTGGGGGGGGGGGGCAGGAGGAGACAGTGGGGGGAGCCAAGAAAGACAAGTGATGCCTAACACCCAGTAGGGCCAGAGTCAGGCAAGGCTGTGGGCAGGGCTGGCGCGGGCGGGTCCGAGGCTGGCCCTGCCCGTGTGACCCGAGAGCCAGGGCCGTGCCCCCGAGTCGTGTGCCCTGGGCTCAGGGAGGGAGAATGCTGCTGCTTCAAGCCCCAGGGCCACCAGACGGGCGGGGGAAACGTGGCCTTCCTGAGGAACACGCAGGGGAACCCCAGCACCCGCCAGGCGACCCTCGAGGTCAGCTCTGCTCTGGGCTGCTCCTCCCGGGGTCGGGGGGGCGGGCGGGGTGGCGGGGGTGGTGTCCCACCACTTCTGCTCCTCAGCGTGCAACCCTCCCAGGGTGCGGGCTGCGGGCTGAGATCTGGGGGGCCGCGCTCGTCCTCGGAGCGGCGGGGAGGCAGCCACCCACCTCCGCAGGACGGCCAGGCTCTCCTCGTCCCCCGTGGAGCTGCCGCGGCCCTGCCGGCCCTCGCTCACCTCACTCTGCGGAGAGAGAAGCCGGCCAAGAGGCGCACTTTCAGAGACAGAAGGTGAAGCCTAAGGCCCGGCTCCAGAGCCTGACCCCCTGGTCCCTCTGAGGCGGACAGGAGGCCCCATGGTCGGGGCAGGAGGGGAAAGGACCCGGGGGAGGCGGGGGAGTGGGGGGCGGGGCCGGGTCAGGAGTGAGGGGCGGGGCTGGGGGTGAGGGGGCGGGGTCAGGAGGGCCTGGAGGGGAGAGGGCAGGGGAGGCAGAGGGGAGTGAGGGGGCGGGGTCAGGGGCTGGGGGCGGGGCCGAGGAGTGAGGGGCGGGGCCGGAGGGCCTGGAGGGGAGGCTTAGGAGTGAGGGCGGGGCCGGGGTGCGGGTGCGGACTTAGGGGGAATGAGGGGCGTGGCTAAGGCGGGGTGGGGCTGCGGCGTGGGGGCGGGGACAGGGGGAGTGAGGGGGCGGGGCCGCGGAGTAGGGGCGGGGCCGCGGAGTGGGCCCGCAGCCGGGTCTCACCTTGGCCCTCCTGTAGGGCCCCCTCCGGAGCGCACTGCTCTCGGAACTGTGGTTCTCAGAACCCCTCCGGATGCCTGGTTTCGGAAGAAGGAGAGGAGAGCGACCTCGCATCTCACGGCGGGGAGAGGGAATGCGCGCGCAGGGGCACCTAGGAAAAGCCACGAGCAGCCCAGAGCCGGGGAGGAAAGCACAGGAACATGAAGGAGGCGGTGGGAGACGGGCCGGGAGCCCCCGGGGCTCGCCATTCGCAGTGGGGCCCGGCTCCCGGTGACAGGGGATAACTCTGCGCCTGGAGTCAGAATGGGCCCACGAGCTGGGCTCAGAGGCTCTTGGCGTGGAGAGGCAACACTGGCCAGGGCTGCAGAAAGCGACAGGGGCCGTGCCAGCCGCTGGATAGGTGTGTTTTGGGGACAGGAGGTGACAGGAAGGGCCCAGCCCTGCCTTCCAAAGGGGATGCACCTGGAGAACCAGGAGGTTTCAGGGTGGAAGGCCGAGCCACACAAGGGGAAAACCATCCCGCCTGTGGCACTGAGGACAGACCGCCGGGACAAGCCCAGGGAAGGCCCTCGAAGCCACGGTGGACCCGGTCCAGCCACAACAACGGGGAGCAGCACGGCTTAGAGGGACCGAGTGAGGGGCCCGAGTGCCAATAAAACTTTATTTACACAATGGGTTGGATAGAAGGGGGCGTTCCCTGGGGTGAGAGGCGGCTGCTCATACCTGGGGAGGGGCAGGGCGACTTGGTGAGCGCCTCCGGCCGCGGGGCCACGGGCTGCACGGGCCGTGTCTGCTTGGCTGCCAGCTTCTTGAGGCTGGCCTGCCTGCGGTGGAACATCTCCTCCACGCTCTCCTGCTTCTGGAAGACTCTCTGCACATGCTCCTGTAGAGGGAGACGGCATGCTGGACTCAGCAGGACATCTCTGTGATGCTCCAAGAGTCACCGTGACACCTGTGGGCCCCACTCTGCCCTCAGAGGGTTGGGGGGCACCAAGGGAGGAGGTGGCTGGCGGGAGGCTGTGGACAGCCGGCAGGAGTGAGCAGTTGGGGTCCAGCAGTGTCCAGAGGCTGGTGGAAGCGGGGCCCAGAGAGTGGCCAGGGCTCAGAGCACAGGCCTCCCAGCAGGCAGGGACCTCATGGGGTGGGAAGGGAGGGGGACTCGTCCATCCTGAAACACCCCCACCCTCTGCCTCCCAAGTGCCCAGAGAGTCGTCCCCTCACCAGCAGGTCTTTGGTGAGGATGGGCTCGTAGTCCTGGAAGATCTTGCTGAGCTCCTGGATCTTACTTTCTGCCCCCGTCTCCAGAAACCTCTCAAGCTCCTGGAGGGCGGCCTCTGCACCATCCTGGGACTGGCACTTGTCCACGGGCTGTGATGCTAGCAGGTAGATGCCCTCATCACACCACTTCATGGACTGCGGGGGGAGAAGTCACCTTGGAGACTGTCCTGGCATCTCAGGCGGCCTGCTGACCGCTGCCCTCTGAGACCATCTGCAGGACGAAGCATGCACCTCCTGCCCAGGTTCAGAAGGCTCCCCGGGGACGCGGGCCTGAAACCAGGGGCCTTGCCCAGGATGGGACGCATCCACACCGAGGACCAAGTGCAGGGAACTGGCTGGCTGGTCGTCTCTGGGTTTTTTGTGGCAGGTGAGTCCTTGAATCACCAATGTTGGCGCAGGACCGTCTGGGTCTCGGGAGAAGCCCTTGGGAGGCTGGGGGCCACTGTCCACCCAGCACCTGTGGTCTGGCCCCGGTGGGAGTGGCTCTGCAGGACCAAGGGTGGGGCCAGGCCTACCGCCTCCAGGAGGCTGTGCAGCTCCAGCGACTTGCCCAGCAGCCCCCTCCTCCGCTCCAGGTCGGCCGCGAACTGGTCGCACAGGTGGCGGAGCTCATGGCACTTGGGGCGGATGGAGTCCACGGCGTAGTGCTTGTGGCCGATGAGCCGCTCGCCCTCTTGGGACAGCGCGCGGGCCCGCTGCACAGCGGCCTGCGGAGGGACGGCGGAGGCGGCTCAGCTTCTCAGCTCCTCAGGGCGGAGGGCGCCCCCTGCGGCCGGGGCCGGCGGGGCGGGCTGGGGCGGGCTGGGGGAGGCCTGGGGGTCGGCAGGGTAGGACGGTGATACTGCGGGCACGGGGTCCCAGCAGTCCCAGTGGTCCCGCCGCCCGCATCCACACTTACACTGGACTTCTCCTCGAAGCTGGCCAGGTCCTTCAGGAGGTGCTGCACATGCGCCAGGCTGTTGCCCACATCAGTGAAGGTCGTGACCTTCTGGGCCAGCACGTCCAGGGCGGCTTTGACCTGAGACGGGGCAGTGGGGCGAGGGGCCAGGCAGTGAGATCGTGGGAAGACCACGGCTGGGGGACGGAGGGGGGTGCTGTGGAAACTGGGTGCAGGGAGGGGAGGGGGCCCAGGCCTCCCCTCGGAAGGGGGACTAGAGGGAAACTTCCTTGATCTGAGAGAGGACATCCACAAACCCCCCCTGCCAACTCTCCAGGTGTAACGCTGGTGAGGGACGCGTCCCCCAGGGGCTGCGGCCCGCAGGGAGGGCCCTCCACTCTCATCACCACGATCCCAGTGGTGGGCGCACGAGGGCAGACAAAGAACAGACACAAAAACACGCAGATCGAAAACGAAGAAATCAAGCCATTTCTGTTTGCACGTGGCCTGATGGTCTGTGTGCAAACGCTACAAGACAGAGCCTGGATTGAGCTCGGCAAGGTTTTAGGACATAAAATCAATACACAAGAGTCTATTGTATCTCTACAGACAGCAATGAACACACAACACACCAGAATAAAAAGCATAACACCATCTACGGTTCCTTAAAAAATGAAACTTGTATGTGTAAACCCAACCAAACACATCTGAACTTGTGCAAACCATATAGCATTGGTGACTAGAGGACACTGAAGAAAATCTAAACAGATGGACAGACATATGTGTTTACTGACTGAAGAGTCAGTGCAGTAAAGTGCTGACTCTCCCCGAAGTGAGGCACAGGTTTAACACAATTCCTGACAAAACCCAGCGGGACTTTCTTGGAGACACAGATCAGGTTATCTGACATTTGCACGGAAGGTGAAGGAACCGGAACAGCTAAGACAGCTGTGAAGCGGGAGAATAAAGGGGCAGAAATCCCGTCTGGAAGGATGTACACGACGCCCTGGGGTTCCAGCCTGACCCCCGGCTCCTCGAGGCCACGAGAGGTTCCCACAGGGCGTGTCACCCACTCCAGCGCCCCTCCGCAGCCCCCAGGCCACTCACCTCCCGGAAGTCCTGCTCGAAATGCCGGAGCTGCAGGCACTGCTCTAGTTTTTGCTGATGTTTTGCCCAAAACTCGTCAAAGGCGGCCTCGGTCTCGTTCAGCTGGGCCAGGAGCCTGGGGAAGGGGCGGCAGCCACGCTGGTGGGGCCTGTGAAGCCCCCGCTTCTCACAGCGCCAAGCGACGGGGGGCTAGTCCGCCCTCCACGTTGGACAGGGCCTGTCAGGGCCCCTGTGGGCCTCAGCACGGTGGAGGGCGTGCCCGGGCCTGGGCTGGTGTCTCCCCGCCTCACCTCTGCACGGTGCTCTGGCTGTCCAGCTGGTCCTGGTTGGGGCTCTGCTCCGGGCCCCGGCCCAGCGGCTCCCGGATGCTCTCCAGGACGCGCCGCCCCTCAACCAGCGCCAGCCTCATGTCCTCCTGCGGGACGTCCAGGCTTGTCATCCAGGCCGCCAGCCCCAGACGTGGCTCCGGGTGGGGGCCGCGAGGGGTCAGAAGGCACCACGATGACCTCCGCCCGCCTGGTGCCCCGGGAGGGGGTGCTGGGAGGCGCCAGCGTGGTGAGCAGGCAGGGTAGGGTTACGGGTCTCCCGGGCAGCGGGCAGGAGTAACAGGAAACCGGAGCCCCGCGTGTCCGCTCCATACCCAGAGGGAGCAGGGGGGCTCTCGTGAGGGGCGCCCATGGACCGGCAGTGGGTCGGGGCCCCCTCTGACTCAGAGCCCACAGCGTGTGGCTGCCTCGGCCGACCCTGTCACGTTCATCAGGAGGCCACTGTGTGCCGTGACCGCAGGTCAGCTCAGCCATCCGGGTCCGCCCCCACCTCCCGCCTGCTCCCCGGGGCACTGGGGGTGCCAGCTCATCAGGGGACCAGCAGGGCCCTGCGGCAGGACTCGGGAGCCCGACCAGAGACGCTCTGAAGGGCGGGTCACAGTCCATCAGGTTCTCGGGAGCCCAGAACCACCTTGGGGGGCTCCTGGGCTCCTCTTACCTGATGCACCGCCTGCCCCCACGCCCTCCCCGCCCCCTCCCCATTCCTCCCCCTTCTCCCTCGCCCCCTCCCCTGCCATCTCCCACACACACCTTGGCTCTGTCCTTCTTCTCAGTGTGGGTAAGGAGCACGGAGCTCGTGGACTGCACGTCATTGGGCAGCTCCGTCTCGGCCAGCTCCGTCCCAAAGGCCTGCAGCATCTGCGCCGTCTGCTTGACCAGGAGGGCGAAGCTCTCGATGGCCTGTGGGGGAGGAGACTGTCACCCCGAAGCCCGTGCTCCTCACCCTCCTGGGCCTGGAAGCCCGGCCGCAGCCCAGCCCCTCAGGAGGTCCCCCAGCCTCAGCCTCGGCTCCTGCACGGACCCGCCTGAGGGCGATGCCGGGAACCCAGCTTGAACTTTTCTCTGTCCCCATGTTCCTGAGCCCCAGAAAGCCACTCCCGACATGACTCACGCTTCTCCTTCAGATGACCGAGGTCCACTGAGACCATCGGCTCATGCTCAGGGAGAAAGCTCGGGAAACGGCACGAGGTCCTCGGAGCAGGCAGAGGCCGCGCTGCGGGGCGGCCTGGGGCCATCGGGGGTGGGGGACTCACGGTGCGATGGCAGAGCCACCTGGAGTGGCAGTAGGCCAGCGTCCCGCCCAGGTCCTCCGTCAGCTGGGACTTGTCGATGTAGCCGTGTAGTTCTGGGACGGAGCTCAGCATTATGACCTGGGGGGCGAGACCGCCGTAAGCAGAGCGCCCCGCAGACCCAGGCGGGGGGGCTTCCCAGCTCCTCCACGGCAGTCAGGGTGCGACGCGCCCTGGGCCTCAGCTCTCCCGTCCATGAAATGGGCGCATAGTCTCGTCAGATGACAGCCCTCGGGGGTGAGCAAAGCCCTGGACGGAGCCGGGCACTCTGCTGACGAGGGGCATCTGATGGGTGAGGGGGCCCGTGCGTTGATGGAGCCAAAAGTCTCTTTGGACACAGAGTCCAAAGCCGCCCGCCTGTCTGCATTCCCGCCGAAACCCAGGAGGTTGCATGGAGGTGGAGGCAGGCGATGAGCATGGCACAACGGCCTTTGTGGAGAACAGGGGCCCAGGAGGCTCTTCCACAAGGGATGAGTTTTGTTTCCTGTCTTGCTCTTGCCCTTCTGAGGTCACTGCATCCGTGAGCTTTGGCTAAAAATACCGCCTTTGCTTTGCAAACTGTCAGGCGCTGCCCCCAAGGTCCCGGAGGCTCAGTCCATGCGCCACTCAACACCACCTCGTGTTTTATTAAACATTGAGCCTGCTCCAGGCTGAGGTGACATCTGACACGCCCTGGGTCAATGCTGACTGTCTCCACGTGAGGGCGGGAGGAGGGGACGGGGTGCCCTAAGACCACAGAGGACCACCCGCACAGCCGTCCGGGCACCCACGTTGAGACCCTCGACAGAGATGTCATCTTCTCTTAAGAACAGGCTACGGCGCCAGCTTTCAGCAGAGACATCGGGTCTCTCTTCACCACCCAGCAAGGCTGTTTGCCCAGAACACCCTGACTTATGCCAACAGGAATGGAGACGGGTTGGTGAGCTATTCAAGGACTTAAGGCTCTTCCTCTGTGATTTCCGTCTGCTCTGTGTTGACTGAACCACCGTGGAAAAGGCTGGAACCCACCAGCCCTCTTAACATTTTTCTGCTCAGCGTTGGGTCAATAAGGGCCCCAGGACAGCAACATGGACCCACTGCAGCAGCAGCCCTCCCCGGACAGCGCTTCCCAAGTTCTGAAGGGTGACCGAAACGGGCCGGGGAAGGGGCGTCGTGGGCGATGGATCCTGTGAACCTGGGTTCTGAGAACTCATGGGTTTGGTCCCATGTGGCCGGGTGCAGGGCGACTGCTGTTCTCAGGGTGGAGACCCCCGCCCTCGGCGTCAGAAACCGAGGCTTTTTGATGGTACAGAGACGGGTGCACCCATTTCCCTCCAAAGCCCGGGGCCTGCACACCTGACCCCTGGCCGCAGAAGGCCCTCCGTCGGCACAGGAGAGCCGGCCTCGGGGACGGTGGCCCACACTGGGGCGCTCAGGTTTCAAGAGCAGCCTGGCAGGTCTTGCTGGGGAGGTCACGAGGTGCCAGGCACAAGCCCCTGTGCTCCCTGGGTCCTCTGCCCGCAGCCCCTCCCAGCCCTGCTCCGGAGCCTGACTCGACGTGGCTGGCCTCCCAAGGGAACACAGCTGCCCGGGTGCGCAGCCTCTAAGGGATCCACACAGCCTTGGCTTTCCGAGGACAGCTGGCGGCCGCCGGGGCTGCCCCGTGCCGGCTGGAGTGAGGAGGCGAGGCAGGGGTCCCGCTGCGGGGGGGGGGGGGGGGCGTCGCTCACACCCTCTTCCCCACCCCGCCCCCGAGCACGCGGGCGCGCCCCACGGGAGGTGGCTCTTACCGGCACCTTCATTTTGAAGTCATCTCTGTTGAACCTGAAGGCGAGCTCGGAGAGCGTCCTCTGGAAGAACCCGGCGGGCCGCAGGACGAGGACCAGCTGCAGGTTCGCGGGGAAGGACGCCTGCGGGGACACAGGCCACGCTCAGGCTGGGGTCCACATGCCCACAGCGGCCCGTGGCCCCGCGGGGAGGACCGGGTGCCTCCCACACGCCGGGGCCAGCCTGGGGTGGAGCCAGGTACAGACACTGCACTCGGAGCATCGCCACCCCTCACGGAGAAGGACAGCCACTGCTTGGAATGACTGCGTTACATGGCTTGTGATCTTAAAGGTCAAAAGCTCTGACCTTTCGGGGAACTACACTCAATACCTTGTATCAGCCTACAAAGGTAGAGAATGCAAAGATGTATATATTCATACATACGGATAACTGAATCCCTTTGCCGCACGTCTGAAACCAACACGACGTTATAAATCAGCTACACTTCAATGCAAACTTTAAAATAAAAAATCAACTGCAGGAAGAGCTTTGGCCTTCCCTTCTGGCTGAGTCATATGTCCCCACAGTCTTATTTTGGAATTCAAGCCCCCAGCGCCTCAGAATGGCTTTAGGGTCTTCACAGAGGTGACCAAGTCAGGATGAGGTTGTCAGGGCGGGCCCCGTCCGACTGGCCATGCCCCGTAAAGGTGACATCTGGGCGTCCAGACCCACAGAAGACGCGTGTGGGGTGGAAGCAGATTGGGGGTGCTTCCACTGGCCGAGGGTCTCCAGAGGCCGTTGGGGGGCACAGACAGACCCCCTCACAGCTGCAGAGGGTCCAGCCGGCTCAGACGTCCCCCCTCCAGATGGGGAGACAGGAGACCCTGCCGTCTGAGCCCCGCCGTGGTCTATGGTGTCTGTTATGATGGTCCCGGGAAACTGGGACACCGGTGGGGTGAAAATAGCCACAGACACACACACGAGACAGAGAAATACAGGAGAAGCGGGCTCACAGCGAGGCGCAGGCCCCCACCCCCGGACAGGAGCTGGCTCGTATGTGCACGTGAGCTTTGTGGACGAGGCGTCTGGCCCTGGACAGGTCGCCCTCTGCGCCCTGGACTCCCGCCTGGACTCCCCGCCACCCGCAGCATTCAGAGCCCAGCTCTAGGCCGAGGCTGTGCCGGCCGCTCGGTCAGCCTCAGGCCCGGTGCCCGGTCCCCTGGCCTCTGAGAGCAAGCCCCTCCCGTGAGAGGGGAGCGAGCACAGGCCGCAAGGAGCCCCCACCGGGCGGGCGGGCAGTACCCCCGGGCACAGACACGGCCAGGTCCTGCCGCTCCTCTCCTGCCTCGCCCGGACCTGACGCCGCCCCGCGCTCCCGTGTGGAAGTGCTGGGATCCTCCTGAGCTGTCCGCAGTCAGGACGGCCCCCTGCCCGGGACATCTGGAGACAACCCCCCCCACACACACCCCGGGTCCCGAACACGGCCCACGGGGGCCCCTGACCCCTGGGCCGCCCCATGTGGCTCGCACGTGTACCCTCCCTGGCCTCCTCGCCCGGGCCCCCCTCCGGCACGTCGGGGGGAGGAGTTACAGAGGCCTGGGGCTGGCTGCGTGTCTGAGGACCAGCCATTGCGTCCCTGAAGCCCACACCCCAGGGGCCGCCCTCCCACCATCTCTGGGGGCTCCCTGACTCCCTGTAGCCTCTGTGTCTCCCTGGGGCCCCGCCACATTGTCCGGGCTCCAAACAAGACGTGCTGTCGGGCTGGACCTCGCTGCCGCCTCCTGCTCAGGCTCCCCACGTCTGAGCGCGAGCCCCCTTGCCGGGCGTGCGGGGGGTCCTGGCCCCCTCCCCGGGCCTCAGTCGCGACAGTCACGCTCAGGCTGGATGCCTGCTCAGCAGTGCTCTGCCCCACCGGCGGCCACCTGCGACCCGGGAGGTCCCCGAACCCCGCCTCCCCCCAGGCCCTCCTCTTCCTCCCGGGGGCTCTGCACGCCAGGACTCCCCACTGGTCACCCCGCACTGGGCACCCCCGCTGGTCCCCCCCACGACCCCGAGCCGTGCCTCCGGCCTGGCCGCCCTGACCTCCTGCCTGCCGGCCCCCCTCCTGTGGCCCCGGGCGTGTCTGCCTCTGAAGTCCCTAGTCACAGCCCGGGAGGGCAGGACCGCGTGGCCCCCGTGTCGGCCCCGGAGCAGCCCCTCTGGGCACCGTGGGCAGGGGCGAGAGACAAGGTGGAAGGCGGGCGGCTCACGGCGGGGGCTGCGGGTCCCCGTCAGCAAGAGGGCCATGGACCCCACACCAGGCGTGAGACCGGCCCCCACGACTGCAGAACAGCGGCCTCCAGCATCTTTCTGGAGGCGGCACTTAGTCGCGTTTCCCTAGTCTTCAGCACGGTTTTCTGCCCTTACTCACACCTGCTGACAGGTCTGGTCTGAGCTCACCCGGCTCCGCGAGACCTGGGCCTTCACGGGGACCCACGGAGCAGGGTCAGCTCTGCCGGGAAGCCCTCCTGGCGTGCAACTTCCCTCCGCGGGGCGCTCATCACCCGGTGTGAGGCCTGAGTCACTGCCGCCCAGGAGGGAGCCCCCAGCATTGCTGAGGAAACGGCTATTTCGCCACATTGGGAATATTCACCGCCTGACCTGAAAATCCTGGGTGTCTCAGGAACTTCGGTCCATCCCTTCCCTGCACACAGAGGGCATCGGCTTTACAGGCCAGACCGGAGCTCCGCCCCTCGCAGAGCAAACACACTTCTCACTGCGCTTTCTTTCGGGAAGAGCTCAAGGGCCGGCTCGGCTTAGTCTCCAAACACAGACCTACAGCCTCCGCTGTGGTGTCCTCCCCACACTCGTGTTTAAAAGAGGGGCCCCTTCCCCTTTAAAAGAAGGGAACCCCGGAAGAGTAAACACAGCATTTTACAAAAGACACATCCATCAGAGGATGGTCCAAACCCGGGTCCAGCTCTTGGGCCAAGAGCGAGGCTTGCACTCTGAGCCGTGGGTCTTGCCAGTGGCTGTGACCGTGGCTGCCCGCTCAGAGCTGCGGTGGGCTCTGCTCTCGGTGGGGACACCGGAGTGTGGACCCCACAATGTCTTGTTTTCCTTTCCAAGCTGAACTGAAGGCATCCAAACCAGGAGAAAGAGTGCCCTGAAGGAGAGAACGCGCAGCTCACGAGACAGCACACGAGGCGGCTTAAAATAGCCCCGAATTTCAGCGCGTTATGTAAGCGCCCAGGCTCGCTCGGGGGGCAAACACAATTGGATAAACAGCCTCTCTGCTGCTGGCAGCAAAGTGTAGCCGTCCAGGTTGGGGCACCGGTGCCTGCAGGGGTCCCCTCGCGGGCTCCAGCCCAGCAGATGCCAGGGCGTCTCTCCCTCAAGCCCCCTTGCATGAAGCACAGGCCGGCGGGGCTGGCAGTCCAGATAGATCCACGGTGGGGGATGGCGTCAGCGTGCCAGCTCTGCCCACCTGCTGCGGAGCCAGGGAGGAGATGGACCCGAATGCTGGCTCAGGGTGGGGCGGGGACCGGGGCCCTGGGAGCAGCAAGGCGGGGCCTGCAGTGTCCCCACCCCCATGACCGAGTCCTGCGCCCCGCCAGGTCCGGCACCTGGTCACAGGGTCAGCCGCCTGCAGCCCGCTTGTCCACACGGTCCTTGCTTCCCGTGTGGCCACAGCACTGCCCCCCATGCCAGGCAGCATGTGTCAATAAATGTGCTGCAAACACAGACAGGACTTCTGGCCTTAATACAATCAGCAAATTCTTGTAAGAAAAGGCACTGGAGTTCAGAGAATTTTTGACAATTTTGCTGGAAAGTGTTAATTTCTAGGGTTTCCGAAACAGCACAGGGTAACCCCAGAGCTTACGGAAACAAACCTACATTTTTACTGTTGTCAGAATCAGTGCGACCAGCGCAAAAATCAGTTATGATTTTCACAAAACAAAGTTTTAAAGATGCACCAGCTCTCTTCAGAAGTCCACCTGATTATCAGCTCGGCGAAGAAGACCATGTTCACACTCGGCCGCGGGAGAGCGCGACCGACGGCCGGTCTGCCCTGGGCCATCCCGCTGGCTTGCTGGGAGCCTCAGGGATTGTTACTAAAAGTAATTTGTCTGGTTCTTAGCAAACAGTCCTGCCTTTGGTCAGCCTTGCTAACTGACCACAGTGGCTGATTAGCGGGGGAAGCATTTATGAGGCTCCTGTCTCACCCAGGGCCTGGGATGGGTGTTGGCCACACGAAGATGGACGGGGCTGGCCCTGACCTCGAGGGACCACGGTGTGCAGAGAGGGAGGGTGCCCCACCGGGAGGGGAGGCCAGGTGGGGCCTGAGCGAGAGCTGCTCTGGGGGGCGCTGGGGGGCTGCAGGGCACAGTGGAAGCCGCCCCGCCCTCAGGTGAGGGCGTCCCAGGGGCAGGGAATGGCAAGGACGTGAGGTCTGGACCCCCATCCCCCCAAGAAGTGGCTGACGGACTCCCCTGCACACCAGCGCAAGTCCGAGATGCACACCAGTGAGACAGACGCACACAAAAGACCTGGGCGATCACTGGGCCTGAAAACATCAGTCTAACCGTGTAACCTCTCAAAACAGCAGCACACTTGGCTGGGGACTCTCTGCCATCCAGCCCAGGACCAACCTGCTGATTCCAGAACCAGCTCCCGAACGTCCTCTGTGCACCTGGCCCGCTGGCTCTTACAGTTTAATCCTTAACTTGGCCGGTTGGGTGACACCGTGTGCAAATTCACCTTAAAACTTAAAATAATGAAAGGGCCACGCTGGCTATTAGCTGGTGGTGGCACACAGTCCCCTGCGAGCTTCTAAGGATTCAAAAGCACAGGAGCGCTGACGATGACCGTCTACACACTACACTGTACTCTTCTGAAACTCCCAAGCGTTTAGACTAGTTTCAAGTAAACGGCAACATGGAGGGCGTGTGTCCGCTGGGGCGGGGACAGGAGCCTCCTGGGGGCAGAGGGAGACGACGTGTCGGGACAGGCTGGGCTGGCACCCAGGACAGGTAAGCACCAGGACCGCCAGTGGCGAGCCTCGGGGCAGGGCCTGAGCACCGGGAGGAGGAGTCGGATCTCCCACCCCCAGACCCCAGCCCAGCAGCCTCAAAGTGGCCAGCGCGGGACGCAGAACAAGGGCCTGGGGGCGGGTCACCCCATGGGGTCGGGAGATCGCAGCGTCGTGGCCGGCCAGAGACCCCAGCGCAGGCACTCTGGGCCGCCCTGCTGCAGACAAGCACAACTACCGTCCTCTCTGCAGGGAGAAGCACTCCCCACCTCTCTACCCAGCTTGAGTGGGGGTGGAAGCCAGCGCCAAAAATAAGAGCGGGCTTTCTGCTGACTGCACCACCCTCCCCAGCTATCCTGCGGCTAAAAACAGCGCCCTGAAGGGCAGCCGCGGTCTGCAGACTGGAAGAAAACAACATGGGAAAAGCTAGTCAACGTAACCCCACACCCATAGCCTGAAGGTGCCCTGTGACACCCTCATCACCCTCAAGGATGACCGCCCCGTAGGTCACCCATGCGCTCACATGCTCAGCGTCAGACACAAACCAGCAGGTGGCATTGTTTTCAAGTTGCAACACCGCCCCTGAGAGGTAACCCATGTGAGAACACACATGCATGCATATACACATGCACACGCGCGCGCACTTGTACACACACGCACACATGTGCATACTTGTACATGCACGCACAATGTGCACACACATACTTGTACACGCATGCACACATGTGCGTGCACACACACGTGCCCGAGCAGCTCGAGGAGCCCAGGGAGGTGTGCGCTGGCCCTGCCCAGGCCCCAGCTGGCGCCCACCTCGGCCTTGGGCCCCACCACGCATGCAGCTGCGGCCAGGACCCAAAGCGCCACCGGGCAGGAAAGGCCGTGTCCCCCGCCCAGAAAAGGAGTGGGGGTGGCAGGCCGCGCACCGACACTTACCGCTATTCTCAGGATGGACGCCTTGACTGAGGTCCATCTGTCCTGCCTGCGGTCTATGACCAGGATGAACCCGATGCCAGTGTCCTGCAGGCTGAAACGAGACAGCACGGTCAGTGTGCACCCGGAGGTCCGGCCGTGGCTGCGGCGCGTCTCTGGGAAGAGCTCGGGGTGAGCGGCCGCCCCTGAAGCCCTCACACCGCTCCTGTTCCACCGGGTGCCAGAGCCAGGGGAGGACGGAGCCACCTGCAGCGCTGCCCCGAGCTCGGCGGGCACCTCCCTTGCAGGGCTCGCTCAGACCGAGGTGGACAGGCAGGCGCCACATTGCTTCCCGCCCTGACACCGACCAGCTCGCAGTGCAGAGAGGCGGGCCGGGCCTCTCCGTCCCGGAGCCCAGCTGCTCCATTGGAGCCTGGCAGCTTCCCTTCCACGTGGACTTGCCAGCGGGCCCGTCACAGGGAGCCTACGGCCCAGGCATCACCTCAGTCCCAGCATCTGGTCCCCCGGGCTCATTCATGGTCTATAATCACCGTCGAGGTTGATGGCACGGCCGCAGCTTGGGGAGAGCCCCCCGCAGTGCCCGGCGGAGCGCGAGCATCCGATGGAGACGGGAGACGAGAGGTGGCTTCTCGCAGCGGCAGCATCCGTGAGAAAGATGCGGAGGCCGGGAACGACAGCCCGTCCCTCTCAGCCTGCCGTGCCTGAGTCACCGCCGACCCGGAGGCACTTCTGCAGGACGACCCGCCCCCAGCCCTGCCAGGCGGTGTGGGCAGCAGCGCCCGCCAGCCAGTCCTGTGAAAGACTGAGCGCACGGGCCTAGGCTCCAACTGGAGCGCTGATTGCCAAGTCTCTGCACATATCCGGGAGCCGCGGCCGCGTTTAAATAAAAACCAGAACTACATGCATTACATATAAATTATGTGGTTGTGGCAGTACTCTGCCTGCTGCAAACGTTACGTAACACGGTGAGAGCTGAAACAGCCCCAACCCTCCCCGATCTCAGCGCAGGGACAGAGACACACAGTCACGCCTGTGTGGGTATGCACACCTGTGTGACCGCGCACGCCTGTACCAGAGCAGGCGTTCCTGTGCAGGTGTGCACACCTGTGTGGGTGAGGGTCCTCTGCGGAGACGGCCCCTCCCAGCGGCCCCTCTCCTCTGTGGGGGACAAGTCACAGGCTGTCCCCTGATGGCCAGCACATGCCACTTCTCCACAGCCTGTGTCTGCATCCCCCCACCCCCGCCCTGCTTCCTGACCAGCCTCCCTGTGGCCCCACTCCTCCTGGGCCCGCAATGTCTCCTCTGCGGCCCCTGTGCTGATGGCCTGTCCCGTTTAGGCACAGGCAGGGCGGGCGGCCTGGCCACGGGCGGTGGGATACGGCCCGGGGCCTCCACTCCACTGCCTGCCTCACTTGCACATCCCAGCCGCCCCCCCACCGCCCAGTCCCTTGGGGTCTTTAACTCGCTCTGTGCATTTGAACACCAGACGGTAAAAATTCCGTGACATCAAAGCCTCCTGTCACAGCTGCAATGCACACGCCAACATCATGAACAGTACTGACAACAAACACAGTGGAGAGGCGAAGGGGCCTTTGAACGTTGCCGTTTCAGGTGAAATGTAAGGAATCTCCTGGACTCACGAAAACGTGCCCGGAAGGCGGGTTTTAGGCCAGTGGGTGTCGAGCAGGCAGCTCACGTTCCTGGTTTAGGAAACACACAGCCTCGAGCTCTGTGGCCCTCTGGCCGCTGCCCAGCAGGGGCAGGTGGGGCAGCTTGAGGGCCAGGCCCCTCCCACCCACAGGCCTCGCGCTGAAGCTCGGGCTGTGCCTCCTTCAACCCTTGTAATGACCCAAGAGGCAGCTGGAGTCACGGATGGAGGCTCAGACAGACAAGTCATTTGCCCAGAATCACACGGCTGGTGAGCACAGACAGGACACCCGTGGTCTGGCCCCCCGTCCAGACCCCCCAGGCCGCGTCCGCCCTGCAGGGCAAAGCAGCCCCTCCGTCCCGCCCACCCAGGACTGTGTCAGACCAGGCAGGGTCCTCCCCTTCAGGGGGCCCGGCCCCAGGAGCAGGCAGACACACCCCACCCAGGACCCGGCTCGGGGCCACGAGCGGGCTCTCCCAGCCCCGCCTCGTCTCCACCACGGCTCCACCACCAGACGCAGCAGGGGGCACCTCACGTGAGGACCCGGGCCCCCCCATGGCCCCCTCCACCCCCAGGACTGCAGCCCCAGAGCCAGGCTGCGTGGCCCGCCCCGCCCCCGGGAGCCCAGGCCCCACCCCCGGGGCCCATCCGCCACCCTGTGCGGACAGGAGGGCCGTGTGTGACCTCACGCGCCCAGGGGACAGGGCGGGCAGCCCACACTTGGTCATGGAAAAGGCGGGTCCCCCGGGGGTGGCTGCGCTGAAGGCGGTGGACGAGGAAACCGGAGCAAATAACCCGGAAGCTGTAGCCACACGGACGAGCCCCAGACCCAGGCACACTCGGCCATGCCCACACACAGACATAGCCTCCAGCCCCCCGAGGGCTGCCTGGAGGGGCCGCCGAGTGAGGCTGATGAGTCACTTTTGGCCCAAACAGTCCAACAGGCACAGAGCTCTCGCAGAGTCTGGTTCCGGGAGCCACGCGTGCACCGGTGTCCCCTCTAACACCCCAGGCCTGCTAACTCCTCGGGGGGCCTGGAGACCAGGCCTGAGGTCCCCGCATCTCCACGCCCAGCTCCTGTTCTTACACCCGACACATCACAGAGAGGGGCTGGGCAGGGTCTCGGGGACTCCGGGCCCAGGCTAGCCTCACCCCTGCCCACAGGGCTCACGGGGGGCAAGGGCCTTGACCCAGGGGACGGTCAGTGTTCTTGGGGACACGTGCACTGGGGCCCGCTCGGCCTGGCGCTGGAGTCGGGGAGCAAGCCCAGCAGCGGGGCCAGGGGCCTAGCGGGCTCTTGCGGGAGGAGATGTGGGCAGGCTGGCGTCGGTCCCAGATCAGGCCTGGCAGGTGCGGACAGGCGTTGGGGAAGTGGGTCCCCAGGGTCCGTGGGAGGGAAGGTCTGACCTCCTAGTGGGGCCCTGGGGGCTGGGCCAGGCTGGGGTGGGGGGTCCAGGTGGGAGTGGGGCCAGGCGAAGAGGAGGGGTGGGGATGGGGATGGGTGGACCAGACGGGGGGTGGGGATGGGGGGCCAGGCAGGGGGTGAGGGGGGAGGGGATGGGGGGCCAGGCAGGGGGTGGGGATGAGGGGCCAGGTGGGGGGTGGGGGGAGGGGATGGGGGGCCAGGCAGGGGGTGAAGGGGGAGGGGATGGGGGGGTCAGGTGGGGGGTGGGGATGACGGACCAGGTGGGGGATGGGGAGAGGGGATGGGGGGCCAGGCAGGGGGGAGGGGGGGAGGGGATGGGGGGCCAGGCAGGGGGTGAAGGGGGAGGGGATGGGGGGGTCAGGTGGGGGGTGGGGATGACGGGCCAGGTGGGGGATGGGGAGAGGGGATGGGGGGCCAGGCAGGGGGGAGGGGGGAGGGGATGGGGGGCCAGGCAGGGGGGAGGGGGGAGGAGATGGAGGGCCAGGCAGGGGGTGGGGATGAGGGGATGGGGGGCCAGGCACAGGGTGAGGGGGGAGGGGATGGGGGGCCAGGTAGGGGGAGGGGATGAGGGGCCAGGTGGGGGGTGGGGGGAGGGGATGGGGTGGCCAGGCAGGGGGGAGGGGGGAGGGGATGGGAGGCCAGGCACAGTCCTACTCGCAGGCCCCCCTCCCCTGGCCACACTGCTTTGCCCGTCTCTCTCTCCACCCCATCCTTGGACGTGGTCTGGGAGGCTGCGAACGTCACAGAGACGTGGCTGGGCCTGTGCACTGGCCTGGGGCCCGCCCGCCAGGTCTGAGTGCGGGGACGTGGGGCAGGGCCGAGCGCTCAGGCCCAGCCTTGGTTGCGGCCGCCTCTCCTCTGTCCTCGGGACTCAAAGCTGCCCCGTTACGCACCAGACGTGCAGCACGGTCTCTTTGCGCTAGTCAGCTCGTCAGAGCTCAACGGCAAGAAAAGCCTCGGACCTTTCACAAAGCTCCCCATGCGCTGACAGCACGGCGTCTGCCCTCAGGCTCCGCGCCCGTCTGGGTCAGGCCCACCGGGCCCAGCAGGGCGAGGCAGGCATCCCGGGCGAGCAGACGGCCGCCCCCCCCATGCCCAGCGGGCACCGTGCTTCGTGCTTAGTCGTGTCTGACTCTGCGACCCTGTGGACTGCAGCCCGCCAGGCTCCTCTGTCCACGGGCATCTCCAGGCAAGAATCCTGGAGTGGGCTGCCATTTCCTGCTCCAGGGGGTCTTCCCGACCCCGGGATCAAATCTGCGTCTCCTGCATGGCAGGCAGATTCTTTACTGACTGGGCCACCAGGTGGGGGAGAAACCCCACCCAGCACACAGATTCCATAACTACGTGAAACGCACACAGAGCCGGCCACCGCTTTGTAACCGGAGTGACTGCACCCCGAGGGCGTGAGCCCGGCACCCTTCAGGAAGCCAGACTCCCGTGAGGACCCTCTGGGGCCCGTGTTACCTGTTTCATGTGCAGGCTCCAGGTCGGGGTGGCCCCGTCTGCCCGCGCCCTCCGAGTGGGTCCTGGGCCCGGCCCGGCCGCGGTCCTCACTGGAGCTACTCAGGCGCCTCCCTCCTCCCGGAGCTGAAACCCCAGCAGAGGCGGCCTCTGGGCACACAGCCCCGCCGTGAGCACAGGATGGTGGGTCAGCCTGGGCTCCCCAGGGAAGGGCTCCCACACCCCTCACGGCAGTGCAGGGCGAGCCCCCTCCTCCCGGGAGGGTCTCGTCCTCCTCCCGCAGGGGAAGGGCAGGGCCGGCCGCTCTGAGCCGGACACCAGCACATCACAGCTGCATGTCCCCCGGGTGGGGACAGCCCACGCTTGGACTGCCTGATACGGCAGCCCCCGGCCCCTGGGAACTAAACTTTTATGTTTATTTAACTTTAATTTTTCAAATTAAATGATGTTGGATGGCACTGACAGAAAAAAGATGACAAGGAAGAAAGCAGACTTTTTCTGAGATGGGTGGCCTCTGGCTCCCCAGGAGAACGAGATTGGGAGGGCGGAGAGACAGAACCTGTGGGGAGAGGTCGCCCCGTGGGGAGGGGACCTTGAGCTTCATATACACGGACCAACGGGCTGAGGCCGGCCACGGACGGCAGTGAGAATGGCCTTCACTTGCTTCTTACATGAGCCCTAGGGCCTGAGGGCCGCTACAGCAGAGCACCCCACCCGCCAGACGCGGAGCAAGGCCGCTGACGGCAGGAAGCCGAGGCGGCCCGGCTGGAGATCAATGCCCGTCCATCCACACCAGAGGCAGCCGCGGAAGGAAGGCAGGGTGCCCGTCGCAGGCCGACAACAGGAAGGGGCTGGGACGACACGCGTGTGCAGTCTGCTTTGGGGAGCCTTGCACAGGGATGCGGCTGGACGCTCCCTGTGGTTTCCTGTGGGGAGGGTGAGAGCTACTGCCTGTCCACAGATGTCTGGGGTGTTCGGGACATGTTCACACATTTTCTGTCTTTATGTGCAAAAGTCAACCAAAAATTCAGGTGGCCGTCACAGCCACAGCAAGAAGTGAGGTGCTGCCAGGGGCTGAAGGACAGACAATCTAAAGCTGAGTGAGCTTGATGGGGCGGGGGGCAGCCTGGCTGGAAGACTCTGCATGAGGCGTGGCCCAAACGTGGGGCTGCAGCTTAAGAACAGCACTTAAACCCTGCTCCTTTCACAAGTGCCCTGCATTTGTCTGCCATGCAGCCCACACAAACTGCATGTGGGGACACGTGTGCACATGTGTGGTCTGTATGCTTGTGTGTGGTGTGTGCGCACAGGTGTGCAGTATACACTCCCTCCTATGCATGCATGAGCATACATGTGTGTGGTGTGTGATGCATGCCTGTGTGCAGTTGTGGTGAGTGCACACACACCTGTATGTACACGTGTGGTGAGTATAGGTACACCTGTACCTATGTGTACATGTGTGGTGAGCACACGTTCGCCTGTGTGTACACATGTGGTGCATGCATGCACCCCTGTACCTGACTGTACACACACGTGGTGAGTGTGTACACTTGTATCTGTGCACACATGTGGTGAGTGCACGCACCCCTGTACACGTGTACACACGTGTGGCAAGTGTGTGTACGCCTGTACCTGCGTGTACATGTGTGGTGAGCACACTCACGCCTGTGTGGGGGTGACCTGTGTGCGTGCACCTCTCCTCAGGGTGAACGTGGCCCACCACGAAAACCACCTGGGAGAGGCTCCTCTGTCTGCAGCAGTGGGGCGATCTGAGCTGGGTTCACAGAAAGTCCGCGTCCTTATCAGCCTCAAGTCATCTGGGACCCAGGCCTATGGTCTCTGGGCTGGGGAGGGGAAGCACGTGTGAGGGAAGGTGACCCTTAGGTGTTATCTTCCAAACGCAGCGGGCAGGTGCGGGAGGCCCCCAAGGATCCTGCAGGGTGGCTAAATGGGTCCTTCAGAGAAAAGCCAGGAGCCTGCTGCCTCAGTGTTGGCAACACCGTGACCCTGCGTGTGAGCGTGCACGTGTGTGCCTGTGTGTGTCTGCACGGGTGTGCACCTGTGCCCACAGGGAGACCTCCGGTGGCCACTTTCACTGGGAGGGGGTCAGCTTTTGCCGCAAGGAGGGAGGGAGGGGTAAGGGGCGTTTTCCAGGAGACCAGGAACAGGCTTCCTGTTCTCATGTGTCTGCTGCGTCCGGGCGAGGCCTGCCCGACAGCCAAGACTTTTGGAATGACCCGCGACCGTGAACCAGATACAGCGGCCTGAACTGGCCCTCCTGCCCCCATGTGAGATGACAGAGAACAGGGGAGAAAGGTTTCAGAGGACCAAGGGAAGCTTGTTTGGTGACCGGAGGAGTCAGCGTCTGGGAAGCCGGGGGCTCGTCCACTGGACCTGTGTGGACTGTAGAGCCCGCCTGGTCGCAGAACGCCCCCTGCCCCGCCTGCCTGGAGTCCGGGCCCCCTGCCCGACTTCCGGACTCCCTGGTTTAGGAGACTTGGGCCTGCAGTACCGGCCACAGCCGCCAGGTGGCACCGCCCCACACCGGGTCCCACGCGGAGGCCCCACGGGCAGCGCCCCTGCCCTGCCTTACCCACGGACACCGAGTGTCTCCCCACCTCTAAAGGTGCACCGAAGCTTCCAGAAACGCAGCTGCGTTTGAGCTGACGGGCGGCAGCACTTCGGCTTCCCTCACTCAGGGCCGATCCCCACCGCGCCCCCAGGAACCGCCCCTGACAGCACTGGGGGGCGGGCCGGGTCGGGGTGAGCAGGGCTCCGCCGCCTCCTGGACGGCCTGTCGGGCGGCCCCTCCCCCGCTAGCCCTTCACGCAACTGAGGAAAGACGAGCCAGTCCCAACGTGGGGTTTCACTCCGGGTGGAAGGGCATCAGGTCCGCCGGATCCCCCCGCTACACCCTCCACCCAGAAGAAGAGACGTGAACGGAACACGCGTGACCATCACGATACACACGTCCGCCTGGAGACGGAGCCGCGGGTCTGCGCCGCACCCACGTCCACACACCGCGGCCCCCCAGGGACGCAGTCACACAGGGTCCCTCCTCGGCTTCAACGGGAAGCGTGTGCCCTGCTCACGGATCTCGCAGGGACTGTGTGGGCAACCTTGGAGATCAGGGGTGGGAGGCTCCGCCCGGCTGGGGTGAGAACCGTTTAAAAGGGGGAGAGACAAAGGGGCTGGTCCCTCTGAAGGGGCGGCAGGGGTGCTGGGGTGAGGGACGGGGGGCCCCCCAACCCCCAGACCTAAGCTTATCTCACTCTGTCTGAACAAAGCCTGTCTGTACGGCAAACGCTCAGCGAGGAGCCACTGTCTGACCCGCGTGCAGGGCAGACACAGACCCATGCCAAGTGCCATGAACGGGGACCGTCCAGGTGCATCCGCGAAGGGGATGGGCCGCCAGGGGCCTGGGGCTGGTGAGCGTGACAGAAAGCCCCCCAGAGGAGGGGGCCCCCATGCAAGAAGGAGGCACCTGGGCCGAGGGCGCGAGAGCAAGGGCCCCGAGGCCGGGAGGCCTGAGGGTCAGCAGCACCCACGGGGGTGGTGACCCAGGGAGGGGAGACCAAGAGGGGCGGGGGGTCAGCCTGCCGTGCCCAGAGAAGGCTCACCTCCTCCCCGCCAGAGAGAAAGGGACCTCTGCCCTTTCCAATCCTGGGAGTGACCTGAAACCTGAGATTCCCGCAACGGCGGGGAAGGCCGCCCCAGAGAACCATCTCAAGCGGGCAGTGGGAGACCACAGAAGCCCCGTGTGGCCCCTGGCTCAGCCCACACGGAGAGGTCACTGCAGATGGCTGCCTGCCAGACGTGCAGTCCAGGGCCCACCACCGCCTTGGCCGGGGGCCGCTTCTGGAACAGGGACTCAGACCCTCCCTGGGCAGCGTCCATACGGACCTTACTGTGCTGTGGGCTCCACTGCCTAACCTGGGACGGGCCTGGTTCACAGGGGACGAGGGGCACGGGGGAGCACAGGAGGGGCGTGGCCCTTGGCCCCTGTGACGCCCCTCCTGGACATGGAGCCATCAGCCCTGGGGACATCATGGAGAAGAGCTGGCCAAGTTGGCCAGAAGCCTGCCCTCCAGAGGACCAGCGAGACCACTGGGCCCACGGTCAGCGGTCCACAGCCGGCCGTCTCGCTTTTAAACCACTGGGCTCCCTGAAACCAGCGTAGCCGCCCTTCCTCCCACTGGCCTGTCCCCGGCGTCCCACCCCCGGGCCGGGTGGCTTTTCCATGTCCCCCTGCTAGGAAACCAAAAGCCAGACCCACCGTCCCGGATCCCCACACCAAACACCCTTCGGTGCCACTCCACAAGGGCAGCGCCATCTCCTGTCCTCTCCAGACCCTTGAACCCACTCAAGCAACGTCCTCTGAGGCCCAGGGCCCTCGTCCACGGGATGGGACCAACGCCTGCCTTCCTGGCTGGAAATCCAAGGGGAAAGTAAACGAGACGCAGGATCGCCGGCCTCCATGAAGTCCCTCACGGCCTGCCCGAGGGCCCTAAGGAAGGCCAGTCACTCCCAGGACAGTGGCTGGACCACCCACCTCAGCTCGGCTGCTTGGAGCCTGGCCCAGCAAGTCAGGTCCACAGAAGGAAGCGACAGGGACCACAGACCTCCACCCCACCCCGTGGTGCCATCTAGGTCCTTCTGCCAAGTGACCCTCACCCCCCACGGCCTGCGGAAGGGTTCTTCCATCCTAACACTCCCACCCCACGCTGGGCGGTGAGGGGCCAATGCTGACCGGGTCCTGGAGGTCAAACCTGCTGTCCGGCCGGCCTCCTAGATTAGAACAGCTCATCGCGCTGTGACCAGGAACCTGGCCGAGGGGGCATGCTGACCACACCCCTGGGGCGATCTTGCCCTGCACTCACGTCCCCCTCGGGCACTTCAAAAAAGAGAAGCATCCGCCGCCAGGCCACTCCCTGCGGCCCAGCGGGTTGGCCAGGGGTGGAGGTCCACGCCTCACCCGTCCAAGGTGGGCACCGGGGCAGCCCTGCATCCACCCTTGGCCCCCTGACCGTGGAGGAGTCTCTGCACCCCTAGGATGAGGGATCGGGGCCCTCGCGCACCTGGGGATGCTGGTGAGGTAGGTCATGACATTCTGAAAGTCCTGGTCCGGGACGTCGCCAAAGGCCGGGTAGTCGGGAAAGGTGATGACTGGGCTGCCGTCCTGGCCCCGCCCGCCTGGGGAGTGGGGAGGACAGCGGTCGGCACCCCTGGGGCCTCAGGGGCGGGTGGCCTCAGATCCCACCACGGGGCCACAGAGCCCCGTCTCCCCTGCACCCCGCCCGGCGGGATCACAGAGCCCCCGCACCCCACCACGCGCGCCCCCACGCCCCGCCCCGCCCCCTGAGCCCCGCCCTTGCCCCGAGCCCCGCCCACACCCCACGCCCCTTAGCCCCGCCCCACTGTTAGTCCCGCCCATGTCCCTGCTCCCCGCCCACACCCCAGAGCCCCGCCCCTGCACCCAGCCCCGCCCACCAACCCAGTCCCACCCACGAGCCCCACCCCACCCACGCCCTCGCCACGCCCACTACACCCCGCCCCGCCCCTGAACCCCGCCCCGCCCTTGAGCCGCGCTCCACCCCTTCCGGCCTGGCACTCACCCGAGAGGTAAGCGAAGCGCTTCTGCAGCTGGTCCCGGATGTCGGCGGCGCAGAGCGGGCTGATGTCGTGGTGCATGATCTCATCTGCGGGAGGACAGAGCAGACGGACACGCAGTCATCGGGGACAGCCCCCTCGCGCCTCGGCTGGGTCAGCCCCACCGCTGACACCGAGGGGACCAGCGCTCGCGGGCCCGGCAAGGGGGCTCCGCTTTCCTGTACAGAAACCCTTGTTTCTCAGCACACAGAGAGCTGTGCGCGGAGTGAGTCATCAATATTTAACGTGTGGTGTGTGTCAGAGGCACGCAGAAAGGCGCAGGGATGGACAGAGAGAGGAACGGACAGAGAGGGGCAGGCAGGCAGAAGGGAGACCCGGGGTGCAGAGCAGGGCCTGGGACAGCTGCTCAGGGAGCAGGCCGCTTTGCTCCGCAAGCGCACAGCCATGTCCTGGAAGTGGCCCAGGCCATCCCCGGGGCCCTCACCTGCCGTCTCCGCAATGACTCACTGGTCAGAATGGAAACCTGGCCACTGCAGTGGGTCCACACACACACCTGGCGCCTCACCCCTGCCAGACACTGACCCTGAGCAGGGCTCTGAGCCCGTCCCCAGCCCGACGCTGACGCCCGCAAGTCCTAGACCAGGGCCGGCAGCGACCCAGCCACAGCCTGGAGTCATCGACCAGAAACAAAGGATTAGCAAGACTCCTGAGAACACAGACACGGACAGGGGTGTGTGAGGTGCTGGGGCGTCGGTGGGCGGCCACAGGGCCAGGGAGCTGGGCCCGCGGGACCTGCATCTTAGCGCTGCCTGGCTGGTACCGCATGACTGACACCCCGTGTCTTGTGTCTGCAAACCTGGGTGTCCTGGAGATTTCTCTACAGACACTCACGACTCATGCTGGTCACTGGCAAATGGCTTAAGACACAGGCCCCTCCCAGGCTGGAGATTTGGGCCACGGAGACCTTGGCGAGAGCTCAGTGGAGGTAGCAAAATGCCCTCCGCCCTCTGCGTGTCCAAGCCTCCATTCTGCAGACAGGCACACGGGAGCAGGTGGTGTGTTAGACGCAGGGCGAGTCCTGGAACCCGGCTGTTGTCTGTGGACCTGCCCCCACACCGGCTGCCTTGTGACTCTGCCTGGTGCAGATGAGGAGGGGGCGGGTCCGTGCCCCCCGCAGAGCGGGCAGCACTCCAGGTCTGGGACTGAGCGGGGGGGCCCATCACACTCAGGGCCGGGGCTCCAGCAGTCAGCCCACGGCAGCTCGGGGCGATGCAGCCTCCCTGCGCACGGAAACCTCTCAGCACAGCTTCTTTTGTGGGACAAAAACAGCTGGAAACGTCGCGCCAAGAGAACGTGAAATGTTTCCAATTCCAGACGCGGTGGGTCACGGCCATCACACCGCATTTGTTTGGAACACGCGTTGGGTGTGACAGACACGCAGCTGCACGGAGGCTGGGAGGCCAGGTTTCACGCTGCCCACACTGTCTGTCGAGCGTGCACCCTGGGCTCCTCGAGGCCAGAGACATTCCCCAGGGCAGCGGTGCAGGTTTCAAAGCAGGGTGGCCTGCACGGTCCATTCAGACAAACAGACACAACTCCTGCATGTTCGATGGCCGCTGGCTGCCCCTCAGAGAGCAGTTTCCAGCCACCATCAAGGCCCACGGTGTGTGTCACGTGGTCCCCCGTGGACGGCGGGCACTAGGGGGTGAGACACACGCTCCTTTATTCTGCACTCGAGGGGCCGCAGCTGGTTGAGAAGGAAGTGAGGTGCCCGCCTGCCCCTTCTGTGGTCTGGGCGGGACGTGGGGTCGGCCTGCCCGCCAGCTCAGGGTCAGGGTCAGGGGACGCCCGGCTCCTCCACAGACCCACTCTGTGTGTGGACAGCGCCTCACAGTTAACCACCGAGCCCGGCCTTCCCGTGGCCCAGACGTGCACGGAAACTCAGGCTGTGACCCGTCACAGGGCCGTTCGAGGCGGGAGGGGTGCAGGGGGGCGTCGGGAGGAGCACCGCGGGGCACAGAGCCCGCTGCCCGGTCAGGGGCCAGTGGGAACGGCCTCTCGCTGAGCTCACGGCTCAGCCGTCCGGACACCCAGCTCAGCTGTACACGAGGACAAAGGGGAAGGACCCCCTGGCCCAACTCCCCCGCTGGAATCTCTGCCCACAGAGCTGTCCCCCGAGTCCTGCTTGGTCTGGGCAGCATCAGAGAGTCGTTGGGGTGGGGCACCCTTTCATCTTTATGCTGCTTCATCTTAACACAATCAGACTCTGGCAGCAAACTTCCTTCCTCTGGCAAACTGACTCCCGGACTCTCTCTTTAGGACGAGGATTTCGTAACGCGTCGCGGGCGGCCTCTGAGTAGCTGTGTTTGCCAGCCCCACCTTGGGCAGGGGGCACACATGGGGCAGGGCTGGCAGGGCGCAGAGTGGACCCTGGGAGCCCTGGAAACCACCCCAGGTGGTGGTGGCCGGGGTCAAAGGGGCCCACAGATCCAGCAGGAGCCTGGTGTTCGGGTTCGGGGGCTGGTTCCTGCCTCGTGGGTGACCTTGGGCCTCACCGTGAGGAGACAGGAGGCTGAGCGGGGCTCCTGAGACGGGGTCTGCTGCTGGCGGGAGGCCCTGGGCTGCGAAGTCCACTAAGTCCGTCACAAGCTCATTCCCTTCCCTGTTTACATCTGGCTGAACGTCCACACCCAAGGCTTCCGTTTGTTTTCTATCAAAATACACCCGTGATGCCCTTTCAGAGTTCAAGGTGGAGAGTCCGCGGGGGCCTCTACCCGCTCACTCGGGAGTCCCAGCTCACCAGGACCCAACCCCCGCCCCCCCCACCAGGGAATCTCCAAGCCGGAGCAGAGCATGTGCAGAGGCCACAAAGGGGAGGAGCACGCCTGGGGCTTCGAACAGCTCTGGCCTGGCCCTTGGCCAGGGTGGGTCAGGTCAGCTCCCCAAGTGTCCGGTCCGGCAGGAGAAGTCTCCGTGGCGACCTGTGGTCTGGTCTGTGGCTCTGGGGCTAACCCTCAGGGATGCTGGACGCCTACAGCCACTGGGGCTGAATCTGCTCTCACAGCCCACCTGGGGTGCTTTTAAGGAGTTACTTGTCACTGGATTAGGCACAAATAGTTCCCATCATGTACAATGCATCATTAACTCAGGTCACCAACATTATCCTGATTTCCTGATCTCAGGAAGTGAATCGTTACATATTTTAAATAAAAAGCCCCGTATGAGAATATGCTCGACCAAACTCCTATCATTAGCTCAGTTCACCAACATTCTCTCGATTTCCTGATCTCAGAAGGTGAATCCTCACGCATTTTAAAATAAAAGACCCTGTATGAGATGCTCAACCAAACTCATCCTCAGGGAAGGGCAAGCACGTGCGGGTTTGAAAACCGAAGGGCGAGGACCAACGAGGATTCAAAAGTCAGTGCCCGGAGCAACTGGGAAGCAGGCCGCGGGCCCTGCGGGCCCTGAAGAAGCTGCGTGTGGCAGAGAAGCCGGCGAGGCTTCGGGGTGGGGGGGGCGGAGTGTCCACGCTGCCGCCCACCTGAGCAAGGGGGGCAGGGGAGCCTTGAAGGGCCAAGGGCCTGCTGGGCACAGTTCAGGAAACACGCATCTTTGGATGAAGCAGCACATCCAGCACTGAACTTATTCTCACGGACAGATAGCGGGGTCGATGGAGGCCACGGAGAGGCTTTGGGAGCTCCAACCACGAGGTGCCTGGGCTCTGAGGGAGTGTGCCTGGGGCAGGTCCTGCCCACCTGGCCACGGCCAGAGGGGACACGTGAGCAGCAGGCAGGCCCTGACTGCAGGGCTCCGATGGAGGGCCTGGGCCTCCCCGGCGAGGCCTCCCTGGGGAAGGGTCCTGATGAAGCAGGTCCAGACCTGGGGAGGGGGGATGGCCCAGCAGGAGGCCTGGTGGCCCTGTTGGGGGCAGTTTAAACACACGGCACTCTGCCCAGTGACTCTGAGTGCCCAGCCTGGGTGGGAGGGACGGGGGTGGTTCACACACACCCACCAGACGTGTACCCACCCAGCAAGGAGCCAGGCAGCGGGCAGGCCAGGCATGGAGGGAAGGGAGGCCCAGGGCGGCCTGGGGCCTCTGGTGTGGGCTCCGCACGGAGTCTGGGTGCCAGGTCTCTGCGGACCTTTTATCACCAACGAACATGGCTCTGCTGGGGACCCCGCTCCCACCCGGCCCGCGGCGAGCCTGCAGTGGGTGCAGCTCCCAAGCCCTGCCAGCCCGCCAGGCAGGGCACCACGCGCAGGGGCCCGCGATCAGAGTCACCGCGGGCAGAGCCCTAGGCCCACACGAGCCGGCCGGGCCAGGCCCCTCTCCTGGGCCCTCACTGCCCCTGCCGTGGCCCAACGCCCGCCTCCACCCCGGGTCTGAGGCTAGGTCCTCGCAGACGCGTTCCATCCTTCTCCAGGCGCCCGGGCCTCTGGGATCTGCCTGATGAGTGGAGGCCGCAATTCAAACACACGCCCACCAGCCCGAGCCCCTGGGCCAGCACACACTGGAGACGGAAAGACAGAGACAGGTGAGAAAGACACGGAGAGACAGAGGGACCAGCACAGACAGACAGAGGAGGGGACGTGGGTGACCTGTCTGCAAACAGCAGGCGTGAGTGGAAGTCGGCATCGGGTCCACGGCAGGGAAGGACCTCATCGAGGGGGGGCTCACAGCACAGGTGCCCGCGACTCTGAGAAAAGGGATGGACACTTTCTCTGGTGGGAAAACAGATTGTTTCCAGAGATGGGGCGAAGCCCTCCAGACCTTGGGTCCCCGGCAGTGAAACCATGTGGGCGTGAGGGAAGGCCCAGCAGCTGGCAGGGAGCTCGCTGCGCCTGGGGGAGACCTCGAAGCCGAGCCCGAGAAGCCTTCCTTCCGAGATTCCAGCCTTGTCATCCTGACGCCGCACACTCTCTCCCCAGGACGAGCCCTGTGATCCGGGTGTAAACGTGATGACTGAGGTTTCTGCCCTGGCCCCCCCCAGCACTCATCCTCCGAACCTCATCCACCAGTAAATTCACACACGCAGTCTCCTCTTTATTAAACTGGAAACTTCAGACACCAAAGGCGAGGGTGTGGCTGATTCACACAATTTACAAAAGACCTATTTAACGAATTGTTCCTCAATCCTCAGCAGAAATACCCAGTGGAAGATGAGCTCACAACAAAGCCCTCCAAAGCAGCACCTTCCATCCCTGAAACGCGACCGGAAACCCGGGCGCGTCGGCACGGCCCCCTCTTTGTTCTCGGTCACCACGGGTGCGACTCTCCCCAGGCCGGGCAGGTACAGGGGCGCCAGCCCCAGACCGCCCCCTGCGACGCCCCCCTGCCGGACCCTGCTGGTCCTGCCCCTGCGGGCACGGAGACCCCCACCCACAACGTCCCTGGGACCCGGAACAAAGGAGCTTCCAGGCTGAGCGGAGACTGCGCCCCGGTGCCCGGCAGGCGCTGCTCAGGACGAGGGAGAGGACGGGGACAGGCGGGAAGGGGGCTGGCCCGCCCGCCCCGGAGGCCCCCTGCGAGCTTGCCGCCCGCCTGGGCTCCCGAGCAGGTCCCGCGTGCAGGCCCGGGGCCCCCGCCCTCACGCACACCCGCGGCCAGCCCACCTGTGCGGGTCTTCAGGAGCAGCCAGAGCGCGGACAGGTCCCGAGACAGCAGGGAGAGGAGGCTCAGGGTCATGCTGCTGCCGCCGGCTGCGTCAGGAGGCAGCGCCCCGCTGCCCGGCACGCCCGCGCCAGCCGCACAGAGGGAGGAGGCTGGGCTCCATCCCGGCCGCCCACCCGCGGGACGAGGACCCCGCTCTTCCCGGTGGCCGCGGTCCGCCTGTCTGTTCTGCTCGCGGCCGGTAAACTGCGCTCGGCGGGGTGGTGCTGGGGCTCCCCGGGGGCCGGCTCCCTCCCTGCCGCACGTCCCAGCCCTCCCTGCGGGGGGCCCGGGGCTCAGCAGCTCCTAAGCCTGCAGGCAGGCGGGCAGGCATGCGGGCGGCGGGCGGCAGGGGGGGCCTGGGGGCTGGGACCACCAAGACCTCCCGGGGCAACCCCTCAGGTCCTCAGGAAGCAGACCTAGAATGAGGCACACCCCCGCCCCCGCCGGGCCTCCCCAGGGAGGGGGGCCTGGGGGAGCTCGTTAAAGTGCAGCTCGGGTTCAGCAGGTGAGTGGTGCTCCCGGAGGCCCGGGGCTCCCTCTGAGGACCGGGTCTCCAGCAGGAGGGACCCTGGGGGCTGAGCCCAGCCTGCAGGGCCTGGAGAGGACGGTGCTTGGGCCTGGCCGGGACGGGACGTGGCCGCGTATCGTTGGGCATCGCCGCTCATCCTCCCCATCCCGGGCACACAGCTGACCGCGCCCGCCCCCAGTCTGGGCCCCAGGGCCTCGACCATAAGCGGAGGCCCTGGAGTCCAGCCGCTCACACCACGTGGGGCAGCGGTCACTGCACTCCAGGCGCCCCGTCCATGCCCCGCTGTCCATCACATGGCTCGGGATCTGACCTGGTCTTCGCTGGACGGGCCCCGTGTCCCCCTCCTCATGGCTCCCCGTGGCCTCCCTCTTGCGGCCTCCCGCTGACACTGGACAGGCCCCCTCCCTCGCGCTCTCACACCGCTCCCGGGGCACCGGGGCCGGGGACCTTCCCACGGAGCAGGGGCGACTCTGACCCTCACGCACGGCCTGGCTCACACCGTGGGCGGTTCTAGTCTCAGCACAGCCTCCAGGGCCACGATCCAACCCCTCGGAGATGCAGAGACCACGACGGCCCAAGTGCAGTCCGCTCCGGCCCGAGGGACAGCTCGGGCATCCGGCACAGTGGAGGCCACCCGTGGAGTGGGTGACCAAGAGCCTGGGAGTGGCCGTTCAGAGCCCCGATGTGCTTCGGTGAGGTCACGCTGCTGGGGCTCCATCCCTTTCGCCTGCTCCTGTGGCCCTTTCTTCCCGACTCCACAGCAACTGGGGCCTGACCGAGTAAGTCTAGGGGAAGGCCTGACCTCCGGTCACCATCTCAGGCGGGTCGCCGCATTGCTCGCCCAGCCGTTGGGCCCCTGGGTTCCACTGTGGGTGCCCTTCTCCAGCCCACAACACAGTATCTGCCTTTCTCGTTTCCCTCCAGGCTGTGCTCGAATGTGAGACGCACGCTCGGCCTGCTGTCTGAGGTCCGAGGCCCGCCTCCTGGGGAGACTCGTGGACGGACTCCCAATGCCCGCCCTGAGGTCCTGCAGAACCACCCAGAAGGCACCGCACTGCGGTCTGCACTGGACAAGCATGTTCCCGCCTTTACAACCAGAGCCCTTCGGAACTCCAGCATGGAGTTTAAAGAGGAGCTAGCGGTTTGGAGGTTTCCCCTCTAAAGACACGTGATCGGTTCCTCCCTTCATCAAACGTGCAGAAGCAGCTGGCAAGGCGTGGGGTCCAGCAGGAGCAGCCAGACTCCAGGGTCCCCAGAGGAGGCCGGGGGCGGGGGCTTCCCCAGAAGCGGCTGTGGTCGGGGAGCCATGAGGACAGATCCCTCCTGGTCTCTCTGGCCCGAGGACCCACGGAGCTGAGGGCCATGGGCACGCCTGCAGGTCCGCACACCTCAGCCCTCCCACTACGTCCATGGAGCTCTGGTCCCTGTGATGGGAGCCTTGGGCCATCTGCCCCCGCCCCAGGACGCTCCCAGGACGCCCCCCAGGGCTGAGCTCCACCCCCCAGGCTCAGCTGTGCCCCAGTGTGAATGCCCAGCACGAACGCACAGAACCCACACAACGGGACGAGATCCTGGGTGGGAGAGGAGGGAGGAGAGGCTGCCCCCAACCCTCGCCCCCTCCACACCCCCCTCGTATCCTCGCCCCCCTCTGCCCAGGGTGGCGCTTGGGCCACAGGCAACCCGCGCATGGCTCTCCTCGGCCTCAGACCGCTGCATCAGCTCCTGGGTGCCCCCCGTGCCCCCTGTCCCCCGTGACCACAGCCCCCACCACTGAGGGGGGCTGCCACCTCCCCCAGAAGCCTGCCAGGCTTTCCTTCCCACCGTGCCGATGGTTCTAAGGCCACGGGTCCGGTCCCTGCTTTTCATGTCTGCCCGACGCTGTGCGCTCGAGAGGGCGCTGAGCGCGGAGTGGGAGGGCGTGCAGGCCAGCTGGGGGCCAAAGGGCGCACACACTTCCCGCGGTCGCTGGGGACGGTTCAGTAGCTAGCGCCCTGCAGATCCTCGAGGAGGGCCCTGGGCCGGGGGTGACACGCCCACCACACTGGGGCACAGCTGAGTGGCAGCCAGACACCCCGACGCGCGGCTTCAGGCCCTCGAGTTCACCCAGGACCCGGCACAGGGGGCCAGGGGAGAGTTTGTTTGAGGTGCAAAGGTTCTCCAAGGTCGGGGGGGGGCGGGCGGCTAGTGATTTTTCAATCACTCACATCTTTCTGATCAACAAAGGGGGCAGTTTTTTCCGGCTCTGCCCAGCAGGCCACCAGCACAAGAGAGGCAAGAACCAGCGGCAGGAGAGGCTGCAGAGAGCTGGGACAAGGCCAGACGGTGGGAGAGGAGCTGGAGGCCGACTGCAGGCCTGGGGGCTGGGCGGGGGGCAGTGCAGAACCTCTGTCCTGGAGCGGAAGGGCGTCCAGCACCCTGACTGCCCTGCAGGAGCTCCCTTGGCTGGAAGGCACCGCGGGCAGGGACCTGAGTGTGAACAGGACGTGTTGTCTGAGGACACAGCATCCGCGCCACGAGGCGTGTTCCGCACACGGCGTAGACGAGCCACGCTCTGAGCAGTGTTCAGGCCGCCCTGGTGCAGCCCGCCTCCCGCCCTGCCGGTCCGCACACAGTCACAGACACTCGGCGTTAATCCCTCCCTGTCCAGGGGCGCAAGACAAACGAATGAACCAAGGACAGTCTCCTGCGGGCGAGACGGCCCTCCCGGGACCCCGCGAGAACGTCCGGAGGTGTGACTTTATAGCTGGATCCAGGCCCTGGAAGGTGCGGGGCCCTGAGTGGCCTCAGGTCGCCACCCCCTGCAGCCGCACCCGCTGGTGACAGAGCGGGAGGGGCCGTCACTGACTCACAGCCTCCTGTTTGCGGAGGCCTCGCCACCTGGCCCTGGAGCGTCGTCATGGCTACCTGTACGGCAGGTGTCCCCGCTCTGCAAAGCCTCCCAGGCGGGACTCCTCATCCTCGCCCTGCCCGGCAGGCCCCTCCCCTCCATGTTCCCTCCTTTCCCCAGAGTCCCCCTCCTGCGTCCTCCCCGTCCCTCTGAGGCTCTGTGGTCCTCAAGCCCGGGTCCTCCCCATTAGGGGAAGGTCCCCAGCTCTGCCCCGTCCGCTCCGCTGAGAGCCGAATGCGTGCTCCCAGCCCCAAGCTCACCCACGGCCGCAGAAGCAGGCTTCCTGGCGTGATGGCAGGCCCCGAGGGGCCAGCCCGAGCGATGGTCCTCCCCACTGGCCATCACATCCCCGCCGCCCCCAGGCTTCCCCTCGAGCTCCCGCCGGGAACTCGGCAGTGAGACCCTGGGCCGGCTATGCTGGGCCCCCTTCTGGGCCACGTGCCACCACGGCTCGGGGGACCCGAGGCAGGCGGGGAGTCAGCAGCACGGGGTCCCAGGCAAGCTCTCAGCTCACACGGGCGCCGCAGTCCATGCACGCAGTCAGGAGCCTGGACTGACAACCCGGGTCGAGGCCAGTGCTCTCGGGGGACCCCCCACCGCCCCTCCCTCGTCCTGGCTCGCAGTCTGTCGGGGTCCTTCCCTTGGTTCCTTTCCAATGACTTTGGTTTTGTCTGGAGCCTGGACCACAGCCTGCCGCCCACTCACCCTGCACAGATGCCCGGCAGGCCCTCAACGCTGTCAGAGATTCTCAGAAGGGCAGACCCTCCCTCACCCTCCACCCAAGGAGGCTTAGCCCCCGGGTCCCGAGTCCACGGGGAGCCCGAGATGACGGGTATGTGGTCCGTGGAAGAGTCGCAGACGGCCGCCACGGGGCCGCAATCCAGGACCCAGGGCCCTTTCGGGGAAGGGAGCAGGCTCGCTGCTGTTTTGGGGCCACCTCTCTGTGCCCCAGGCCTCCCCCGCCTGCTTCGCCTGCAGCTAGAAGCACCAGACCAGACCCCTAGACAGCGATGAGCATGCGCACCCCAGACACCTGCCTCCTGCGCTGCGGGGATCACGGCTGGAGGGGATGTGGGCTGGCACGTCCGACCTCGGCCTGCGGGGTCAAGTGCGAGGGCGCGGGAGGCCTGACCGCCTCGTGGGCAGTGGAGGCAGGGGCCCGTGAAGTGTGAGCGAAGCACACCCCCACGGCATCTGTGCCGCGCCGCGCTCAGAGCCAGCCAGGACGAGCCCCCACGGCCCCAGGGAAGGTGCTTCTCCCCGTCTCTGGCGCCCCTTCCTTCTGACTACAGCCTGAATCCGGTGTCCGGTCACCCGCCTGTCCAGCACACATCCAGACACGGTGCCCCCGGGGCCCGGACCCCGGACCCCGCCAGCCTCGGAGCCATGCCGCCCCGTCCTCTGAAGACCGCTCGGTTCCGCATCCCGGCATCTTCCGCAAGGATGTCCTCCCCTCCCGACCGCAGCCGGGACGGTCAGGCTCGCCCACCGAGGGACCAGATATGGCCGTGGGAACTGCTCGGCCCTCACTTCCGCCCTGGCCTGTGCTTCTCGCATGCGTGGAGTTACACAGGGGGTGCCCCACAGCCTCACGTGGTGGGGATGGAAAGACGGACAGAGGTGAGGCTGGGGGCGCCTGGCTGCTCGGATGGGAGGCGGCAGGAGGCAGCTCGCCCTCCCGTGGGCTGCAGACGTGCTGCCCGCTGGGCTGTGGGCACGGCCGGGCGCCCCCGCCCGCCTCCCCGAGCTAAGCAGGAAGCCTCTCCCGGCAGATTGGAAAAACAGACACGGGATCACAGATAGCATCGCTGGCTCGCGGGCGGGCGGGGCCGGACAGTGTTTATCTGGCTCCCACCCTCTCGGCTCGGGAACAACGCTCTGCTTGTTCCGCACAAGCTGCGACCTGGACAGAGTGTGGGGAGGGCCGCCTCCCCGAAGATCAACATCCTGGCGTCTCATGCGCAATGATTCCGGGAGGTGCAGAGGCAGACGCAGAGCACAACAAACACAGCTGGGCCCGGGGTCCCCCACACACGGCGAGCGAGGACGCCCGCGGGCCCCAGACACCCCGGGGCTTGGCCTCTGGACTGCAGGCGTGGGGACTCAGAGGGCCGCCGGAGCCCAGAGGAAAGGGTCCCGACACACACACACCTGGAAGCTCAAAGGGGCTTTTGTTGTGGGATCCGGGGTGGTGCAGAGGTGACTGCCCCGCGGCGGCCTCGGGAATTCTGGACCCAAAGGCGACCACCGAGCTGGCTTGTTCCCTTAAAGCGCAGCGGGACCCCGGGCATGGGCCTGGAGGAAGGGATGCGGGGGGCGGTGGAGGGGACACTGAGCCAGCTGGGTGTGCCTGCCGGGCCGGCGCAGTTTCGAGGGGGCGGCGGCTCATAGGCGCAGTGGGAGGCACTGAGCTGTGGGGACACGCACACCCGGGCCCCCAGGCAGGGCGCTCCGGAGAACCAGGGCAGGGGGCGGCACCTGGGGAGGGCGCCCAGGGCCCCTCAGACCCGCACGGGGGAGGAGACAACCCGTGAGGAGAAGACCCCGGGAGGGCGGCCTGCGCTCGACTCGCTTAAAGCTGTTCCCCGTCACATCATGGGTCTCGGGCAGTCCAAGGCTCCCAGCTCCCCGCCGCAGGAGAGGGTGGGTTCGGTCCAGGCGGGCGGCTCCAGCCGCTGTTTTTATTTTACTTTCTGGCTGCGTGTGAGGCAGGCAGGATCTTAGTGGCTTGACCAGGGGTCGATCCCCGGCCCCTGCAGTGAAAGTACAGACTCTTAACCCCTGGACCACCAGGGAAGCCCCCTGGGAACACCTCTTACCTTTGTGCTAAAAATGTAACTACGGCTGTAACTAAAAATCACTTAGCGGCTTGGGCCAAACCGCTCTGGGCTCAGAAGGAACGCCTGATTCTTCTCGGGGAGGGGAGGAGGGGGCGAGGTCCTGGATGTGACGTCTCAGCGGGAGGAGACGGGGTCCGGATTCGAGAGAGGATGGAGGGGACGTGCTGGACGCTGCTTGGGGGCCAGGCCAGGGGCACCTGGGGCCAGGGGTCTTCCCGGTCTGCCCCGGGCCCGAGGGCAATCCCCACCTTCTGCCGCCCGGACCCACTGGTCCTGCACGCCCCCACCAGCCCCTGGGGGGCCCTGCTCCGTCCCCCCAGCTTGGGTGCCCCTGGGCCGGCGGGCAGGATGCGGAGGGGCCCCTGCCTGCCCCTGAACTGCAGAGACGCCCACGCTGGGCCAGGGCCGCGGACCCTCTTCCCTCCTGGGGCCCCGGGCGGAGACGGCGTGAGCAGGCGGTCTCACCGCTGCTTCACTTTCTGCCTTTCTGTGTGTTGGGACGCAGGATTTTAAACAGCAAATCTGCAGGTTCTTAACCTTTTCTGCTCCCCTATAACACTGTCCGCCTGCAAACACGGCGGGTGAAGCACAGAAGCAGCCCGTGTCCAGCCAGAGGCAGCCACGTCCACGGCAAGCGGCCACGTGTGGCCAGGCGCCCCCACGCCCCTCGGGATCGCACCAAACACGGCAGCGCCTCCTGGGGAAGCGCCCCGCCACGTCACTCCCTGCAGCATCCCCAGACAGGGGCTGTTCACAGCGGCAGCCTCCCACGGCCCTCGGCGGGCTGGGGCCGGCGGGTGCCCCCCCGACAGCGGTCGCTCCCCACCAGGCCAGCCCGGACGCGCCTGCGCGCTCTGAACGACGCCTGCAGCTGGCGGGAATGTGGCCCCAGCCCCCGCCCCCAGCTCCAGGCCACCTGCTCTTCGGGGCTGAGGCTGACCTCTGAGACCCGGGGCCTGTGGCCCCAGGAGGTTGGGTCTCACTTCCCCATGGCTGCTCTGACTCAGTTTTAACCCACCAGTCGGGTATTTTTAGCCAAACGTGAGAAGATGCCCCTGATGCCACTGTCACGGGAACAGCGGTTCCGAGGGGGCCAGGAGGGGAAGCTGGACGTTAAACGAAAGAGGAAGGAGCCAGAGAATCAAAACAGAAACTGCACGGCCCAGGTTAACCTCGTGCCCGGCGGGCTCAGGGGGCGTGGGCAGTGCCCACCCGCTCAGGGCTGCAGTGTCCACCCTTCAGCACCAACACGACCAGCGTGTCTCCAGGAAGTGCTGGAAGGGGCGGGTGGGGACTGCATCGCACCCGCGTGAGACCCGGGCAGAGGCCGTGACCCAGGCCCCCCACACGGGCAGTCCCTGCCGTCCCCGGGGTGAGGGCGGGGGGCTGGCACCCAGAGGGGCGTCCGGGAAGAGTGACCCACTGAGGTCGGGTCACTTGGAGACTGGACCTGAGCGTTGGGACAAGGCTTCTCAGCGCTGGGGCCTCAGGCGTCTTGAGCTCAGAGCCCAGGGGGCCCGTTGACCCGAGAAGCTGATCCCGGCTAAATCCCTGAGGACCGCGCAGGACAAGCGAGGCTGCTTCCAACCACCAGCACCTGGCGCTGCCCACCTGTAAAATGGGCGAGGTTCCCGCAAGGCAGGGATGCCACGCTTCACACACGCGGAGCTCGGGGCCCGCTGGGAGTCAGAGCCGCCCCGCGACGCCACGGGAGTGCCAGCCTGTGTCCTCACTGCGGACCAGGCCCGGGTCGCAGCGGCCCCCGAGCGTCCCTCACAGAGGAGCCGTGACCCTCACAGCCTCCCGCAGCGGGGCCCGGTCAGCGCCTGGCCCGGGGGGACTGCCAGCCCCTGGAGAGTGGCCACGGGACAGCTCCAAGACTGAACCGCACTGAGGCGCGAGGCTGCCGCTGTCACGGGCTCGAAGGCACCACGGGGCCGAGGGCTCCACTCTGCTCTGCGTGTGGACCTCCCCCCCGGGCGCCCTCGAGGGGGTCCGTCCACTCTGACGGCGGGGCTCAGACCAGCGAGGCTTGGGCTTCTGCCCAAAGGGAGGGTCATCTGGGGACAAGTGGGCGAAGGGCTCGCGTACCCACAGCCCCGTCCCCGAGCTGTTCCAGACGCCCTCCCCCGTCACCACGAGGCCCACTCTGCACAGCCGGGCCCAGGGCCCAGCACGCCGCCTGCACTCACCCTCGGCCACGGAGAGCAGCCAGGAGCACCACTCACAATAGAGGTAGTAGCTCTTCATCTCCGCCACGGAGATCCGGGCGGCCGCGCCGTCCCCCATGGCTGAGGGCCCGCTGCGTCCGCCTCCTCCCGCTGGACTTTGCTCCCAAGCGCCTGCCAGGGGCCAGCTGGCTTTTCACTTTCACATCACCCTGGAACCGCGGCGTGATCCAGCGGCGGCCGGCCTCCTCACCCCGCCCAAGGACTCACACGCAGGCCGGGCCGGCAGCCCCACCTGGCCGCGGGGCAAGGCCCGGGCCAGCTCCGCGCTTCAGCCGGTGCCTTGAGGTCAGCACAGCCACACCAATCAGAGGACGCTGGCCCGGCCCGGCTGACAACACCCAGGGCAAGTGGGGGGCGTGCCTGTCCGAGGAGGTGCATCCAAGGCCCCTCGACCCGCCAGACGTCAGCCAAGGCCGGCACCTCTGGCCCCGTGTGGGCGAAGGGGCCGCCCCCCCGGAGACCCCTCAGATGCTCGAGGACGCCTGCCCCGCCGCACAGGGCGGTCTCTGCGGCCCTGCCCTGCCCCGCACGGGGGCCGGGGGACGGCTCCTCACCCGCGGTCCAGGGACCGGGGGGCAGGGCCCATAACCCCAAGTGGCAGGCGCTCAGCGAGGCTCGGGGACCCACTGGAGTCCAGGCCAAGCCCTCAGACCCTGGAGCCTGGGGGGGGCCGGGACCCCACACAGACCCAGACACCAGATGCACCCAAAACAAACCCAGACACCTGACCTCCTACACAGACCCACACATCTGACCCCACACACACACCTGACCCCAGACATACACACACCTGACCCCACACACATACCTGACCCCAAACACACACACACACCTGACCCCACACACACACACACCTGACCCCAAACACACACACACCTGACCCCACACACACACACACACACCTGACCCCACACACACACACACACCTGACCCCACACACACCCACACCTGACCCCACACACACACCCACACCTGACCCCACACACACACACACACAACCTGACCCCCCCCACACACACACACCTGACCCCACACACACCCACACCTGACCCCACACACACACCCACACCTGACCCCACACACACACACACACACACACCTGACCCCACACAGACACACACACCTGACCCCACACACACCCACACCTGACCCCACACACACACCCACACCTGACCCCACACACACACACACCTGACCACACACACACACCTGACCCCACACACACACATACACACCTGACCCCACACACACACACACCTGACCCCACACACACACACACACACACGTGACCCCACAGAGACCCACACACCTGACCACACACACACACCTGACCCCACACACACACATACACACCTGACCCCACACACACACACACCTGACCCCACACACACACATACACACACGTGACCCCACAGAGACCCACACACCTGACCACACACACACACCCACACCTGACCCCACACACACACATACACACCTGACCCCCCCACACACACACCTGACCCCACACACACACACCTGACCCCACACACACACACACCTGACCACACACACACACACACACGTGACCCCACAGAGACCCACACACCTGACCACACACACACACCCACACCTGACCCCACACACACACACACCTGACCCCACACACACACACCTGACCCCACAGAGACCCACACACCTGACCACACACACACACACACCTGACCCCACACACACACACACCTGACCACACACACACACACCTGACCCCACAGAGACCCACACACCTGACCCCACACAGACCCACACCTGACCCCACAGAGACCCACACACCTGACCACACACACACACACACACACACACACACACGTGACCCCACAGAGACCCACACACCTGACCCCCCGCCACGTCCTCCTCGATTCTGGGGAAATCAGGGAGTTTAGTGCAGAGACCTGAGCAGGGACATCAACCGAGTTGCTTGAAATTCAAAATAACAGAAACACTAATGATCACCAGATTTCCCCCGACTGTGAAGTCTCCTCACCCACAGGTGTGAGTACAGCCCGTAGGGAGAGCCCCCAGGTGAGGATGTCCTCTGAAAAAGCACTTTGATTAACACAACATGTCCTGTCTGTCTTGGGAGCTCCCACCAGCTCCCAGTCTGTTCTCCAAGAGCCAAACAGGACGACCATCCCGTGGCGTCTGCCACTTCTGGATGAAAACAACGTTCACAAACGTCAAACCCGCTGTGGGCGAGACCCACGTGCTAAAGGCATTCTGAAACACGTCCACGCCTGCGGCCACCCTGAAAAAACCCGGGCTCCGGGCCACCCTCACGGCCCACTTCCAGCCCCCGCCTCCCAGACCCACGGCACGGCGGCCCCGGCCCTGACCTGGTGCCCAGAGCACGATGACCCCGAGCCTGTCTGGGCCTGGGTCAGACCCCGCATAACAGGGTTCCCCCAAACAGGCGGAGGGCCCAGGCAAACGCCAGAACCTCGGCCGCGTCTGAAAGGGCCTTACCCACAGTCAGTGGCGTATTCAACAACTTCAGGTGCATCGATTTTCCAAAAGAAAGGAAACATCCCAGAGACACCCCCTTGAGGGTTTCAGCGCACCCGCTGGTCAACTGCGTTCCTCTAGAATTCCTTCTGGAAGAATCTTTTATTTTTTTGTGCATGTGACCTTGCGTCCAAACATTTCCCCTTTTTGCATCAGCTGCTGGGAAGCTCATAAGGGAAATTCCGGGCTCACTCAGCTCACGCACGTGCCTCACATGTGTGTGTGTATGGCCAGTCGTGTCCAACTCTGTGTGACCCCATGGACTGTAGCCCACCAGGCTCCTCTATCCAGGGGATTCTCCAGGCGAGAACACTGCAGTGGATTGCCATGCCCTTCTCCAGGGGATCTTCCTGACCCAGGGATGGAACCCAGGTCCCTCGCATCTCCTGCACTGGCAGGCGGACTCTTGACCACTGTGCCGCCTGGGAAGCCCCTGATGTGTTCATTGCTTTTTAAAGTCAGTTCTGGTTCTGCGTAAAACAGTCCCTGACAACCTGGATTTCCCTGCTTGTTGGGACTCAGTCCCAAATGTCCGAGGCGAGAGTGGATGCCCCTCCCACCGCTCCATGGTGTCCTACTTCTGAAAGGTGGCGGCTCCTTGGAGGGGCAGAGCAGACGCAGCAATCTGTCCCTGACTTCCTCTTCGCGAGCTGCTCATGTCCACTCTGGCGATCAAAGCACACCCCGCCTCGCAGCCACTGTCTCCTGAGTCCTCACTTGCCGCGGGAAGCTGACTTGGACCATCCACCAACCTGAAGGGGCTTCTTTCCACCCGACGCAGAGGACAGCCCAACCCAGACACAAGCGTGGACAGGTCTGTGAGGAGGGAGCCGGGGCAGGCTCACCGGCGGGAGGAAAGCCGTGGGCAGAGCAGGAAAAGGGAGGCTGTGGGCACCTGGGCTTGGCACTGTCCCTGCAGGTCGAGGACACTTTTCCCCATGGTGTCAGGCTAAGCAGCGTGGGGAGGGGGTGGAGAGTGACAAAGGGGTGGGCAGTGAGGGAGGGGAGGGCAGTGAGGGGGAGGGGAGGGCAGTGAGGGGGAGGGGTGGACAGTGGGGGGAGGGGTGGGCAGTGGGGGGAGGGGTGGACAGTGGGGGGTGGGCAGTGGGGGGAGGGGTGGGCAGTGGGGGAGGGGTGGACAGTGGGGGGAGGGGTGGACAGTGGGGGAGGGGTGGACAGTGGGGGGTGGGCAGTGGGGGGAGGGGTGGGCAGTGGGGGAGGGGTGGACAGTGGGGGGTGGGCAGTGGGGGGAGGGGTGGGCAGTGGGGGAAGGGGTGGGCAGTGGTGAGGGGTGGACAGTGGTGAGGGGTGGGCAGTGGGGGGAGGGGTGGGCAGTGGGGGGAGGGGTGGGCAGTGGGGGAAGGGGTGGGAAGTGGTGAGGGGTGGACAGTGGTGAGGGGTGGACAGTGGGGGAGGGGTGGACAGTGGTGAGGGGTGGACAGTGGTGAGGGGTGGACAGTGGGAGGAGGGGTGGGCAGTGAGGGGTGGGCAGTGGGGGAGGGGTGGACAGTGGGGGGTGGACAGTGGGGGAGGGGTGGACAATGGGGGAGGGGTGGGAAGTGGTGAGGGGTGGGCAGTGGTGAGGGGTGGGCAGTGAGGGGTGGGCAGTGGGGGAGGGGTGGACAGTGGGGGGTGGACAGTGGTGAGGGGTGGGCAGTGGTGAGGGGTGGGCAGTGGTGAGGGGTGGGCAGTGGGGGGAGGGGTGGGCAGTGGGGGAAGGGGTGGGAAGTGGTGAGGGGTGGACAGTGGTGAGGGGTGGACAGTGGGGGAGGGGTGGACAGTGGTGAGGGGTGGACAGTGGGGAGGGGTGGACAGTGGGAGGAGGGGTGGGCAGTGAGGGGTGGGCAGTGGGGGAGGGGTGGACAGTGGGGGGTGGACAGTGGGGGAGGGGTGGACAATGGGGGAGGGGTGGGCAGTGGTGAGGGGTGGACAGTGGTGAGGGGTGGGCAGTGGGGGAGGGGTGGACAGTGGGGGAGGGGTGGACAGTGGGGGAGGGGTGGGCAGTGGTGAGGGGTGGACAGTGGGGGAGGGGTGGACAGTGGGGGAGGGGTGGGCAGTGGTGAGGGGTGGGCAGTGGGGGGAGGGGTGGACGGTGGGGGAGGGGTGGGCAGTGGTGAGGGGTGGGCAGTGGTGAGGGGGGGGCAGTGGGGGGAGGGGGGGACAGGGGGGGAGGGGTGGGCAGTGGTGAGGGGTGGACAGTGGGGGAGGGGTGGACAGTGGGGGAGGGGTGGGCAGTGGTGAGGGGTGGACAGTGGTGAGGGGTGGGCAGTGGGGGAGGGGTGGGCAGTGGTGAGGGGTGGACAGTGGTGAGGGGTGGGCAGTGGGGGAGGGGTGGGCAGTGGGGGAGGGGTGGACAGTGGGGGGTGGGCAGTGGTGAGGGGTGGGCAGTGGGGGGAGGGGTGGGCAGTGAGGGGTGGGCAGTGGGGGAGGGGTGGGCAGTGGGGGGAGGGGTGGGCAGTGGGGGAGGAGTGGGCAGTGGTGAGGGGTGGACAGTGGTGAGGGGTGGACAGTGGGGGGAGGGGTGGGCAGTGGGGGAGGGGGTGGGCAGTGGTGAGGGGTGGGCAGTGGGGGAGGAGTGGGCAGTGAGGGGTGGGCAGTGGGGGAGGGGTGGGCAGTGGGGGGAGGGGTGGGCAGTGGTGAGGGGTGGTCAGTGGGGGGAGGGGTGGACAGTGGTGAGGGGTGGGCAGTGGTGAAGGGTGGGCAGTGAGGGGTGGGCAGTGGGGGAGGGGTGGGCAGTGGGGGGAGGGGTGGACAGTGGTGAGGGGGTGGGCAGTGTGGGAGGGGTGGGCAGTGGTGAGGGGTGGGCAGTGAGGGGTGGGCAGTGGTGAGGAGTGGGCAGTGGGGGAGGGGTGGACAGTGGGGGGGGGGTGGGCAGTGGTGAGGAGTGGGCAGTGGTGAGGGGTGGGCAGTGAGGGGTGGGCAGTGGGGGGAGGGGTGGACAGTGGTGAGGGGTGGACAGTGGGGGAGGGGTGGGAAGTGGTGAGGGGTGGGCAGTGAGGGGTGGGCAGTGGTGAGGAGTGGGCAGTGGGGGAGGGGTGGACAGTGGGGGAGGGGTGGGCAGTGGTGAGGAGTGGGCAGTGGTGAGGGGTGGGCAGTGAGGGGTGGGCAGTGGGGGGAGGGGTGGACAGTGGTGAGGGGTGGACAGTGGGGGAGGGGTGGGAAGTGGTGAGGGGTGGGCAGTGAGGGGTGGGCAGTGGTGAGGAGTGGGCAGTGGGGGAGGGGTGGACAGTGGGAGGGGTGGGCAGTGGTGAGGAGTGGGCAGTGGGGGAGGGGTGGACAGTGCGGGAAGGGTGGGCAGTGCGGGAGGCGAGCCTACATGGAACCGCACCGCCAGGGGGCCGTGTGTCAGAGCCCTTAACTGCCCCTCGTCCACCCTGATCTGAGCGCCGGCGGGCAGAGGGCAGAGCAGAGGCGTCTCCCGTTAACCAGGAACCCAGCAGCTGCTCTGGCCACATACCCGCCCCCTCCCCCGCCTCCGGGGCAGACCTCCGCAGCTCACAGCCAGCCCTGCTCTGCACAGACGGGACCCTGGGCCCCCACTTCTGAAAGAGGTGCCCCGGGGCCTCACTGCCCTGAGGGTCCCCGGAGCACCAGGTCCACCTGTCCTGCCCCGCTCCTAGAGTCGGGGGCAGACTCAGCCCCCAGCCTCCCCTCCCCGCACAAGGCCTCCAAGTATCAGGGCAGTTCAGTCCTCCCAGGACTGGGGGGTCCTGGGCACCCCCAGCAGCCAGGGTGCAGATCCCCAAGGCCAGGGCCCGTCCAGTCAGGCGACTTGGGACCCCCCCACCGTGTGGAGTGCCCGGCGCACAGCAGACTTGGGAGGAAGACGGGAGAGGCTTGCTGCACACACATAGCCCTGGGGCCAGGCAGCACACACAGGCCCCGCTGACAGCCCCCAGCCCCGAGTCAGCGCAGGAGTCAGCAGACTCCTGGCGAAAGGCCCTAAGTCGTGGGTACGGGTGGAGCCAAGCGCAGAACCACGGCCAGGAGCCGTCAGCGAGGGGCTGAGTCCACGGGGTCAGCCCTGCCCGGGGCTCCCAACGTCCTCCCCGGACCCTCCCTGCCAGCGCCCGGTGAGGACGGCCCTGCCGGAGTGGGAGAGGACACGGCCCGAGGGGCGGCTCTGACCTTCGCTCCGATGCCCTGCAGACACGCGGGCATCTGGGCACAGACTCCCCCCGAGCGCCCCCGCGGTCAGCACCACCCTCTGGCTCCCGGACCCTGGAGGACGCGGGGGCTCCAAGCCAAGGGGTAGGACAGAGGAGTCAGCCCAGGGCTGCCCTGCCCCTGCCGCAGCCAGCATAAGCCCCGAGACCCCCATGCACGTCCACTGAGCCTTCTTCCTGCGTCCTCCCCAGGGTGCTCCCGACCGCACTCTGGGGCCCTGGGACCAGAGGGCAAAGTAAACAGAGAAAGACCGCTCCAGCCTCAATCGAGGCCACCGACACGGCGTCTCTAGCCTACCTTTCCTAACAGGCTTAGGGTGGCACACGAGTTTTGTAAAAGAAACATTCAGAGAGTCGCCGCCCACCAAGGGCCCCCCCATGCCCGTGGACAGGGCCACCACGTCCCGCCTCACCAGGCTGCCGGTGCCTCGAGGCCGCCCAGCGACGCCTCCAGCGCTGCAGCAGGGGTGGCAGGCGGAGCCAGCGCCGGGGGGTCCCCCGGGCTCCGCGGGACGCTCCTCTCTCGGCCATGGTCCCGAAGTCTCCCCACCGAGGAGGAGGCGGCGGTGGCTCCCGGTCTTCAGCCCCGGATCCCCCGAGGGCTGTCCTGCAGGGCTCCGCGGGGGACGCTCGAGAGCCGGGCTGACCCCGGGACGCGCTGAGCCGGACACACGGCCCTGGGAGACCTCGGGGCGACGCGCGCATCCAGGCTGCAGACCCCAGAACGCCGGGCACTGACAGGCCGTGGAGGAGCACAGAGGACACGCCTGCCGGTCTGAGAGGGGCTCCCGAGGCGGGCGAGGCTGTCCACTTCAAGTCCTGGGCGTTTCCTTCCTCCTTCCTCGGGGGTGGGCTTGTGTGCGGAGCTCTGGGCCTCGGGGGCGCGGAGTCAAAACCCTTCCAAGCTCAGGAAGCCTCGAGTCCAAACAGCAGGAGCGGGAGGGCCTCAGGGGATACGGCCGGGCTCTGGAAATAAACCGGCAGTTCCGCCGCACAGCACTGCAGCTTGCAGAGAGGAAACCGATCGCGGCTTTGTTTGGCCGGCGACACTTTCCACAGAGCGGCTCCGAGCCTGCCCCTCGACGAGGCCTTGGGGTAGCCCTGAACTGTCCCGGGGCGCAAGCTGCACCAGGCACCCCGGGAGCAGCTGGGCCTCCCTTCCTGGGGCCTTGGTTCACCTCCTCGCATGGGCGTTCCCAACATGACCGACCCCGAGCTGGAGCAGACGCCATCCACGCTTGCATCTTCTCACTGGCTTCCCGAGAGGCTGGCCCGGCTCACGATCCGAGGAAACAGATGGTGCATTTGATGTGGCAAGTCTGGGATGCAGGCCACCCCGAGACCAGGGTGCAGGGCCTTGGGGCAGCTGTGTGGAAATGGTCCCCGCAGCCCACGGGAGCAGCCCCCACGGGCTCTGGGACCCACGGTGAGCACGACCCTGAGCCGTGTCCCTCCCCGTGTGTGTGACGTTGCCCCAAAGAACCCTGAACTCCAGGGGTCGGGCCGGTGAGTCAGGACGCGCACCCACCGCAGACAGTTTGTGACGGGACACAGGCATCCTGCCAAGCCGCTGGGGTTAACTCACTGTCTCCTAAATACCTGACTGTGTTTTAAAGGTGCTGCTAACTAAACTCTTCCCCAAAGTCAGCTCTGCGTGGAACCTCAGTCACAACCAGTGGGTTTCTGTCCTGCACGCTCATAGCCTCGAATCCCGAGCATCTGAGATTCTGCAGGACTTCCCCAGCAGCCGGTGGGCACTTCCTCCCCAAGACCCAGTGAAACATCAGAGACACCCGGGAGCCAGGGCTTCACGCAGGATGCTGGCCACCCTCCCGTGCGAGCGGCCGGGGACGCTGAAGGCCGCTTGAGAACCAGAATGATGCTGCTGGGCCCAGGGGTGTATGTCATACAACGTGGCCTCAAATTACCAGGAAATGCCTATCAATAAGTGGGAGCAAGTTAAGGCTTTTGGCAGTAATACAGGCAAGCTACTCACGCCAGGGGAGCGGAGGGTCACTCGGTGCCGGCCTGATGCCAAGTGAGATGCTGGGGGACTGAAGGGTCAGTCCTTCCAGGGTGCAGTGGGCTGGGAGCAGTGCCATCTGAGCCTGTGGACCACGCTGGGAGCATTGCAGACCGCCTGCCCCTCATCTTCTCGGGCACGTGCACATAGTAGGCTTCCCCCGTGGGGCCGGCGGGTTCCCGGGAGGCCAGAACACAGGGGAGCGACCTGAGGGGCCCCGGCCCTGCAGGGCACGGGCGAGCACCCCCTCCCGCCTCATCCCTCCTGGGCCTTCCCTCGAGCAGGCGCCCCCACTGCACGGGCAGGAGGCCCATGCTCCTGGCTGCCCGGCAGGCACCGAGGTCCGCAGGGGCCACCCCGATGGCCCTCCTCCCCGCCCATCTCAGCTCGTCCCTGGCTCCACTCTCGGCCACAGCCTGGGTCCCACCTGGCAGCGGCTCCCAAGGCTGCCGGGCAGCCAGCCCCTCCTAAACTGCTCCGCGTCTAGCAGGGGTCTTGAGGGGCAACACTTCCTGTCACTTCCAGGGACACGTCTTCCTTCGAACAAAGGAAGCTCTGGGGCTGGACGATGGGGGTAACCTCGCTACGGCTCCAACACTCGGAGGCTTCTGTAACCCGGAATAAAGCCATCCGTGGAGAAACAGGTCTGTAGGGTCTGGAACTGGTTACTCTTAACAAGCTTTTTAAATGATATGCTTACTTTCTTTAAATAAAGGATATGGCACAACCGATGGACCAACCACGTCGCCATTTGGAGATGATGCCCGGGTCATCAGAGAAGGCGATGGCACCCCACTCCAGTACTCTTGCCTGGAGAATCCCATGGACGGAGGAGCCTGGTAGACTGCAGTCCATGGGGTCGCTAAGAGTCGGACACGACTTAGCGACTTCACTTTCATGCATTGGAGAAGGAAATGGCAACCCACTCCAGTGTTCTTGCCTGGAGAATCCCAGGGACGGGGGAGCCTGGTGGGCTGCCGTCTGTGGGGTCGCACAGAGTCGGACATGACTGAAGCGACTTAGCAGCAGCCCAGGTCACATGAGTGTGTGTGTGCGTGCTCAGTCGTGTCCCACTCTTTGCAACCCCGGGGACTGCAGCCCAACAGGCTCCTCTGTCCATGGGATTCTCCATGCAAGAGCACTGGAGCGGGGTGCCACGCCCTCCTCCGGGGCAGCTTCTTGACCCGGGGATTGGATCTGCGTCTCTGGCACCTCCTGCGTTGGCAGGTGGGTCCTATACTACCAGTGCCGCCTGGGTCTTAAAACACTGACAACGATGACAAGGTGATTCAGATCCTCCCTAAGCTATGTTTGCAAAAATCTTCCAAAGACACAGGTTGGGATGTGGCTGGGTCAAATTTTACGTAAAGGTTTTTGTTTGTTTCCTTGGGAGCAAGCAGGCTGCCCGTGAACCACTCGGTTCTGACACTGATCATGGTGAGTGACGGTCACATCCAAGGACCGCGCCCGGTGAAGCTTCAGATCCAGACAGAACCTTGCCGTCCACTCCACAAGGTGCTGGCCTGGCCTTGGTTCTGCTCCCTAAGCGTCCAGGAGTGACTGAATGAAAGGGTCCATAGGAACACGTGACCCTGTCAACAGTAAGGGAGGGTTTCAGACGAGAAGACAGCGAGAACTCTAGTCCTCTCAGAACTGAGGTGGACAGTTATAAGACCGAAAAGCCGCGGAGCCCCACCATCTCTGCTCATTCAACAGCCTTCTGTGTTTTGTTATCATTCAAATACCAGGGCTTCCCTGATAGCTCAATTGGGAACGAATCTGCCTGCAATGTAGGAGACCCTGGTTCAATTCCTGGGTCAGAAAGATCCCCTGGAGAAGGGATAGGCTACCCACTCCAGTATTCTTGGGCTTCCCTGGCGGCTCAGCTGGTAAAGAATCTGTCTGGAATGTGGGAGACCTGGGTTCTATCCCTGGGTTGGGAAGATCCCCTGGAGAAGGGAACAGCTACCCACCCCAGCATTCTCTCCTGGAGAATTCCATGGATTGTATAGGCCATGGGGTTGCAAAGAGTCGGACACGACTGAGCGACCTTCACTTTTCAAATCCTTAAGGATTCAGGAATCAAGAATTCTAAATAAACAATTCTGTTTTTAAAGACAAAGCATTCTCACAAAAGTAAGGTCACATGAAGGGCCCCAGTTCACCACACCTAGTATCTTTCCCCGGAAGTCATCATTTGGTGACATGTTAGTATCAGTTCTCCCCTTTGGGGAAAGAGCGCCACGGCCACGCAGGACGAGGATGGGGAACTGGCCCTGCTTTGGGGATTGGACTTGCTTCTGTCCCACAGTTAATGACTGAATGAAGCAGAAGCCCGGAACGTTCGCTGACTCCATTTAGAGACACAGAAGGCATCTACTCTCTGAAGCAGAGAAAGAAGGATTGGCTCTTTTTCCAGCTTTACGCTTTCCTGGAGTCTCCTACCCACAGCTGGACTTCCTCGCACATGTGTGCGTCTGTGGATCTGAGCTAAGCAAGGGCTCCAGGCCGCAGGCTCCCTCCTCGGGCATGGGGCCCAGACATGCGCTGGGCGCCCTCCACGCACCGGCCCCCGCTGCCTGGATCACGGGTGTGGTCCTGGCTCCGAGCCCCACCCCCCACTTCTCACTTGCTGGGAGAACCCCCGCCTCGCATCCCTGGGAGGTTAGTCGAACAACAGTTAATAGCGTGTAACGGCGGCAGGGACAGTGAGCCAGGTGCCCGCCCGCATGAGCTTCTGTGACATCAACCCTGGAGGCAGGCGCTCTCGTGATCCACTTCACAGATGGGGAGACCGAGGCTCCCCTCCTGTTGGGGGGAGGATGCCCACCCTCTCACCTGCCCTCCTGCCTTTATCACCTGGATGACTTTGCTTCAGCTGAACTTTTCATAAGCTCAGGCAACTGTGGTCTTGGTGATGGGATGAGAAGACCTTGGGATTTGGGCAGAATGGGAACATCAAACACCAGCTCGGCCGCTGAGCAGCCTGCAACTGGAAGCCTGAATACAGCTTCCGGAGGACACGGCCGTGGGATGCCCTGGTCCTTAAAAGGAATGCGGCGGACGTGTGACTACCACGAACCCAGATGCTGCTGGACAAAGGTCCTGGGATGGCATCCCGGCCCAAGAGGTCGGCTGAGCAGCTGGGACGGCAGCTGGAATTAGTTTCTTGGTGAAGCTGGTGTAGGAGATGGGACCGCCGACGGTGCCAGACCAGCGGGCCAGCGTCCCTGCTACACTCGAGCTGGGGGTGAGGCAGCTTCGTCACTCACGCCCATTACTTGTCCCTTCAACACGCAAAGAGCCAGGAGCTGCGAGTCCTCACTGGGGCCACGAACACTTTAAATGTGACAGAGCTTGTATTTTTACCCGGAGAAGGAAATGGCAACCCACTCCAGGATTCCTGCCTGAGAAATCCCATGGACAGAGGAGCCTATATTCCATGGGGTCGCAAGAGCCAGACATGACTGAGCGACTGTCTTTTCATCCATCCATGCCTCCATCCATCCATCTGGACGCTGAAGCATGTATGTTACCACATGTAAAGTAGGCGGCCAGTGCGAGCTCCATGCATGAAGCTTGCATCCATGCATGTCGGGGGCCAATACTGACTGCTCACGGCCAACCCCTGGAGAGGGGACACCAGGTTTAGGGACCCTTCTGCTAAATGGTTCTCCAAGCCAGGCTCCTGGACCAGCACCAGAGGCATCACCTGAGACCTTAAAACCGCAGAGCTCAGCCCCCGACTGCCCGGATCAGAGGCTCCAGGGACGCCGGGAGCCGGGATGACTCCGTCCGGAAGGTTCAGACGCTCTGGTCTGAACCACCCTTCTGCGTCAGGGAGAGGCTTAGTGGGCTCCATCCACCAGCCTTTCTCTGTCTAGCCTTCCTCACTCTGTCACCACTTACTGGGAATCTAGGGAGAAAACCAACACAATGGCCACGCTGGGAAAGCAGCCGGCCGCACAGAAGGGGGCCTCGGCCATGGGAAGGGCTCCTGGCCTCGTGACCAGGAGAGAGAGGGAGCGAGCTCAGAGAACGTAAATTCCCAAGGTCAGCAGCCTCACAGACCACACAGGCAGCAAGCTTCACCCCCGCTCAGGTGGACTAACCCGATGACGTCCTGGGGAGGGGGAGCGAGAGTATGCCCGGGCTGAAATCAGGGAGCAGAGGGTCCCCGTGGGATGGAGAGCAAGTCCCGCCGGCCCAGGGTGGGCCACGCGGTCCGGCTCCGTGCAGCCTGGGAGGCCCCAAGCCTCAGCTCCAAGTCCATCCCCACCCCACCCCTGCCCTGGATCGCGACAGCAGCGTCCAGGTGACCTCCATGACCTCCAGTCAGAGCCGTTCTGCTACACACGGGGGCTTCCTCTGCAGCAGTGCTGGGGACGCAGACCCGAGCTCCTGGGGGGCTCACGGCGGCCCCAGGGGGGCACGTGTGACCCGCCCTGCTTGGCAGGCGGCCCTGTCAACCCCGCACGACACTCAGCCCCAGCTGGTGGCACCTCCCCCGTCGCAGGAGTGGCAAGTGGGTTTGCGCCGAGGGAGGAGGCAGGTCCTCCCCCAACCAAGCGGACGGTGCTCACCAGACCGGCGTTTACCTGGGTTTCAGAGTCTCGGTGCGAGGGGAGCCGTCGGAGCACCGGTGTGTCTGAGGACACAGCAGAGAGCCGGGCGGCAGTCTGCAGAGTTCGGGGTGCCCAGCACCACCCCGCTCCTGGAGGGCAGTCTCCGCACTGTCAGAGTGCACACGCGTCTCCCCGCTCACCAGGAAGCCTCGGGCCCTGAGACCCAGGGATGACATCACCCCTTGGACCAGTTCCCGCTGCTCTGCAATCCCGACTCCAGCCCAGCGCGGGGGCGCGAGGAAGCCTCCCTCCAGGGCGAGCGGGCACCCGGTCCGCGCCCCTCACCTCAGCTGCACGCCGCACCGCAGGACTCACGCGTCAGACCAGGGAGCCACCCTCCTGAGAACAAGGGGCAGACGGCAGAGGGGCTTTATGTGCTTTTGACCCACTTATCACAAATCCAGTACTTTCAACACCAAAATCACCATTAAACACAGAACAAGCCCCAGGGTCCCAGACCACCACACACAGTATACTCACACTGACCTCGCCACTGCTCTGCTCTCAAATCCACAGGGTCTCATGCTTATGATAGAGGGGTAGGAGAGGCGTGTGTTGGGGGGGTTACCACACCCAAACCAAGTGACTGATCACACCTAACCTCTCGGGAAAGTGTTACTTAGATGATGAGGCAAAGTCCGTGACGCAACACAGCAACATCAGGAAAAATCTGGCAGCTCACTTTTAATGGTGTACGACCACCTCCTCTTCATTTCAAGGAGAGCCGGCCCCAGCTGATGGGGCCCTGCACACGCGCAGGAAAGCTCAGAAGTGACCGACGAAGGCAGCGCCCAGCCCGGCCAGCGCACGGCCCTCCTGAATCCAAGCAAATGCAGCAGAAGTCCTCAAAGCTAATTGTGATTCGTCCTTTACTCAGTACAGAAAACAGCATCCGATCAGCCATCTCCCTCTCCACACCCAAGCCGCGTTCCAGCATCTGTCTTAGGTTCACATCCTATTTGGTGGAGAAAGACCTCCCTGATGGATTGGACCCTCCCTCCTCAAAACGAGCTTCGACGCACCTCCCCCCCCACCCCGCCGCCCCCAGCCTCACACCAGCTCAGAAAGCCCTGGGCTCACGTTCTTTTCCAGCCACAAACATGTTTACCGTCTCCACTGCGACTGCAGCACGCGCAGCCCAACGCAGGCTGAATGAGCAGATTTCAGATCAGGCTCCACGTACAAACCTGCGGTCACCCAGAAAGCCCATCACCAATCTGCCATCCTGGCCACCTTCCTAGGCGGAATAAAATCGGGCTGACCGGCCAAGGAGCCTGTCAGCTTCCAGGTCAGAGCCATCCTTCCCTGTCCTGTTACCTCTGCTTGGGAAAAGAAATGCAGCCTGCCACAGAGAAACCAGGCGCGTCTCCCGAGACTCAGCGCATGATGTCAAGCTCAAAAACGGGCTTGGGGCCGGCGGCTCCTCCTACCAATGCGCTTGGAAACCGCGTTCAATCTCTGCACCATTTCCTCCAGGGCCATCTCTTCATGCCTCAGCCAGAACTTCATTCTCCGCAGCGCAGAACGGTCCTGCAGCCCCGGCTTCCTCTGCACCAGAGGTGCTTCGGGGGAGGGGAAGCGCTGGGGAGGGGGCCCGCCGCGCCGCCTGCCCGGGATTGGTCCCGAGCCCCGCCGAGGGGGCGTGTGGGGGGGCTGCTCGGCGGAAGCGGAAGCGGTGCGCGCCCCGCGTCTCTCCGCAGCCACCTGGGCAGCCAGCGAGCGCACCCCCGCGCGGCGAGCAAGGCATTCCACAAGTGCACCCCCGGGTGCAGTCAGCCGGGGCCCCCCGCGAGCACCCGCGGATCCCTCGACAGTCCCGCGCGCGCTCCCCCGCGCCGACCTGGGCGCTCGACCAGTGCACCCCGCGGCCACCTGGGAGCCGCGCGGATTGGTGCAACCCGCCGGGACCTCAGCCCGCAGCCCGGACCACCCCTCCAGCCCCAGGTCTCTGCGCCCTCCCCAGAGTGGAGCGGGGAGCCGCGGGGGCGCGGGTATGGAGCCTGCCCGCCGTTACCTCCGGCCGCCCCGGGGCAGGTGCAGAGGCCGCAGCAGCCGGGCGCACGCTCCCCGCGCCGCCGCATGTCGCCCGCGCCGCCCTCCGCGAGCGCGTCGGTGGGTTCGCGGTGGTCCAGTGGCCGCCGCCTGCCCAAGGACGCGAGGCGCAGGAGGGAAGCGCGCGCCCAGGCTCCAGCCGGCCATGCTTGGCACGAAGCCACCCAGTGCATTCTACACCCGGCGCCCTGCAGAAGCCAGCCATGCGTGTGCCCGGGCCCAGCGCCACTCCCCTGGGAGGCGCAGGAACCCTGTGTGCGCCGCGACCCTGACTGGGGTCTCCGCACCGGGGCTGACCTCACAGAGGGGCCGTTTGAGGAGCAGGTGCCTGGTCCCGTAAGTGGTTTGGGAAATTCAAGTGGGCAGCGCATGTCAACGCAGGGTGTGCCCACATCCCAGTTGGGGGGTGGTTTGGAGAGGAAGGTGGCAAGCTCCCAAGGGCTTGTTGACTCCCGATGTCCAGCTGCACTACGCCCCTCTGTACTTCTCCGGCTGACCACTGTTCCCTTCATCCAAGGTTCCCACTCGCTGGCTCTCAGCTTCCTTCCTCTCTGTGCCCTGGAGCACCTCGCTCTGGGGCATTTCAGGGGCCAAGCAGCTAACACCACGGCTTCATGGTTGAGCCTGCCAGCCTCTGTGCCCGGATGTTTGCTCGAACGGTCCGGATGTCATTTTGAGGGCGTTCTGTAGCCGAGGTGAACGTGTAGACCAGCAGGTCACCCTCTGTTGCAGGTGGGCCTCGTTCAATCAGCTGAAGAGGAAAAGACTGATGTCCTCGAGACAGAGGGAATTCTGCCTCCAGAAGGGCCAGACTCCGCCCTTCCCGGTTCCCACCCTGTGGCTGCGCTGGACACCTCAGACTTATGGCCTCCATGATCCCCTGACTGTCTCTCCCTCCCTCCTTCCCCCGCTCACTGAGTCTGTATCAAACCTTTACTCTCTCTTTATATTATAGCACACTTGGCACGATCTTGATACAAGTCATTTACTATTGACTGAAGTGTAGCCGTCGTAACAATCCCATCAGATGCTATGGAGCACTTCTATTGTGTTCCAGGGACCCTCCTAAGTAGCTTTCCTGGTGTGAATTGATGTAATCTTCACAAGGATCTAGGAGGCAGGCACTGTTCTACCCTGTTTCATAGTATAAGGCACAGAGACATCCAGTAACCTGCCCAGGGACCCAGAGAGGTACTGGAGGCACGGTTAAAACTCAGACGTGTATAAACACAAATATGAAAGCTGGGTTTGCTTCAGGGAAGCACCATCATGTATCAGTTGGAATGCCATCCCCCAAGTCTCTTACAGTTCAATAAAGGACAGTGAGCTAACGGTGCAGACCCCACCCTGCAGAGAGAGGCTTCGCCTGAGTGTCCCAAGGGTGCGGGCGCGTCTGCGTCCCTGCTGGGCCTCCCAGAGAGCAGAGGCGGTGTGGCACCCAGGTGGCAAGGCAGAGTGCAAGATGATCCCTGGCTACCGAACACATCCTCTTAGCAACCGTTCCGGAAAGTCAGCCTGAAAAGGAGGCGCAAAATAGGAGAGCTGAAGGGTGTAGGTCGGGTCCGAGGTGGGGGCTCTGGGGGAGGCGGAGACACGCCTCCTGGGAGGAAGCGGGTGCTGCCCGCCAGGCTGGGGTGCAGCTGCGTCCTGCATCAGAGGATCCCGCGTGGGGCCGGGGCCGGCGAAGCAGGGAAAAGCGGACACTCTGAAGGAACCCGCAGCCTTGGACAGGCAGCTTCACCTGTGACCGCACCTGTGAGCCGGGGCACGGAGCCGGGGTCTGTCTGAGGAGGGCATCCCAGGGATCTCAGTACACGCCCACCTCTCCCGGGCATCTCCCCCTGGGTCCTGCTGAGTAGGCCGTGGTGGGTGGGTGGGGGGGTCCCTGCCCCCCAGGGGTCCCCAGGATAAGCCCCTGGCAGCTGCCTTTTCTAACTCAGGGCCAAAGATGTAGACAGAACATTCAGAAGACAAAAGGCAGGATCCACCTGGCCTGCTGGGAGAGAGACCAGCTGTGGGGTGGCCAGGACAGCGTGAGGACTGCTGGGTCGTGCTCAATGCTGTGGACATCAGAGACCCGACCAGGGGAGGTACCACCTCACAGCTGCCAGAACAACCTCATCAGAAAGACGGGAGGACAAGTGCCATGCGGAGGCAGAAAAAGGGAGCCCCCGTGCAGTGTTGGCAGGAATGTAAATCCGTGCAGCCACTATGGAAACAGTAAGGCAATGCCTCAAAAACCTAACGACTGCCGTGTGATCCAGGAATTCCATTTCTGGGCGTTTTCCAGAAAAAAAAAAAAAGAACATTAATTCATAAAAATAAAGTACCCTATGTTAAACTGCAGCACTATTTACAATAGCCAAGAGGAATCTAAGTGTCTGGATGGATGAATGGACAGATAAGGTTTTGTGCACACCCACGGTGGAATAGTACTCAGCTGTAAGACAGAATGGAATGTAGATGCTAGTAACGTGCAGGGACCCTGGGGGATGATGCTAAAGTGCCGGGCTCCAGCGCACAGCGTGGGGACAGCCATCATCAACACCGCACCATGAGGGTCAACCTCGTCACGAGGTAGGTGGTGACGTTCTCCCCACAGAAGGGAAACGGTAACTCGCTCGCTGTGGTTCCCACTGACACACGTGTGGCACGTCGTCACCTAAACTCACAGGATGCAGAAGCCAATTCATTCCGTCTTGTACCTCTGGGGGGGGCGTGCTTATGAGAGAGCCCAACGGGCTTCCACACAAAAGGGGTAGGGGTCCCCCGGCTATGGTGCAGAGGCTCCAGGGGAGGCAGCCACTGTCAAATTGGCTTCAAGTGGGGTCACACTGGCCCCCAAGAGACAGCCCAGCAGGTCACCCACAGGAGCACGTGTGAGTGTCCCATCCCTGCCCGAGCCCTGCCCCAGGGAGATGCCGGAGGAGGGGGGTGCAGGGCACCCTCTCCACCCGGGGGGGCAGGTGGGGAGGAAGGGGCTGGAGACGGACGTCTCAGATCAGAACTGAGACGGGACTGAGGCTAATCTAATGACAGACACTAACAGGCAGGTGCTGGACTCAGAGTGGTGTCCCCAGGAGGACCCCCTCTGCAGGGGCCGAAAGCACCGGCCCTGGGCCTCACGCCTGCGGTGCAGACCGCACCTTGTCTCACGAGGCCCAGGTCAGCCATCACCTCAGGGCCAAAGATGTAGCCTTCGGCCTGCGTCTCCAGCTTTGCCTTTCGGGGCCGAGACAGGCCCTGCATTCCTGAGGGTGGCAAGGGACCCAGCGGGTGTGGGTTCTAACAGGGGACGCAAAGCTCGGGGTGCTTCCCCACTGGTAATCTTCCCCTCTGCAATTTACAGGGTCTTCTAACGGCAGTCTCACAAGAGCTTCTGGTCCGAGCGATGCTCTCGGCCTGGGAGTGGGCAGGAGGGGACCGCCCCCCAACAGGGGCTACACCAGACTCAGCCCTGCTCTGCAGGGCCGCAGGCGCCCCATGCAGGACTGGACCTGGGGGACCCCCAGCGCCTCCCCTCCTGCTCGCAGGGACCCGGAGCGCCGGCCTCCTCGGGGTCTGCGTTTATTCTACGGGTGTCACCAGACTGGGGTCCAGCCTGGCTGCCTCCCCGCGGGCACCTCTGGTGGGTCCTCCGGGGCATCAGGCCTGCATGTCTCCTTGGGCCTGACCGGCTGCCAAGTCAGAGAGGCTCTGCCCGTTTAGGTGCAAAGCAGTCAGTAAGTCTCCCACATGCCCCAGGCAGCTTGGAGGCTACAGGACGCAGGGCTTGGGGCTCAGAGGCCACAGAGACTTAGCTCCCGCCGTCCCGGAGGCCAGATGTCCAGGACCGAGGCGCCGGCATGGGGGGGTCTGGAGAGGAGCCCCCCAGTACCCCTCGCTGCGGCCTCACACGGGAGGCGGGGTCGGGAATGCTCTGGGCCCTTCTCCAGGGCGCTGATCCCATTCTGGGGGCTCCACCCTCATGACCCCAAAGGCCCCACCTCCTAACACCACTACCTTGGGTACCATGATTTCTACATATGAATTTTGGGGGACACAAGCAGTCTGACCCCAGCACACTCCCCCTGGGCCCCCAAATCCACATCCACCTCACATGCACCCTCCCCTGCAGCCCCCCCAGCCCCACACCTGCAGGCCTGACCAGTTAACCTCACAAGTGGGTCTCGCAGCCTTTGTCCCTGGCTGTCTGCTTACATCACTCAACATAACGTCCTCTAGGTCCATCCACGGTATTATAAAAGACAGGATTTCCTATTTTTAAGGGTGGACGTCTTAGGCAGGCGTTGCCTGGGGACGTGGGGGTGTGTTTGTGTGTGTGTGAGTGGTCCCAGGTGTCCCCTCTGCAAGGCAGCAGTGGCCTTGGCCGCCTTCCTGCCCCGGACGCAGGGGCAGGAGCAGAGAGTGAGGACTCAGGGCCAAAGGCCAGAAGGAGCTGGGGGGGGGGGGGCAGGAATTCCTTCTGTTGCTGAGCTGTGTTTGAGGTCTAGGTGGTGAACTCTGAGCCCCACCACTGCTCTGGGCGCTGACAACCTCACCAGGTGATAAGACAAATGTGGGGAAAGCTCCAGGGTGGGAGCAGCTCAGGACTTCACATCCACAAAGGAAGGCCAGGTGGGCGGCCAAAGGAGACTCAAACGGTCCCCTCGGGAGGGCACTGGACAGACACAGTCCTCCGGGTGGGTGGCCCCCTCCCCAGCCCTGCCATTGTCTGGGCCCCGTCTGGGGAGCAGCTCCACTTCCACCCTGTCTCTGCAGAGGTGAGCCCTGGAGGTGAGCTCACAGCCCCTGTCTTAGGCTCCCACGGCCCCCCGGACCATCGGCGGCTTGGTGCGTGTCTGCTGGTGTCCACCTTTGCCTGCTGGACCCGGAGGAGATGGACACCAAAGCCAGACATCCCCCCACCCCGAGGACAGGTGTCTGGTGGCCAGCCCTCCACCACGGCACAGAGGTCAGGGCTGGAAGCGCCCCTTCCACCAAGACCACACAGAGTAAGGACAGATGCCGAGACGGGGCCCCGGCCAGGCGCTGCGCCCCCCCAGCAGGGGGCACCCCAGCCCACACGCCCGAGGCACCAACTGCCCAAACGGGGGCACCTGCTCCCCAGGCGGCCGCGGCAGCTGCCTGCCTCCTGAGCCGCCCGTGCCCCGCGGCGGAGCTGAGATCCGTGGAGAGGAAGCCGCTCACAATAGGGTCACCGGGGGCAGCGATAAGGCAGGCTTCTGGGCTGGGCTGACGCACCCGGTGCTGTTTATACTCCTGCCCCGGGGACTCGGGTCCAAAACAGTAAACCCGGGAGAACACGCCAACCTGTGGTCAGGAAGCTGCTTTATTGCTCTCTTCTCCCCACCCAGCGAGCCACAGAATACCAAAGCCCGAGGCCAGCAGGCGCAGGCCCTCAGGCTCTGCAGGGGCTCGGGGCCGCGATGGGGCCTCCGTGTCTCCCCCGGATGTGGTCATACGGTCGGCAGAAAAGATGCAGGGGGCGGGCTCCTCGTTGAGGCTGCAGGAAGGGAGGCTGGCTGAACCGCACACAGTGACACCACAGTGCCCACCGGGCAGTGGGGGAGGGTAGGGACAGTGTGGGGGAGGGGCCGTGGGGGAGGGGAGGGGGCAGTGGGGGAGGGTGGGGGCAGTGGGGGGAGGGTAGGGGGCAGTGAGGGGAGGGGAGGGGGCAGTGGGGAAGGGTGGAGACAGAGGGGAGGGGAGGGGCAGTGGGGGAGGGTTGGGATAGTGGGGGAGGGGAGGGGCAGTGGGGGAGGGTAGGGGGCAGTGGGGGAAGGTGGAGACAGCGGGGAGGGGAGGGGCAGTGGGGGAGGGGAGGGCAGTGGGGGAGGGTGGGGGCAGTGGGGAGGGGAGGGGCAGTGGGGGAGGGGAGGGCAGTGGGGGAGGGTGGAGACAGCGGGGAGGGGAGGGGCAGTGGGGGAGGGGAGGGCAGTGGGGGAGGGTGGGGGCAGTGGGGGAGGGGAGGGACAGTGGGGGAGGGTGGAGGCAGTGGGGGAGGGAAGGGACAGTGGGGGAGGGGGGCAGTGGGGGAGGTGGAGGCAGTGGGGGAGGGGAGGGGCAGTGGCCACTGTGGCTCTCATAGAACCCACTGGGCTCCCGCACATCAGGAAGCAATCACCTTGGAAGTGGGCTGGTGATTTGCATATGCTGAATATTTAAACACAACTGATTTAATTTCAGAAATGTCATTTTTTTCAAGCCTTAACTTAGAGGCAGTATTTTCTGAGGTTCAACAAACAGCAAGGTCACTGAGATTGAGTTAACCTACCTTGACATCTATTTACTCGTGTGGATCTGAACCAATAACTCCATAGCAGATGTTTAATTGAAGCCAGTCAAGGTCAGAGCGATCTAAAAGGAAAGCTCTTTCCCCCCGACCCCCCTTCCCACTTCAAGTAAGACTCTACATCGGGCACAGCGCTTGTAACACGGCGCACGCATGTGGACTTGGGGCAGCGAGGGGCTGGGCTGCGGGTCATCACCCTCCTCTTCAGAAGCCGACTGCAGATTCACGAGCAGCGGTAAGACACAGCCCCAAGGGACCGGCCCCCCAGCGGTTGCAGCGTGCGGGGCTGCAGCACAGAGTCACGCATGCACGCCGACACCCTCACCCAGGGCTCCCCCCACACCACCCGCCTCCCACCCCTCCTGAGCCCTGGCGACCACCGCCCTCCACTTCCACAGCGTCAAGATCGTTCCCAGGGGGACTCAGCTCACAACCTGGTGGGACGAGCTCGTTTCACTCAGCCCGGCTCTCCGGGGCTTCATCAGGGGGTCCGGTGCCCCGTCTCGTCCCTGTTCTCGCTGAGTGCTTGGCGCTCCACGGCGTGGAGGGACCGCAGCTTTTTCTAGCTGTTCACCGGTTGAAGGGCATCAGTCTGGGGCTACGATGAACAGAGCTAATACAAACTTGCGTGTGCATGAGCCCGTGTGAACGTTTCCCTTCCGCTGGGATAAACGCCCAGGAGTGCGATTTGCTGGGCTGGATGACAGCTGTGTGCTGTGCTGCTTTCCCGGCAGGCGGTCTCCGGATGGCTGTGCCCCCAACACAGAGACCGACTCTGCGCCCCAGCTTCTGGAGCTGTCACTGCCCTTCACGTCGGCCCGCGGGACGGCGTGCGGGCGGCTCGCAGAGGTTCTGTGCTTCCCCGACCCCCTTTCAGGTGCTCATCTGCCGTCAGCACCTCTTCACTTCTGTTTTCCACTTTCTGCCGGGACTGTTTGCTTTTACACTGGTGCGCTTTGAGACTTTGTGGTCTGCGAATATTTTCTCCGGCCTGTAGCTCATCTTAGCAGGGGCCTTTGGAGAGCATACGTTTTTCATTTTGATGAAGTCCAATTTACCCATTTCTCCTTTTATCCTGTTTTTGGCATCAAGGCTGTGCACGCTTTGTCTATTCCTAGTTCCTGAATATCATCTACTATATGTTTTTCTGAAGTTTTACAGTTTTATGTGTTATGTTGAAGTCTGTGACCCATGTTGACTCAAACTTTGTATGAGGTGTGAAACCGAAAGTCATGGTCTTTGTTTGGTTTTGCCTCTGATGTCTGACGCCCCAGGCCACTTGCTGGAAGGTTGTCTTTCCTCCACAGAGCCGGCTGTCCACCCTCGTTAGGAATCAGTGGGCTTGCTGTCTAATTCTCTCTTCTCCACTGTCTTCTGTCCCTCAACCTACTCCTCCCGTCCTGATGACTGTGGCAGAATAATCCTTGGTATCACAATAACTTCTCCTTTCTTCTTATTTAAGATGTTTTAGGTATTCTAGCTTTGCTGATTCCCCACACAAACTTTACGATAGTCTGTCTATAATTTTTTTTGGTTGAGATTTTGATAGGAATTCTGCTCATTGGTTTGGAGAGAACTGACATCTTTACTATATTAAGACATCCGATCCAAAAACAAATTGTGTCTCCCTGTTTATTTAAATCTTTGAGTTCCTTTGTCAGCCTTTTCTAGTTTTCAAGCTCTGTTTATAGTTTTTGGGAGCTGCACCCAAGTATTTAATTTTTGGGAATATGTGAATGGTATTGTATTTTTAACTTTGGTGTCCATGTTCACTGCTATCCACAGAAATACAATAGATTTTTCCAGTGTTTATTGCATCCTGCAGCCTTGCTAACCTCACTTATTAGCTCTAGGAGTGTTTCTGTAGAGTCCTCAGGATTGTATAGTTAGATAATCGCGTCGTCTGTAAATACGGACTGTTTAATGTTTCCTTGCCAATCTCCTTGCCTTTTATTTCCTCTTCCTGACTCACTGCGCCGCTGAACTTCCCACCTGCCGCTGAGCACACGGCTCCCGACTGTGTGGGGAGGAATACGGCTCTGACCACCAGTGCCGTGCCGGCCGCAGTTCTTGGTAAAGACTTACTGATAACTTAAGGAAGCTCTTCTGAATTCCTGTTTTTCTAAAAGGGTATTGAATTTTGTCAAATACTTTTTCTACATTGATTGAAATGACCATGTGATTTTCTTCAGTTCATTAAACAGTGGATTACATTGGTTAATTTTCAAATATTGATTCAGCCTTGCATTCCTGGATAAAACCCAACTTGGCCATGGTGAATAATCCTTCCTATTCATCACTTAATTCTGTTTGCTAATATTTTGTTATGGATTCTTGTACATTCACGAGGGATGTTGGCCCATAGTTTTCCCTTGTTTTTGTCTAGTTTGGGCATCAATGTAATACTTGCCTCATAAGATGACCAGGAAGAGAGTGTGAAGAACTGGCATTCTTTAATGCCTGGTAGAGTTCCTGAGTGAAACCATCTTGATCTGAAGTTTCTTTTTTGAGAGCTTTAAAATTATGAATTCAGTGGATGTAATAGCTTCAGACTATTCAAATTAACCTGTTTCCTATAAAGTGAGTTGTGGTAGTCTGTATTTTTTAAGAAATTTTTCTTTGTCTTTAGTTTTCAGACATTTGACTATATGTCTTGGTGTGGTTTGGGGGAAATTTATTCTAACTGGGGTTCTATCAACTTTTTAAATATTAGGGTTTGTGTCTTCTGCCAAGCTGGGCAGTCTCCTGCCTTTATCTGAGTATTTTCAGCCCGCCCCCGCTTCTCTCCTGCGACTCCAAGGACGAGAAGGTCTGATCACGGAGAACCCCTCGGGTCCCCAAGGCTCCTGGTTTTCCCTGCAGCCTCTTTCCTTCGAGGCGTTCGGGGGGTGGTTTCTGTCATTTATCTTCAGGATCACAGATTCTTCCTGCTGTCCTCTCCCGTCCGTTGTTGAGCCCACTGACTGGGATTTTTTCTTTCATTACTGTACTTTCATTTCTGAAATTTCCATTTCCTTCCAGCTTCTATTTCTTTGCTGAGATTTCTCAGTCTTCCCTTTTCCAGTGTGTTCATAACTGCTCAGCAAAGGTCCTGTGCTGGCGGCTCTGACCTCTCTGTCGGATGGTCCTGACGTCTCTCACATCTATGTTGATGTCTCTCGCCTTTTTTTCTTTCAGTTTGAGGTTTTCCTGGTTCCTGATGTGACAATCAGTCATTCAAGGAAATGTGGGCCTTTGGTGTCTGTTATGAAACTCCTGAGTTTTTAAAAAATCTGTTGTCCTGGCCAACTTCCTCTGGGTGCTCCAACAGGGTGGGGAAGGGCAGCCTCTCGTTCCTGCTGGGGGTGGGGGGGTCCTTGTCCCTGCAGAGGACTAGGCCTTGTCCCTACTAGGCCTCCACTGATACCTCCCTGCTGGTGGGCTGGGGGCTCCGCACTCTGCTCCCCACGTCCCACTGTCCCGGTTGGGGGGTGGCCTCGTCCCGGGGTGGCGGTGAAGTTCTGGGTCCACTAGGCCTCCTCTGAGTCCCAGGGCGGGGGCGTGTCCAGGCTCCCATGAGGTCTCCCCACATGGTCTGCACCCACCTCGTGTTGGCGTTGGGACGGGACCCGTCACCACTCATGGCGCAGGGGCCTTGTGCAGCCCATCACGGCGCGGGCAGGAGGCTGGGGTCCTCGATCCCGGAGCCTGGCAGGCAGAGGGCAGTGTTCCCATGGGGTCTAGCGGGGTGGAGCAGGCCGTCCAGAGGCTCAGCCCTCCCTGCCCGGGTCCTCAGGGGAGACAGCAGGTCTGGTGGGGACTTTACAGCTGCAGGTCCCCCAGCGCCAGCCTGGACCACCGTGTCCTTCCTGGGCTGGTCTCTTCCATCCCAGAGCCTCTCATCTCTCTCATGGGTACGGTTCAGGGGTCTATCCTTAGCGTGGGGCCAGGGAGAGGTCCGTCTGGCCCATCTCCCTGTAGTGGTCTTTCGTGGGTTAAGTTTTAAAATGACCTCAGAGCACAGGCATGTCTTCTGACCCAACAGCCCTGAACACACACCTCCCTCCGGCACTGGGTGAGTTCATTCAGAAAAACTCCAGACAGCAAAGGGGGCTGCCTCTCAGTTCCCACATGAGAGGGGCCCTGCCCTGGAGGGGGGCTGACCTTGACCAGGGAGGGCCCTGACCTTGGGGGGGGGGCGCTGACCTTACGGAAGCCTCTGGCCCACGTCACAGCAAAGTCCCAGGAGCTGGGACAGACACAGCTCTCTTCCTCTGAGCGGCTGGAATAAAGCTGTGACCTGCCTTTCTTGTCTGCTTCCGGCCCGTTTTCACAATGTCCCATTTGTTTTGGTAGAACACGCGCGCTCACACAGAGTTAGAGTCTAGTGGCTCGTCTGCTGGCAGGGTATCCAGCTAGTAATCAGGCTTCTGTGGGTCACAGCTATGTCTGTTTTATTTACTATGATAGTAAAGCTCCTGTCGTTTTTATTGGAAGAAGAAAAATGATTTTAGGGACATCTGTAGGAGGACGTTGGCCGGCGTTCATTAGAGACAGTTCACTGGGGAGCTAAATGTGCCTGCTTCCATCCTGACACTTCAGATGAAAAGGTGATGAAATTGTGGCGTCAGTCATGAGACGCTTGGGAATTTCAACAAACAGATGGGACGGTATTAACATTTCGAAGAGGAGTCCTCTCAGACCATGATGCTGGGAAGAGAGACGGTGGCCCCCAGGTGAGCTCAGGTATTCTGCAGGGAACAGCTGCAGGTGGGTATGAAGAATTAAAAACATGATGGATACCCGTGTCAGTGAGCCATGGTCCTGCCAACACACACGCCTGGGCCTCGTCCTCGTAAATCTAAGAAGGAGGTTGGCACCAACCCAGTTACCTCTTTTAGCCACCTCACGTACTCTGTGTATAAACCTGCCAGACAGCCTTCATCACAGCCCGTGTGCAGGACGAGCCAGCATCGTGCCTGCAGACGACCTGCCCACACAGCTGTCTCCGTGGGCTCCTGCTCACAGAGCGCGGCCCCCGGTCGAGACAACAGTGCAGGCGGCGAGGCTGCAGACGCGTCACCACAGCCCCTAACACACCTCGAAAGAAGAGACCATAAAGACTGAGGGCAGAATCACCGCCTCCCACGAGAAGCACTTAGAAGGGAGACTTCGACCTTCAGAGCAGTCTGAGGTTTACAGGAGGAGACACAGGACCAGCAGAGCATCCCCACCATCCCCCCACTGGCGTGGTACCCGCGCTGTGACGATGGACCAATAACATCGCTGGGTTACTGTTAATTAGACCTGCAGTTTTTGCCACGGCCCACTCTCCGTGTCAGCAGCTGGTGAGTTTGAACAAACCACGATGTCTCGTATCCACCGTTACAGAACCGCGAGAGACGGTTTCACTGGCTGAAGGTCCTGTGGTCCCCAGGCTGCCCTGACGTCACACCCCGTGATGTGGTTCCTCCCGGGGGACTAAGCGGGAGGCACAGTGGCCTACCCTCACATCATGCTTGCTTGTGCTCCATCCCCCCCCAGTTCCCTGGTCCTAACCCCCAAACCCGTGAGGCCCACGGGGCCTGCTGCAGCCTGAGCAGAAACACAACCTTAGAAGCACACCCGTCAGGAAGGCATGGCTGCCTTCCAGCTCCCCAGAGACAAGTTCTGTTCTGAGAAGCTCCCTGGGGGGCATCATCGGCCCAGGTCACTGAGACCAGGGACCGTGCCCACTTGCCCCACAAACAGCCCCGGGGCCTCCAGTCCTCGGTGGGGTCAGCGACTTAGCGACTAAAACCAGCAGCAGCAACACCTCACTTTATTGTGCTTTGCAGATACTGCATTTTTTACAAATTGAAGGTTTGCGGCAACCCTGGGTAGTCAGAGGATAATTGCCATTTTTTAGCAATAAAGTATTTTTAAAGTATACGTTTTTTTCATTCAGGCATAATGTTATTACACAGTTAATAGACTGCAGTAGAGCATAAACATAGCTTTTACAGATACCGGAAAACGAAAATATTCAAGTGATGCACCTCACTGAGATATTTGCTTTATTGTGGCTGGTCTGGAGCTGAACTCACAAAATCTCTGAGGTCTACGTGTATGCAAATTATGCCTAAATAAGCTGATACTAACCAAGCTACACTCAGATGCACACTGGCCCCTCCTGGAAGGTGGCCAGCTTGTCACGGGTCACTTTCTCCTACTTTCCCTGCAACAACCCAGAAGCTGACGGAGAAACTGGCAGAGGGCTGAGCTCACCCAGGAGCCACCCCAAGCGGAAGCGTGCCCTGCGTGCAAACTCGCCCACGTGAGCTCGCCCGCGTGTGGACTCACGCGGCCACGTGTGAACTCGCCCATGTGTGGGCTCAGCCACGTGTGAACTCACTTGCCCGCGTGTGAGCTCGCCCGCGTGTGAGCTCAGTCGGCCACGTGTGAACTCACTCGTTTGAGGACTCGCCCGTGTGTAAGCTCGCCCGCGTGTGAGCTCGCCTGCGTGACTCTCGGGTCGGTGCACAAGCCCGTGTCTCAAGGCCTCCTGGGACCCTCCGTCCCCTTGAGAAGGAGACCCGACTCCCTGCTCGTCCAAGCTGAGCGCTCAGGCGTCCGGGGCGCCCTGACCAGCCGCATCCTTCGGACGTTTCAGCCCTGAACGGGAGGAGCGGTGGTCCAGCCTCGGCGGCTCAGCTGCGCCCCCTGCTGGCCCGAGGGCGGGCGGCAGAGGCGCCGGGGGTCACGTGACCCAGCCAGGCACCCGTCCCTCCCGCACCCTCGGGACACTCCTGTCCATAAAACTCGGGCCCATGTACGTGAGCCCAGAAACACTGCACGTTACACAATAGTGGGGGTGGGGAGCGGCTGCCCACGGGACAAAGTCAGGAGACGTTCCGGTTGTCACGACGCGGGTGCCGCTGGGTCGCGTGGGCAGAGTCCAGGGTGCTGCCCACACCCGAGCAGGCGCTGGACGGCCCGCAGCGGGGAGGACCCAGCCCCAGCTCACGGCTGCCGAGGCCGCAAAACCCCGGGGACCCGCAGGTCTGTTCCTGCTCCTCCCGTCTGGTTCCCGGGTGTGGCCCTGCAGTGAGAAGGCCATGGCATGGCTGTCCTCAGAGTGGAAAACAAGCTCTCTTTCTGCCGTTCAGCGAAGTCCAGGGGTGCACTTGGAAATGCAAACTCCAAGGTGACGCTTTTCTTCCACGTGCCTGACGGGCCTGGGGCAGCCTCCCCAGCCCCAACTGGAGCTCCCAGGGTGCCCCAGGGATGCCTGCCCCCCTCTAGGAAGGCACCCCCCCTCACCCCTCCTTCTGCACTGCTCTCCGGAGCAAGCGGGCCCATTTGCGGGACACATGGCCAGGCTGTTGCATAAGCCACACAGAGGTGGACAAGTCGTACCAAGCAGTGGGCAGCAGGGTGACAGAGCTGAGGTCAGGAATGCGGTCAAGTTTCAAAGGGACTGCTTTTGTTTAAAACTAAACAAAGGCCCTTTCCTCCAAGACACTGGTTTGGGTTCCGGGATCTGTGGCCACAGCCCCGTGGTGGATGCAAAGCTCCTGGATTTACAGCCACACAGTGACAGCCATCACCTCCCGGAGGTTTTCCAGAAAGGCGTCGGGAAGACACTTCACACTCCTCCCAAAGACGAGGCCTACCCCCCGGCAGCTTCCCTTCTGTGTCCTCTCCTCTTGACTCCTCTAGAGCCTTTTAAACAGGAGTTTGAAAGGATTAACTTCAGAGAAACAGTGACCTCGAGGAGTAACTGTTGTCCTGTACAAGGGCTCAGAATTAAACACTTACAGCCTGAATTTTGCAGAAAAACATCTAAGAAATGACCTCCTAGGGCAGCTGAATCACAAACATGTTCTAGCAAAATAGTTCAGATTATTTTCAGATTAGGGGAAACCTTTTTATCAATTTGAGGAAAATGACAAAACGCCCACGAGTTTCCTGCCACCAGGGAATAAATCACATGCCGTCCTGCTGCTTCCTTCTCCTCTCCCCAAAAAGCACCTTCTTCCAAATAACCAGCATTAAATCAGAGGCTTTCACCAGAGCTTAACCGCACTGCATGAAGATGACCAGCAGGAAAACCACAAGAGTCCTGGGGTCCACCTAACAGAGCCCCACGGGCCCAGCGGCTTAGACAACACGGTCTGTTTCCGCGGAGCCGCCAGCCGGAAATCCGAGATCAAGGTGCCGGCAGGCAGGCTCGTCTGAGGCCCCCAGAGAGGGCTGGCCCAGCTCTCTTCCAGCTTGGGGGAGATGGGGCACGGGGCAGGGGAGGGGCCCCACTTACGTCACTGACTGTCTTTGTGACCCCTGTTCACAAACCCTGGGGTACCCTGGCCCTTGGCTAACAGATACCCTGCTCCCCACGTGACTCGTGTTGGCGAGTCCTTCACCCTCTCACTGACCACACATTTGTAGCGAGTGAGCGTCTGCATTCTTCATGAGGCCCCTGCCCCTCAACCATCTTTTCCATCTGCACCCACTGAGGTTCTAGCCTTGTGCTGTGAAGTTCCCTGGGTCTGACAAATACACAGCGTCCCAAGTCCACCACCACAGCCGTGCGGAGCGACTCCCTGGCCTGGGATCCTCTGCTCACTTCCGTTCCGTTCTGAACACCATCACCACCCAGACAGACCGTTGTTTATTCATCTGTCACCTGCGGCAGGGCTACACCAAGCCTGGCAGCTCAGAATGAAGCTGCCCCAAGCCCCCATGTGTGGGTTTGTGCAGCCATGAGTTTGGGCACAACTGGTGAATGCATAGGCCGTGGGTCGTGTGGTGAGTTTTGTGTTGGAAGAAGCTGCCCAGCGGCTTTGAAGTGGCCGCAGCGTCTTGCACCCCCAGCCCACTCACCCCGATGAGCTTCTGCAGCTCGGCATCCCGTGGCGGCGTCCAGTGGAGAGGACGTCAGGAAACTGGGCTCCCAAGAAAAGGCAGGCTCCGCAGGAGGAAGCCAGGTGGGCACAGAGGCCGCGTCCCTGCCCCGCTGTCTGGGGGGCGGTGGACACATCCCCTGCGGATCCCGACCCGCGTGTGGCTGAGGCCCTGCCTGCTTCCCGGGCTCCTGGGGGTTGAAGAGTTAAGCTGGGCACGAGCTCTGGCTCGGCGCCCGCTGTTTCCTGCAGAGATTTTGCTAATGCGCCTAAGAGCAGGCGGACGGTGACTGACAGGTCCGTGTCCCACTTCCTGGCCTCCAGGCAGGCCTGTGACACGGCTGGCCAGCCTGCTGACGTACGTCAGCCAGGAAGGCAAGTGGCCCGAGGTCGCGGCCAGCACGGCCCCCGGCGGCTCCCGAGTCCAGGAGTCTGGTGCCTCCAGGTGCCAGCAGCTCAGAGTCGCTGCTCCAAGGCCGCTTAGATGGCGCCCTGGAGCCAGGAGCGGTCGGAGTGTGGCGCGCCCCCGCACACACTGGTCGGGGGCCACTCAGGCCAGCAACCCCCTTCCCGAGGCCGACTCTCGCCCACCCCCACTGTGCAGAGGTCTACGCCGCTGCCAGGCTCGTTCCAATGCCCATCGGCTCCTGGTGCCACGTGCAAGCCCACGAGGCCTGCGAGTCCTTGTCCCTCACACCCGTGAGCAAAGGCAGACTGGATCATCCCCCTGCCTGCTGCAGTGGCTGAGGGCGACCGAAACGCGCTCAGAGCAGAGTCACCACGGCCGTCAAGGAGGGAAAAGAGCCCCAGATTTACTAGAAAAGGCGAAAACTGTGCCTTTACTTTCGGGTCTGGTAACCACTGGCCTGGCTGGACGGGAGAACCCTTGTCTCTAAGAGTCCCCAGGGGTGTGACTGCGCCCGGAACTGGCCCCGACTGAGCCGACCGCCAACGACCAGGATTGGGGTCCCCGCCACACAAGTGACGTTCCAGGGGGATCTTCTGTTCACAGCAGAGGCTTCAGACACAGGAGCGGCGGGACAGGGCAAGGCTGGCAGCCTCCACGCGCACCCTGCCCCGCGTCTCTGCCCCCACGTGTGATCTCAGGAGAACCCAGACACCCCGCGTTTGTCTAAACGCAAGCACTGGAGAGTCAGCAGCTCTGAGGCCACAATGCGGTTCAGACGCCGACTCTACCTTGAAGCCCGCAGTTGTTGGCGCTGGGTCGGCTGGGTTTCCGGCGGCTCCCCTGGCCTGCGGGTCCTCCTCAGGGCCTCTCTTCTCCGCAGAGTCTCCGCGGGTCATGAGCAGCCCCCCGCGGCCCGCAGTGCGCCCCTCTTGCACCCCAGGGCCCGTCCCGCTGCTCCTCGAGGCTGTGCCGGGTCTCGGACCGTCAGGTCCCAGGCAGCCCCTCCGGGCCGGCTTTACTGCCAGGGCTCTGCTTCCCCGGTGAGCCCCTCCGCCCCAGCTCCCACTCCCAGGTGAACGCCCAGCGGCAAGACCCCCGCTCCCGCCCACTGACCTGTCAGAGCTCTCGAGCCAGCGCCCGGCGCCGCGCCCCCAACCCACAGGCGACCCCTCAAAGGCCCAGAGGGCCGGGCCCTGCCCGCACCAGCGCGAGGCTGCCCCGGGGTCAGAGCTGCGTGCGCTCAGGATGCCCAGCAGACCCTGCCTGCCCGACACCTCCGTCTGCGGACAGCGGGCCCGGCGACCCTCCAGGCGGGCTGCAGGGCCCCGCCGTCCCATCAGCCACGCCCCACGGGTCCTGATCGGCCGTGAGTGCCCGGGACCAACCACGCATACGTGCAGGCGGCCACCCCCACACACAGTTCGCAGCTGCTGGCGGGTCAGGGCTCATCCGTGTCTGCGCCACATGGGACAGGCGAGGCGGCCCCGTCGGCTGACCTCAGACGCGAGTCCTGGAGACCCAGCTCCCCCTGCCCGCCTCCCAGCCACAGAGGCGGGTGAGCCAGGCCACGGGCCTGCTGGACACACCCCTTCCCCTTAACCGCCCAACTCTCCAGGGGTCCTGACTGCCTTCCTGTTTCCAACCTCAGAAAACAAAAAACGTCCCAGCCACACAGGGGCCAGGCCAGGAGAGGTGGCAAGAGTCTCGGCAGAGACCTCAGTCGCTGGGAGGCGCGGCGTTTCCTATGAGGCACAGAGCTACTGGCAGGTCTGCTATCAATGTATGACAAAACCCACTGAAATGTTGTGAAGTAATTAGCCTCCAACTAATAAAAAAATTAAAAAAAATTTTAAAAAAATAAAAAAAAAAAAAAGAAGAGAAGGAACGTGGGTGGTAAGAGATGCGTGGCTCAGCCAAGCCTTGCTCTCTGAAGGAGGAGAAGTCATACAGAGACATCACACGGGTGTTGGGGCCTTCAAAGCGAGCAGAAGAGGAATACTGCACCTCAAATCCATTTCATGGTCTACTTAATTTAATAAGCAAACAATTCCATTTCAGAGTTGCAGGTGGTGCTAACGAAATGAATGAAAGCTATTTCCCAGAGCGTGACTGAAGACGTCGCCTGGCTAAATGTCCAGATCAGATTTTAAAGCAGGTAAAACAGGATCACAGACAGAGACCACAAGGAGATGACACACAGTAACCACGACCACCAAAACCCGCCGTTTATTCACTCTCTATTTTTTCAAAGCAAAACCACAGCTTCTAATATTTTTGGCATGAGAAGAGTGTTTTAACACTGCAAAATCTGACCTGATGCTCACCTTTTAGAATGCACAGTTAGGAAAATACACAAAGACTGAAAGTCCTGCTGTGTGATTTCATATCTTTCAGGTAAATCTTATTCAATCAAGTGGTCTCTACACATGTGGAGAGAGAACAAAAGAATGAACAGCAGAGACCCGAGTCCACGCGGACTCGCGTCCGACAGAGACCCCAGAGAGGCAGCAGGGCCCGGGGGGCGGGAGCTGATGTGGAGAGCGCGGCCCGCGAGGCCTGCAGGCGGAGGTGTGAGGAGGAGCAGAGGGGCTCCAGAGCCAGGGGCCCTGAGGGGCTGGTGCCGCGCAGGGCTGGGGGGGGGGGGGGGGGGCGGGGACTCTGGACGCGGCTCCTGCGAGAACGGAGACCCGGGGACACGGGGAAGACAGGAGCGCTGAAGCCACGCATGAGGGGACAGGGCCAGGGGCCCGGGTGGGCTCAGGAGGGACACGCTTGGGAAGTCAGGAGAGTGACTTAAAAACTGGCTTCTGGAAACAAAATCCACAAACCGATCCGTTAGCTAATCTAATGAAGCAAAAGAGAAAGTACAAATGCTCAAAATAAGAAATGGGAGGGAAAAACAGCCTTGGAATAAGATGAGTTTAAAAATCACAAGCAATTACTTTGTATAATTGTGCGATTCAGTTTGAAAACCTGGTAAAACGGAGCCCTGGAATCTAAAACCCAGACGACTTCCTGAGAGCTCACCAGAGCCAGCCTCAGCCTCACCGCCAGGAAGGCAAATGGGCAAGCGTGTGGACTGAGGTCTCATCCACAGGCCTGGGCCCAGCCGGCCCGCATGTGCAGGCAGCCCTGGGTCCCTGGGGAGCTGCCGATGCAGACCCAGGACACTGGTCCCCCGGGAGGCCCGAGGCCCCATCCGCACCCCAAGGAGGCAGCCAGGCCTACCTGCGGGCAGGGGCGGCCCCTCCGGCGGGTCTGGAACAAGCCTGATGAAGTCAGGGACATCCACCCGAGGGTCGCTGTCTTCTGCTTCGGCCTCCTGGGACCCTCGCGCAGAAGCATCGGTGTTGCTTCTGGTTTTCTTGCAAAGGATGAGCCTCCAACAGTCGAACATGAGTCTGCAGAGTGAAAAACAGACCTTAGAAGGAAGACGAGGTCACACTGCAAAGACATCAGCCATGCTTCCTTGAACAAAACCCGAATCACCAGGTAAGGCTTTTGGCAGTGTTTATTCTGAAACGGATGTGGGATATTTAAAATTCATTCTTCTCCAGAGAATTTCTACTGTGTCCGCATTCAGGTAAACAAATGGCTTCCTTTTATAACACTGGAATGGAATAAAGCATTGCACAAACAAAAATATTATTTACTTCTGCTGCATTAGAGAAATAAAAACCTAGATTTTCCCTTGACATTTGGGCTCCTGTTTCAAGGACAAAAATGCCCCTGGTTCTCCTGGCTTCAATGTCACAGTAGAATTCACTGAACTGGCAAACGTTCAAAACCAATGCCGCCTGGGCCGGAAACATCTCCAATCCCCAGGTAAAGAATGCTGTCCGAGGGCCAGGACAAACATTCAGGTCTTATTCCTCAGGTGGAAGTCTGGCAAAGAAACTCGAATCAAGTCTTTGGGAGGCAACCTTGTATTTAAAGAGACAGCGAGTGACTACATCTCGAACCGAAGCCACATGACGTCATCTGCCCGATATGCTCACCCCGGTAGGTAATCGCCCACAGCCCCCTCGTCTTTGGGCTTACTCATGGCTCATTATGGCTTCCCAGGTGGCACTAGTGGTGAAGAGCTCGCCCGCCAGTGCAGGCGATGTAAGAGATGTGGGTTCGATCCCTGGGTCAGGAAGATCCCCTGGAGGAGGGCATGGCAGCCCACTCCAGTGTTTTTTTAAATTTTTTTAATCATTGGTTTCAAGTTTATCCTGTGAATAGACACCAAGGATTCCGTAATCATGAAAACTCAAGCGCAAGACTGATCAAAGAAAAATGAACACATCTAGACAATAAATTTACTTACAGACAATGTGTAACTACGCATCCCGCCAGGCTCCTCTGTCCATGGGATCTCCCAGGCAAGAATACTGGAGTGGGTTGCCATTCCCTTCTCCCACTCCAGTGTTCTTGCCTGGAGAATCCCACGGACAGAGGAGCCTGGCGGGCTACAGGCCACAGGGTTGCAGAGTCAGACATGACTGAAGTGACCTAGCATGCACACACACAGGCCATCATCGCCCCGTTGGCTTATGTCTGGCTGGGCCCCTTTCAAAAATTCTGCTTGTGGCCCCACGGCAGCGGCTTAACCTGCTTGATCGTCGGTGGCGCTCACACCCACCACCTTGTCCAGGGCATCGGGAGGGAGGCGGGGCTGTCCAGCTGGATGCCGGGGACGGGTGACCCTCAGGGAGGTTCGGTCTCCACCTCCTCCCCACGCCTGTCCCCCCTGCCCCTCAGGCCCAGTTTGTGGGATGACAGCAGGGCCTTTCCCCCGGGAGTCACCCCGCTCTGTTCCGGCGCCAGCCCTAAGCGCTGAGCGAGAAACGGGCCAGTGAGGAGGAAGACGGTGTGGAGACGTTCGGGGCTGGTCAGCTGCGCGCTTCGGTGTCCCCACCCATATCTTCCTATTTGACTTGTTCCGATTTCTGTGGTTGCTCAACTTGGTACTTTGAATACAGTTCTTCGCTTTCTCAACAGATTGGACTGAACGCCCCCAGCGGTGACCTACACTCACGCTGACATGTTACCCACTGGGGCGCAAGCTCTGGTGCTCCTGGGTCACCTCCGTGGAGCTGCGTAGGACTGGCCCTCTGGGCTCCAGGGGGCTGCTGGGAGGTTCTGGCGGAGGCTCCAGGTTTCCTGGGGATCCTGGAGACGACGGCGCTGCCTGATGCTGGATGAGGTGCTTCGGGAGCGGCCGCTGACCACAAAGTCGAGGTCCAGCCCTGGGTGCCCAAGAGTTCCTCGGTAATAGCCACAGGGTGTCCGGGAGACCGTTGCGGGCTTGCACTCCTGAACGTTTTACTTGGGGAGGCCCAGAGGAAAAGGACACGGTCGTCCCCGAGGGGAAGGTACTGTGGACCGGCTCCACCAGCAGAGTCCATGGGCGGCTGGGCAGTCCGGCCGGCCACCCCACACTGACCACACAGCCGACCGTGCCTTCTCTGGAGCGGGGCTGGGCCGCCACCCGCCTTCTCCAAGGCAGGAGTGGACTGAGCATCTCTTGAGCGGCTCCAGACGTGGCCCCGGGCCCTCAGCCAGGTCCAGGTTGTGGCTGGCGCTCAGCCAGCATCTCCCACCTGTTGGGGAAGAGCATCACCCTGGCTCTCCTGGGCTCAGGAGAGGGTGAAATGAGTGGACCTGAGAACAAGAGGCTGAGCTGACTGTGGAGCAGAATGCTACCTTCTTGTCCTGTTCTTCTCACACGTCTAACTTCCCTCGGAGCCTCTTAGCACCAGATCAACTAAGCTGATGGCCAGGTGCTACCAATATTCCATTCGCACAAACGCTCCACTAACCTCTCTTTCCACTTCAGGCTTTATGCCATTTTACAAAAGGTATGTGAGTTCCTAACAGCAGGAAGCTCTTCTGTCCAAGTGACCTTCATTCTACTTCTAATCACCAAGATGCGCTTCCCAGGTAAATCTCCCGTTTTCACAGCTGAGCCCCCAACACAGAACGAGCCTCCTGGAATGGTGATCTGGACACCGATTACAGCCACAACCCGAGGTCAGGAGGTGCCCAGCAGTGGCAGGGCTGGGGAGGGAAGAGGCTCTGATTCAGGAGAAGGACGGGTTTCGAGCTGCGTCTGGGGCAGAAGTGTTCTCAGAGTGCTGAGCTCCACAAACAGGTGACCCCTGAGCCCTCCTCCTGATCCGTGGGTCTCCTGGAGAGAAAGTCACCCCAGAGTTGGGGACAGTCACGAGAAGGGTGATGCCCAGGCTTCTGGCGCAGAAGGCCCAATGCTCTCGCCAGCCTTTCCCCGGATCGCTGCCAGGGGGGCCGTCACAGGTGGCGGGGCCAAGGTCACAGAGGCCCAATCACAGCTGCGCCCAGGTCCTGGCCAGACGGTGAGCCTGGGACCTGGGGGGGTGCACCCCACCCGGAGGGACACAAGTGCTGAAACACAGCCAAGCCCCTCTTCCTGCCCCTCTGGACTGACTCACCCGGAGCACGTGCCCTCCTGGCCGCCCCCCTCCCCCGGGCCCACCGGCAGCCTCTGTCTGTCCGTCCCCCTGCCGCAGCGGGTCCAGGAGCCGGGAGCAGAGCTCAGAACTCAGGTCCCCGAACCCGCACTGGGCCGGCCACTGGGTCAGATCTGCACTTTAGGAGAACTTCCACCGCGAGGTCTCCCCCAGGGCACCACCCCTCACCTACCTGCCCAGTGGGGTCCCCGGTCCCCTGGGAGGGACACACACACTCCAGCACCAGCACCCCCGGACACACGTCTATTTTTGTAGCCTGGCCCCTCCCAGTGGTCACACATCCTGGGGCCTCCCACGGCCACCCCCACACATCCTGCTGTGCCTCAGGGTCACCTTAACCCCTTCCCTGTCCAGGGCCCGCGGGAGGTCCCATAGGGGCAGGGTGGGAAGCTTGCAGTAAAGTTAAGATGCTGCACCTGCTCCAGAAAAGTCTCCTTTGGGCCAACCGGAGCAGGCTCCTGTTTAAGGTCCAGCGCTGCAGAGAACGGAAGGTGGTTTTTAAAAACTAGCAGGAACACGGTTTAGAGTTGAAAGAGCAAACGGCCTTATTTTTAAACTGCTGAGTCTTACTTTTCCGCTGCCAGTTTGAAAAGCAAAACAGCCAGACAGGGGCCGGGAAGTCCAGATTCAGCCGGCCGCCCTCAGCGGCCCCACCTGGCCCGGGACCTGCTGGGGGCCGGGACCCAGGGGTGCGGCCCTGGGAGGGGCCGGGCAGTGACACCTGTCCGCGCGGGAGGACCCCGGCCGACAGTGGGGGGCGTCCCGCACGTGGAGCTCGCGCTCCCCCTCCGGCGGCGGCCCCTGGATACCGCGCAGCGCCCCGCTCCGCCGCGGCCGGTCCCGGGGCTCCCTGGGGTCGCACGCAGGCGGGAGGGGATCGCAGCGGCGCAGACCGGCCACGGGAGGCGATCGGAGCGCGCAGACCGGTCACCGGCCTCCGGGACGCTGAGTCCGCGCCCCCCGCCCTCCTCTGTCGGCCCCTCTCCCGCGCCCGCCGCGCCCCCCCCCCCCCACCCGCGTTCACCGCCCGCGCTTCCCGCCCCCACACACCTGCCGTGGGATGGCCTCCCGGCCCCGGTCCTCCACCCGCAGGTGCGCGGACGCCCCTCCTCCCCGGCCTGGGGGAGGGGAGGGGAGGAGGGGGAGGGTTAGCGGGGCAGCGGCCAGGACGGTGGGGGAGGGGACCGCGCGGAGGGAGAGGGAGGAGCGCGAGGGGAGGACGCACGAGGGTCTGCGCCGGCGGGAGGGGGAGGGGAGGCGCCCGAGCCCCGCCCCCCAGCGTGTACCCCATCACCGTCACCCCCTGCGCGGAGCAGGCGCTCTCTCACTGGGCTCGGGGTGTGCAGACCCCAGGGCAGGGCCGTGCAGATGCGGAGGGGCCCCTTTTTTGCAGGAAAAGGGAAGGGACCGGCCTTTTCCCTTGTGGGTTCCCCTTGTTCAGGGAAACTCAAGTTCCCCAGTAGAACTCGGAATGTTGAGGCGCACAGGCTGAAACGTCCCCGATGTTGCTCTAGGTGTAAACTTTATTTTAGCTGGCGCTTTCAAACGTCTGCATTCTGTGGGCGACACCGGGAAATCAGAGTAAGACCAGCACGTGGCTCTGTCGGGAGGGCAATAGGCACAAACCCCAAGGCTCCAGGGAGCCCCGCCCCCAGGAGCCTCCGACCCGCCCTGGGGGTGCGGCTCCGGGCCTGCGGGGAGGGCGCGCGGACCTCTGCAGGACTTTCCTCCTCCAAATGCGGTCCCCACCACACGGCATCGCCTGGCAGTCAGCACGCGCTTAGCCCCTGCCGCGGAGCCCAGGCAGGGGACCAGGCCCTCGGTGGTGGGCGCCGCTGAGCCTGGGCTGCCGAGTGGACAGGACCCCACATGCGCTCGGAGGCAGGGCTGCCACGCGGTGGAGGCTGGCCCAGCAGACAGCAAAGCAAGGCAGGACCTTCCTCCCCTGGACGGTTTCCTTCCCGAATGAGCGGGGATGGGAAGGCCCCAGGAACCTGGCGGAGTCAAGGCGGAGGCGGGGGCCTCGGAGGACTAAGGTCGCCGCGTCCTGACCCGCTCTGTGGGGCCGCGGCCCGGTTCCCACGACCTCAGGGCCCCGGGCTCCTGGGGGTGCCCTCCAGGGGCTGTGCTGAGCGTGCTGGGGCTGTGAGAGCCGGAGGGAGGCGCCGGCCGGCCTGCTCGGAGGACGGGCAGGAAGTGAGAGGTGCTGGTGCGGAACCGAGAGGCCGCGCTGGTGACCCCACGACCCGGGTCGGGTCTGCAGGCTCGGCACCTGCCCCCAGGTGGGCGTCCCGCGGAGGGTCCCGAGCCCCACCTCGGCCACAGGCACCCGGACCGGGAGCCTCTCCCACCGCAGGGAGGCCTCATGTTGGGACGTGGTCGTTGGCCCAGGAGGACGTGGAGGACAAAGGCCCAAGACGCCTGTACTCTCAGAGAGAGTTTGCGCTGATTCAAGTCTCCCTACTCAAGCTGGGGAATCCCAGAACAAAAGCCTGGGGCGCCCCGCTGGCCAGGGGCCCTGAGGGCCAGGCCAGGCCTTTGTGCGGCTCTCAGAGGCTGGGGAAATTACCATCACAATCTGGGCTCTGGGAGGAGCCGAGGGGAGAAGGACCTTCTGCTCCCGCTGGGGTCAGCCCCTCCCGCGGGCCGAGGCTGCGGGCCCCACAGGTGGGCAGGCGGCCTGGAGACCCTGTGGGCCTGGGCCTGTGTCTCTGCCTGGTCCCCACGCCCTTGGCCCTTCAGGGAGCTGGGGACTTTGCCGTTTGAGATTAACTCCTCTATGGAAAGCCTTGCTCCCACAAAGAAGTCTGTGTCACAGGAAGCGATCCCAAGTGGCTCAGTGGATAAAGAACCTGCCGGCAAGGCAGGAGATGCGGGTTTGATCCCTGGGTCAGGAAGATCCCTCTGCCCCAGTATTCTTGCCTGGAGAATCCCATACACAGAGGAACCTGTGTGTACAGTCCATGGAATCGCAGAGGGTCGGATGGGAGCTACCGAGCGTGCACGTAGGTGACACCCAAGTGCGGAGGGCCACCCCGCCCCCCATATCCTGGGGTCCCCTGGGCATCTCAGCGTCTGCCCCTGCCCCCTGGGTCCAGGTTAGGAGGGGCAGCTGGGACACGCAGGAGGCTGGGTCGGGGGCCTGGTCCTCTGGAGTTCTGAGGTGACCCAGGGGCATGGAAGCGGGGTTCCTCTTGTGTACCTGGGGCCTCAGAGAACCAACCTGCTGGGAGAGACACGGGCGCCCCAGTCGCCAGCAGCCACGGCCTCCTCGCCCGCCCCTCCTGAGCTGCGGCTCCTTGGGGCTCGTTTCTTGGCTGCTGACTGGCCCTGCCCCACGGCCCTCCTCCGGGAAGCCAAAGGCAGGGCTGCTGTGACCCTCCAGTCTCCAGGGAAAGCTGCTGGGCGGGCAGGCGGGCAGGGCCCTGAGCCTCCAGCCAGGTGTTTATTCAGGCAACAGCGTGGCCCCAGGCCCGCGCTGGCCGCTGGGCAGTTCACCTTGCCCAGGCGGGGTCCCAGGGCCCCCGGAGCTCACCCCCAGTGTGGAGTCAGGCTCTGAACACTGATGAGACGGGGAAGGAGGCGCTTAGCACCCGGCCCAGCATGGGCAGGACCCCCGGGACCCGCGGGGCCACGGTGGCCCATGGTGAGTTAGGCCGCGCAGCCCTGGGTGGGGATGTGAGGACGGGTGGCTGAGTTCTGTCCCCAACACGCACCACCCCCCGCCCCGCTGCCCCTCACCACACGCAGCACGAGGGTTTCTGCCCTGCCGCAGGGCCCCAAAGCAGAGCATCAGTTGAATTGTGTCTCCCCAAAAAGATATGTTGAGGTCCGGACCCTGGGTACTCTGGAATGTGACCTTTATAGACACAATTTATCTAAAATGAGGGCATCAGGGCGGGGCCCTCACCCAAGGTGACTGGCGACCTTGTGGAAAAGCGGACGCTGAGACAGACAGGCAGAGTGGGCGCCGCGTGAGGATGGAGGCAGAGATGGGTCTCCAGGAGCCCCAAGGCTGGGAGGCTCGAAGCCCGAGGGAGCCAGGCTGACCTCCGCCTGCGGTGCCCGGTTCTGTGGCCCCGGGACAGGGCGAGCAGACGGCAGGGGCGGTTTTAGCCCAGGCGGGAAGCAGCGCTGTGCTGCCTGCGGTCCTTTTGCTCTGTCCTGTCCACGGGGAACGACCATCCTGTCCTGAGACAAGCTGCCGGCGCCACGGTCATGGCTCGTTTCCAGGTTTTTGCAGGGACAGAATGAAGGGACAAAGTCGGTGATTGAATAGTTAATCTCCCTAGGGGATGGGAAGTAGGAAAATACAGACGATCCCTGTAAGCTAATGACCTCTTGATAAAGCAGCTTGCTCCACCACAAACCCCCAGCAGAAGCGTGAGGCCCGAACTAATGAGACCATGGTGCATGAGCCCCACTTCCTGCCCAGGAAGTTCACTAAGTTAACGGTCCCTGGGCCATGCTTTCTGCACGCCTGTGAAACAGTCATCTGTGGACTTCGCTTCACCACGGAGAGACAAGAAAACTCTCCCACCCACTCTGGAGGAGGAGCTGATGGCAGAATGACGTCTACTCGGGAAAGACAAGGCTCTCCCCTCCTCTCCACTCCTCCTTTGATTACAAACCGCAGCCCCCTAAGTGCTCAGAGCCTCCCGGCCTTGCCCGCCCACTTGTAAGCCTCACAAGCATCCTGTTCTAGTAAATCGCCTGCCGACCACATTGCTGTCACTGAATTCTCCTCGGCACTGAGACCTAAAGGCCCATGGTGCGGGCGCTCTCCGGAGCCGCCCTGAAATGACGCCAGGCGGCTTCAGTTTGCCACGTTCGTGTGTGGTCTGCCTTTCAGCCTGCTCTCGACACTAGCAAACTGTTTAGGTTCGTGCAAAAGTAATTGCGGTTTTACATTGTTGAAATTGGCTGTTTGGTATTGGGATACATTCTTAATAAATGTGACTATGTGATACATCATTTTAATGTGTATTTCTCAATTTATGTTTTTTGCTATCACCTTATTACTTGCTGTTTATTTTATATTTATTTTAGGCTATGGAAATGTTAGACAAAAAAGCAAATTCCAGTGATTTTCTTGAGTTCATAATGGGTTGTAAAGCAGCGGAGACAACTCGCGTGCGGCCCAGGAGCTGCTAACGAACGTGCAGCGCAGTGGGGGGTCAGGGAGTCCTGCATCAAGGCTCACATGAGCCTTGACATGAGCCTTGACGCTGCGGAGCGTAGTGGCCCGCCATCGGAAGCCGACAAGGACCAGCTGAGCGAGAGCCATCTTTGAAGCTGATCCTCTTACAAGTACACAAGAAGTTGCCAAGGAGCCCAACATCCACCGTTCTGCGGCCGCTCGGCACCTGAAGCAAATTGGAAAGATGAAAAAGCTCAAAGAGGGAGTGCCTCATGAGCTGACTGCAACTCCAGAAAACCACTGTTTTAATCCCTTCTCTTAGTCTACACAACAATAATGAACTATTTCTCAGCCGTGCTGTGACATGCGACGAAAAGTGGATTTTATACAACAACTGGGACAGCCAGCTCAACAGTGGGACTGAGACGAAGCTCCAAAGCAGTTCCCAAAGCCAAGCTTGCGCCGGAAAAAGCCACTGCTCGGCGGGCTGCTGCTGGCCTGACCCTCTACAGCTTTCTGAATTCCGGCTGAACCATGACCTCTGAGAAGCAAGCTCAGCAAACCGAGGGGACGCACCGAAAACTGCAACGTCTGTGGCCACACCAGTCAACAGAAAGGGTCAGCAGAGGTCACAGACGTAAGGAAGGGATGGAGGCCTTGCAGGGCAAGCTGTGGGCCTTAAGGGCATCAGCTTCTAAGACCGGCTTAGGCCTGACACTGCCCACTAACTGTGAGGTTTGGTCTTTATATCTGATTAAAGACGGGTTTCACTGGGCCTCTGTCGGGCTTGATTAGGGCTCATACCTGTATCTGGATGATGAATTAGACATTTGCCACCTGACTAAATGCTCCTGAATCATTCCGACTGTACGTGATAAACATGTATGAAGGTGAGCATCTTCCCTGGGTAAGTTATTATGATGATGCAGTTTTAGGGGTGTCCTCTTAGTGCAAGAAAGGAACTGATAAATTGCATATTATTTCTAAGATTTTTCCCTGAAAGAGGAAGCTTAATAATTGCAGTTGATCACACTGGGACCCAGCCCAGTGGAATGAAGGGCTGTGTTCACATGCACACTGGTGGGAGCCGGCTGTTCACACCCGCACAGCCTCGGGCCAGGGTGCCCTCACTCACTTGAAAGGCAAGCATTTTTCTCCTAGCTGCCAGGGTCAGCGTGGCCACAGGTCCCTGTCACCCGAGGCACGTGTGGACGCTGGACCCCAGCGGACAGCACACCTGGGACCCAACTCACCTGCGGCATCTACTTCCTGTAGACTGGCATGCTGGCCGCTGTGTGGTCTGTGACAGCCAAGGTCGCCCACTCGGGGTGAGTTACTTGCCCTCGCTTTGTGGTTTGGGAGCTGGGAAAAAGCCCCCAATTTTAGAATTGTGCCCGGTGAAGCCAGAGGCCTTCTGAGGGACCCGTCAGCCTTGAAGGGGCCACCCTGCCCCGGCCCAGGAAGGCCCTTTCTCAGGGTCCACCCTGGTTCCCCAAATGAGTCAGAATCCCAGGAATGAGACTGTGAGGATCTGAATGTTTGGGGGTCAGTTTTCAGAGACAGGAATTGCAGGGGTGGCAGGGGCCAGCAGAGGAAGGGGGCAGGGCTGGGGGGGGCAGAGCTGCCAGGCCCCGCGCCAGGGGGCCTCTCGGGGCCTGGAGGAACCCGCTGGGGCAGGGCAGGATCCTCTTGGAGCTGCCCGGGGGCCCTGGGGTGTGGGGGCCGGGGTTTGGACTAGAGGAGGAGCAGAGACCCCAGGGGCGGGCGGGTCTGGCGGACAGTCCGGGGGCAGCTGGAGCGGGAAGGACAGGGCGAGGCGCTGGGTGTCCTGTTCCGCGCCCTCCCCCCCGGCAGTTCAGGTGTGGGCCGGGGCCACCGCATCCCACACGTTCCTGAGAGGCTGCTCCCGCGGCTTCATACCAAACAGAAACACTCGCTGGCAGAGTGTTTACCCTGCAGCTCGTCTTAGCAGAAACTCAACACCAACTTCCATGATCTTTTTAATTTATAAAGAGACTAAACCAGAACTTTTTCTTCTTTATTGCAAGCAGATTCAGGTCTCCTGCCTAGATATTCTGCAGAAAAGTCCAATCATAATTAATATTATGAAGATATACTTTATCTACAGAAATAAAAGTTAAAAACAGTAGCATACAAAATAAATTTTACAGAAATTTAAGATTTGGTTTAATTCACCATTTAATTTTTCAAAGCAGATTAATAAATTATCAATTAAACATTACTGTTCAGAGGTTGATTTATTATCTTAAACACATCTACTATATTCAATAATTTAAAAATAAATTTCAGTATTTATGATGACAATACCTATAGATACATTTGTGTTAAATATATTTTTGAAGATTCTCTTTTATCACATTACATAATGAATGAACATTTTAAACAGCAATGCAGACGCACATAATTTTAAGTCAGAGACAATATATGCATATTAAAATTCTGTATATTTTGATAAGGTAAAAAATAAAGCTATATAAACTGATCTTTAGATTTTTTCTGCAAAAGTAGAATCACACTTTAATAATACTCCGACACATCTTCATTAAAGCTTTGTTTATAGACATCAAAACGATTCTCACCCCCATTCACCTACCCTTTAACTTATTTAAAAAAAATGACAACAGAATGAATGCATTTGCCAGCTGACATTTTTCCTGTTTTTAAAGTTAGAAATGGGAAACTTCCAAAAGAAAGTGCATACCAAGCTGTTACACTGAGTTGTTAAATAAATACCATTAATTAAGATAAGCAGAAGTGGTTGCATTAGGTTATTCATAATCAGTGCAAAACAGATGAACTTAGTGGTTTTAAAGAAAAAGGCTGGAAACTTCCCTTAGGTTGCCCTGAACTTTTGGTTGATGCCCATGAATTTAAGAATAGTTAAACTGTGTGCGAGGCATTGCTGTAAGTTCAAGCTGCAAAGTCTCACAAGGCTACTAGGCGGCTGCGACCTGTCGCTGCGGAAGCTCCGCCCCCAGCGAGCCTCTCCGGGCCGCGCCTCTGGGGGTCGTTTGGTCTATGTCCGCCCGTGGAGTTAAGGGCACGGGAATGGGCTGACTGGGGTTCTAACAGGAGTGGCCGAGAGAGCGTCTCTTCTCCCAGCCCGGACGTGGCTGCAGCTGGGAGGGGCTGGCGGTGGTCCCGAGGGCGGGTCTCCTCCGGTGGAGTGGCCGCACAGACAGCTAGCTCTGGGGGGTGACGTGGCGGTCGGGAACCAGACATCCGGACCAACGGGGGAAATGTTAATACGTGGCTATTGTGCAGCTGTAAGATTTTCAAAACTAAGGAAGATGCTTAAATTACTTGCTCTAAGGTCAGTTTAAGGCGAGTAAGCACTGCCCACCGCCAGGTGGGAGCCGCACTGTCTTGTCTGAAATGTCCCTTCCCTGGTTCCCCGTCCCTCTCCAGCCTCTGGTCTCATGCCCCTGGTCCATCTCACATTTTCAGGCGCACTTAGGAACTTCCCGAACAATTTTAAGAAGACGTACTGGGGCGTGTAATGGTCAGTAACTGTCCTAAGGAGACTTGAATTATCCGAGGTAAGTGATAACCGTCTGGATACAGGCAGAAAGGCGACAGCGAACCGTCAAGAAGCTCCTATTTTAAGGCTGAAGGCTAGAAACTAAAAACTAAACAAAAAGCAGATGAAATTGCAATGAATGGTGAAGAAAGAGCAGAGCAAATGATCAGACTCTATGCCTTGTAACTACTCGCTACTGCCAGAAACACCAAAAACAAAACAGGTGCAGAGAATAAAGTCAAATCTGAAAATTCACATTCATCAGATATTGAGACATTCAGCCAAAACGTTCATCAGAATTTAAATGTAAAGTGGCCAAAATGTCTTCAACTTAAAAAATAAAAGCTTTAAAAACATACTTTAAAAATTAGATATGGTACGTTAACAAATAAAGGAATAAAAGAGATATAAACAGCTATGAAAATACTTCAGTGCAAAGGCAATTTTAAGATCTCTAAAAAAATACATTACAAAGAATTTGTTAACTAAACATACAGAGAATCTGCCCCCCACAGGTATGACATTTATACCCATTTTAGGTTCTTAAAAACGGCTGTAAAAACGCACACACCGCTGCTTGCAGGGTCTAGTGTGGGCCACACGCAGGCCGCGGGCCTGAGGAACAGCGAGGGGGCGGGGCCTCGGGAGGACGCCCCCACCCCAGCCTCGCCCCCGTGGCCCTCACCCCACTCTTTGGTATGCGTCCTGCTTCCTCCGCGCCACCTGGGTACCCTGCCCTGCGGTCAGCTCCTCCCCTCGGTCAAATCAGGCTCTCACAGGTGAGCACCGCCCCAGCGAACCACGCGGTCCGGGCGACGCGGGGGCGGACCCGGCGGGCTCAGCACGGGCCTCGGCCCACAGGGCAGCCTGCGGGGGCAGCGCTTGGCTTCCGGGTGACCCTCCCCTAAAACGCTGTCTGTTGTACCTTCTCAAGTTTGAACCTCAAACTGAAATGTTTTCCTTACGGACCATTAAGGCTACGTCGAACGGGTTATTTCTAGAAACGGAGATTCCGTTACAGGAGAGCGACAGGGTTTACCGTGCAGCTGCCTGCGGGCGGCGTGCGGGCGGCGGCATTGCTCTTGGGTTTCCCGGGCCGCCCCGGCGACCCTGAGCCCGGCGCGGATCTGGGGGCCCACGCGCCAGAGAGGCCGCTCCCCGTGGGGGTCTGAGCACCGCAGCAGAGGCCGGCCCCCGGCACCCAGACCACACGCGTCCCCGCAAACCCCGAAACACCCTTCCCACAACAGCAAACCGCGCCTGCGCCCTCGGAGCGGGAAGGGGCACCTCTCGGAGCCTGTGCTTTCCGGGCCAGGCCCCCCTAGAGGCAGCGGGGGACAGAGGGGGGCTCCCCGGGCACGCGGTCAGCACCTCCCCCGGAGGGGCGGGGTCGGGCCAGACTCGCCCCGCGGTCAGCGCCACCACGCGCAGGTCTGGACGGCAGCCGTGGACCGGGCGGGGGGCCGCTCTGAAAGCAGAGGTGTCGGGCTTGGGAGGACGGAGCAGACCGGACCCCCGCCTGCGAGGCTTGGCCATACTCCCCGGAGGTCCTGGTGTGGTGGCCGTGCCTGGAGCGGACCGAGACTCCCCTCGCCACGGGGCCAGGGAGGGTAGCGGGCTCGTGCGTGTCCTTCCCGGTCGCCACTCGGGGACGCCTGTCCCGTCTTCCTGCTCTTCCGGCCGCAAGAGCAGCACACGCCACGCGGCCCTTCGCGGCTGGACCCTTGAGTGTGGCCGCCCCTGGGGCCGTGGGTGGGAGAGACGGAGCAGGAGGGGCCCCGCGTTCCCTGCCTTCCAGGGTGCTGCCTGGGGCTGGAGACTACAGAGAAGCAAGTGGGTAACTCCCCAGAGGTGGTCCTGACACGGAGCGCGAGGTCTGCGGAAACAGAAAGGACAGTCAGTCCCGGGACCCCGCGCGGACCCCGTCCAAACCCGTCGGAACCCAGCGCAGCCGCGGCCCTCGCTGCCCTGGCGGGGTTGCCCCCGAGCATAGCTGGGCCAGACACGGGGACGGCGTGTGAACCATCCGTCCACTCCTTGTGTCCAGCGTCCCGCAGAAAGGTGTATAAACACGAGGCCCCTCCCCGGGCCCCAGGCTGAGTGCGGCTCCTCCCACCGCGCATCTCCCTGGACCGCTCCGGCCGCGGTCGGAGGCCCAGGTGGTCAGACTGGATGGGCAGGGAGGGGGAAGCCGGCCCGGAGATGCCCGCTCTGGATGCTGAAGGCGCAGCTGGACGCCTGCCCCGGCCTGGCTCAGATCCCCTTGTTTATTCCACAAGGGGGTCTCTCCTGGAGGTCTCTCAGGTGGAGCCACGCCCACCACCGCGGATGAGAATGAAGGCCGTGTTCCGGGCGTCGAAGGACGCGGTGGGCCTGCGCACTGCACAGGTGTGTGTGCACGCACGCTCACACGCGTGCCTGGGTGTGCACCGCAGGCAGCCCCAGGCGGCCGGCCTCTCCGGTGGGCCACTTACCGGGGACGGACCCCACGTGTGGGCAAGTCTCTGCCACCGCGAACCTAACAAACGGCAGAGCTCTGGAGGAAACACAGCACACGGGCTGCCCGCGGGCGGCCGTTACCTATCCTCCTGCTACTCGCGCCTCGGCCGGGGCTCGGGGTCCGTCAGCAGCGGCCGGTCGGGGCTCGGCGCGGCGTCGGCCGGGGCTGGGCGGCTCGGGCTCCTCTGCAAGGCGAGGACAGACACTGAGCCCGCGCCGCACGCCCGGCTCCGCGGGGACGGCCGAGGGGTACGCGTGCAGGGAGGCCCGGCTCTCGGCACAGCAGCGGCGATGGTCGGGGCGTGGGCCCGGGGCTGACGGCCCTGCCGCTCACCCCGACCGTCCGGAAAGGGCGCTGCTCCTGAGGGCACGCGGGCCCCAGCGAGGAGCTCTGCACCGGCCACTCTGCCTGCCTGTCCCTCTGTCTGCACCTGCCTGTCCGTCTGCCTGTCCCTCTGTCTGCACCTGCCTGTCTGTCTGTCTGTCCCTGTCTGCACCTGCCTGTCCGTCTGCCTTCCTGTCCCTGCCTGTCCGCCTGCATGTAACTGCCTGTCCATCTGTTCCAGCCTGTCCCTGTGTCCCTCTTTGTTCTCCTGCCTGTCCACCTGCCTGTCCGTCTGTTCCTGCCTGTCCCTGTCTGTCTGTCCACCTGTCTGTCCCTCTGTCTGCACCTGCCTGTCCGCCTGCCTTCCTGTCCCTCTACATGTACCTGCCTGTCCATCTGTTCCTGCCTGTCCCTGTCTGTCTGTCTGCCCCTGTCTGTCGGTCTGCCTGTCCACCTGCCTGTCCCTGTCTGCACCTGCCTGTCCCTGCATCCCTGTCCACCCGCCTGCCTGTCTGTCCCTCTGTCCCCGTGTGCCTGCCCGGTCCTGTCCCTTGGCCCCATCTCTAGTCAAACAAAAGAACCCTGGCCTGAAGCTAGAATCCGGAGGTTGGGGCGTGGCAGGGCTGCAGGCCAGCGGGGTCCGGCGTTTCTAGTCCGAACACTGAGGCTTTCTAGTCAAGTGGTATGAATTTCTCAGTGCCTCGGAAGAAGGGAGCTGCAGGAGCTGGAGAAGCAGGGGTTGGAGGTGCAGATGCCGCTGGCTCGGCGCGAGGGGCAGGGGGCGAGGCAAAGCAGACCAGCGCGCGGGCGGTGGCTCCTTGCGGGAAGCACACACAGCTGTGCGTGCACACGGGTGTGGACAGAATACACGCACATGTATATATAGATGCCATACATGTGTACGAACACACCCATGTTTACATGTGAGACCTGGTAGCCTCTGTGGTTTTCACTTTAACTGGACAGATGAAAAGAAAAAGCCACCCATCTCAAATGCAGCATGTTCCATGGAAGCACTAGCCAAGGGTTTGTTCCTTTAAAGTTTGGCCAAAATTGTCTGGTTTTGCAGCAACACCGCATGGACCCCGTGTGTGCTGAGCACTGGCTGCAGGCACCCATGAGGCTGGCAGGCCTTGCCATCACAGCCGAGGCCACAGACACACGGAGCTCAGAGCCCTGCGCCAAGCAGTGGAGTCTGGCTTCTGCAAAGGCTCAGAAGCAAACCACCTCTCAATACACCCCATCAATCGTCAGAGGATTTATTTTTAGCCCAGAGTTGGCATGATTTAACTGGTTTCACAAGCACCTCCTGTGACTTATTAAAATGTTCCTAATAATTTCATCCTAAATGTTTCCAACTGCATAAACATAATATTATGTAGTTTATTCTAATAAATTCTGATGCACCAGATTAGAAAAATTTTGATTGCCAATAATTACTTGAACTTAAAAGATGAACAATTATTAAAAGAAAAAAAAGTCGTTTTTTTTTTTTTTTGCTTTAGGCATTTTCCTGTTAAGCAAGCTGCCTGGTAAAGCGGTAATGTGTGCCCAGTGTGGGGACACAAGTGGGGCATCGGGACACAGATGACAGAACAGATAAGCGTGTCCTTGAAGCCTTGGCTCCAGGCGAGAAGCCTCCATCCTGGGCGGCGGCCACAGAAAACGGTGTGACCGCTCCATGCTCCTGAGAGAGAGCCACAGATGCTGTTTAAGGCACAGGTGGAGTCTGTTTCTAAAAACAATCAGATATTTTTAAAAAGATAAGAGGGACTTTGGTGAGACAGCTGGCCCCAAACACACCTGTCCCATCCGCAGTCCAGGGGCCCGGCCTGAGGCTGCCTCTCCCTGGGCTGTGGTCCCGCCAGTCCTGTGGGCTCCACACGAGGGGCAGGGAGGACCTGCCTCTGGGCTCCAGGGAGCTGCCCCTGCCGCGCGGAGACAGGACCGGCCTCACGGCTGCCACCCAGCCAGAGGAACGCTGAGCCTCCTCAGGGAAGCCCGGGTGGCCGTGTGGGTGGAGATGGCCGGCGCCCACGGCCCCAGAGGGCCTGTGTGTGTGGCTCCCGAGCTTAACCGTCAGCCCTCTGTGGTCCTCCGATCAAGTCCCAAACATGCAGAAAGACAGAAAAGCATCACCTTGTTCCGTTAGAAAGTCAGACTGCTGGAAGTCTGAGAAAGCATAAAGACGGTGGGCTGCTCGACAGAAAGGCACTGGTTCCTAGTCTGCCGGTCCCAGAGGTCAGAGGTCAGGAGGCCATGCACATCGTTAAACAAGATTTGGGCAAAGAGGCCGGAAGATGAAAGGAACCAGGGAGGGAAGAGAGAAGAAAAGGCAGTGAGTTGGGGGCCGTACCCGGAGTCCCTGCGGCCACGGAAGACGTGGACACGGCGGCCCCTGCAGTCCCTGAGGCCCAGCCCGGCCCGGTGGAAACCTCCCGTGCTCTCCCGCGGGCCCTTCCCTGGGATGGCCTGAGATCACGGAGCAGCTCTTGTGAAGTTGCCGGTCGGGGGCAGCTCTAAGCCCTCTGCGCCCCCTGGCTGGGCACCGCGGGCAGCATCTGAGATCAGCCCCGGGGGTCTGAGAGCTCGCCCACCTGACCAGTCACCTCTGGGGGCGGCCAGTGCGGTGACGGAGGCTCCACCCCACAGCCGGCAGCAGCGGTTGAGGACTAAGACCAGGGGCCCCTGCGTTCCCCAGAGGGGCTCAGTCCCAGGATGGGGGCGGGGGGCGCCCTCGCCTGTGGTCACCCGCCCTCCTGTCACTCACACCTGCACGCCCCGCCCTCCTGTCACTCACACCTGCACGCCCCGCCCTCCTGTCACTCACACCTGCACAAGCACCTGGTGCTGCAGGTGGGCCAGGCATCTTGCAGAACGGCCTGCTGCGGCCTCTGCCTCTCAGAGCATCCCTCCTCCTCCCCGAGGGTGCACGGCAGGACAGGGGGGACGGGTGCGGGGAGAGGGGTGCCGGGTCACAGGGGGGAGGGGTGCGGGGTCACAGGGGTGAGGGGTCACATGGGAGGGGGTGTGGGGTCACAGGGGGAGGGGGTTCAGGGTGAGGGGGTATAGGGTCACAGGGGGAGGGGTGCGGGATCACAGGGGTGAGGGGTCACATGGGAGGAGGTACAGCGTCACAGGGGTGAGTAGGTGTGGGATCACAGGGGAGAGGGTGTGTGGGGTGAGGGGGTGAGGAGGTGAGCGGTCACAGGGGTAAAGAGGTGGGGGATGTCCGCTCCCCGAGAGCTCTCTAGAAGCTCCAGGTCACATCTCCGTTTGAAGGCCGGCCTAGGCATTCTCAGCATCTCACCCATCTCCTGAATCCAGAGTTCAGACTGTTGGAGTCCCCTCGGGAGCACAGAAAACAGCAGCCCTACCTACTCAGGACCAGAATTCCCCAAACGAGGGCTCAAGTCGGAGCCACACTTCCTCCCTAGAAATAAAGCGACTTTACCTTCAAAGTAAGGATTAATCAAAAAACCTGTTTAGGTTCACACAAAATAATGTGCCTTTTGTATTGGCTTAATCTTTTTCCTCTTAATCTTTTCCTTATTTCAGGGGCTAGCTGACCAAATCTAAGCACTGGACATTTAGTTCAGGTATAAAATCATGTGTCACCGTGGAATTCGCTAGTAACACTGGACGGACCACCTTTCCTGCTGCCTCCCTGCCCCCCCCCCACGCAGTGCCCCCAGGGCTGCAGCCCCCCTGGCTGCCGGCCCCCACCACGGTGCCCCCAGCTGCGTCCCTCCCCCCCCCCACCCCGTGACCCGCCGCTCCCCCCCCCCCCCCGCCCCCCGCCACGCAGTGACCCCAGGGCTGCAGCCCCCCTGGCTGCCGGCCCCCATCACGGTGCCCCCAGCTGCATCCACCCCCCACCGTGACCCGCCGCTCCCCCCCGCCCGAACCCGTGCCCCCAGGGCTGCAGAACCCACCCCCCGGCCGCTGGCTGCCGGCCCCGCCCCCGCCCCCGCGCCGGCCACGCCCCCGCCCCGTGCCGGCCCCGCCCCCGGTACCTGCACTCGTTCGGTGGCGCTTGGCCACAGCTGCCTGCACAGCACCTTCTTGAGGACGTCGGGCAGCAGGCTGACGGTGACCAGCAGGACGATGGCCAGCCAGGCGGGGCCGCTGGACAACATCTGTATGAACACGTAGTACATCCTTTGATAACTGAGGAAGGGCCTGCAGTATCCAGGGAAAGAAAACCACAGCACGATGGCCAATGAGGAGCCGGCAGAGACCCCCGAGTCCCGCACAGAGGGCCCTCTGCCCGGCGGGGTCCACGTCCGTCTCTGACGGTCACGGTCCACCCGCTGCTGTCACTACCAGGTCACCGGGGGGCGTCCCCCCACAGCCCTGCGTGACTTTGCCCTGAAGGCTGGTTAGCGTGCAGGAGAAAAGGAGGGCGGAGTCTATGAGGTCATTCCAAGGGGGGAACAAGCCCCAGAAGTTCAGCTTCAGAACAGCAGGAAAGACTTTTAAACATGAAACGGGGGGGGTTTGCTCAATACCTATTAATAAAGAGAAGATAGTGTTGTCATCAGCAGAACGGCTAAACACAAGCTTATGCCAAAATAATTTTTTAAAATTTCTATAAAAATACAGAGGATGAAATGACTTCCCTGCCAGGTAGGCCAGGAATGCCTTTGGAGACAGGCAGTGAAGTGAAAGTAACAGTCAGTCCTGTCTGACTCTGTGTGACCCCATGGACTGTAACCCGCCAGGCTCCTCTGTCCATGGGATTCTCCAGGCAAGGATACTGGAGTGGGTTGCCATTCCCTTCTCCAGGGGATCTTCCCGACCCAGGAATCAAACCTGGTTCTCCTGCATTGCAGGCAGATTCTTTACTATCTGAGCCACCTGGGAAGCCTTAGAAATTGGCAGTGACTGCACTAAACTTGAGTCTCACAGCTTCACGCTCCGAAGTGTCCAGGTCCAGGAGCTGGCCAGGAAGTTTCTGGGGAGCCTTTCTCTTACACAGCCACTTGGAAAGCTCACTAGAGCCACAGGGATCTCTGGCCAGGAGTGGGGTGGTTTTCCCGACATGCAATGCATGGACTGGCCACTGGGGGTCAGCAATGGAGCAGCCGCCGGGTGGATTGGCGTCCACGCAGCAGCCTCCACGCAGGGACCGGATGGACCAGGGGCCTCTCCCGGGGCTGGGGTCTGCCTGCCTTTCCCCTGGAGCCCTGCTCAATAGCGGGGAGGCCGGATGGCCGGGACACCGCTTCCGGCCTCAGGTCTGGGCTGCCCCCAGCGGCAGCCCTGCTCAGGATGTGCTGCACCTCACAGGCGGGGTGGGGGTGGGGGGGTCACAGGAGCCCCCGTCAGTGTGTGACAGGTGTGAACAAGCGCCCAGGGGCCAGGCGGACATGCCCGCCTGTGACGTGCCCCGGGGGAAGGGCTGAGGAGCATGGCGGGCCCCCGGGTTCTGAGGGATGAGGAGGAGCTCACTAGGCTGGCCACTTAGGACGCCCTGGGCAAAAGGGACGGTGCGGGCGGAGGTGCGCTTGTGACCAACACAGCCGCCGCCGCCGGCCCGTCAGGACTGACCACTGTGTCTGTCTCTGTCCACCCCCAGGCGCACGTTCAGCCGGCAACACAGGGACCTGGGCTCTGCGGCCCTCCATTTAAAATCTTCCATGGCATCCTAATGGTCTCCGGGGGAGCCTTCCTGCCGGGCCTGCCTCGGGGCCCTTGAGTGCAGGGCTCCCTTCCTCAGGAACGACTCTGCCTCAGCCCAGGGCCAGCGGCCCAGAGCACTCACAGGATGAGGTCAGCGCTTTTCTCCCAAGTTTCTCTTTAAATAACAGCTTTTCTGGAGAAGCCGTCCCCGACCTTTGATCGGTCCCTTCCTGGAGGGTTTGGTCTGTTCGTCCCCTGACTCACTCATGATGCAGCGTGAGAACCGGGGGGAGGGGGCAGAGACCACCCCGCCTCGTCCCAGTGGGCCCCTGGGCCCTGGCGTGAAGCCCCTCCCACACACGGGAATGCGGCGGTATGGAACGTGAGTTTTCAGGCCTCGGTGAGAGACACTGCAGGACCAGTGCTGTAACGGAGACTGAAAAACCATCGAGTCCGTACCAGATGATTCCTCCCCAGAGGAGGGAAAAGACGACATAGAACAGCAGTGACCCCCAGATGACAAAGTGGTTTATCCAGGTCCAGTAGTGGGTGTCCAGCGCCAGCTGAGGACAGACAAGGCGGTTAGCAGTGGGGCCACCCGCGCGTGTCGGCATGAGCCCCGGGGAGGGAAGCGGGGTGGGGGGAACAGGAAGCAGAAACAAACCCCTAACTTCAGCCAGAGCGTCTACAGGGGCCTGTGCGGGAGAAACACACCTCGCCTTCCAGAGGAGGGCTCCGCAGGCCCACCCTGCCCGAAAGTGCCCGGATCCCAGGGCGGGCGCGCCCCCTGCTGGAGATGCCACTCCCCAGCACACGGCTCTGGGACTTCTGCCTCACTCTCTGACCCAGGCTGGTAGGATTTGGGACCTTGGTGACGATACGCCACGAAGAGTCTGACTTGATTTTAAAAACAAGCTCAGCTTCCCACAATACATTCATCTGTTTTGGCTAAACTGTGCTTTGACTATAACGGGAGCTGCCTGCCACGTAAAAGCAGTCTAATTCCAGTCCTTTCACAGAAAAGGCTGTGGAATTTCCCTCCTCCCCTTCTGTGTATTTCTGAGCTCGCCCCTCGGGGCCGAGGACATGGTAGCAGTGGGGTGAGGACCCCGGCAGGCCAGGGTCAGGGTCACTGGGCGGCCGACCGTGCCTGGAGGAAGCACATGCGCTCAGGGACGGTACCTTCAGGGTGACTGTGAACACCATGGCTGTGAACACCAGGGTCCCGAACGTCCAGTTTCCAAACACCTGCAGAGAGAAAGTCCAGTCACCTCTCGTTAACACAGACTGCCCCTTTCACACTCAACACAAGTGCCCGAGCACCCCACCCACCCACCGCCAACTCGTCCAGCCCGAGACGCGGGGACCTCCTGGTGTCACTGCGATGGGGGTGGGCCGCACCCAGGCCCCCGGCCCCCGGCTCCAGCAGCGTCCGCGGGCACCCAGTCCCCCCTGCAGGCCACCCCGAGTCTCCCCCTCGGTGCCCCACGAGCCGGACAGGATACCCGGGAGCTGGCGTCTCGGTGGGCACGGCGCCCACTCTGCTCCTCCGGCCTGTGTTTCGTGCAGACGAGACCTTCAGCCCATCGCCCCACCCGACTCGCTCTGCGTGGCCGAAGCGAGCCTTAGGGGAGTGCGTCTGTCCTCCTTCCAACTCACAACCCTGAGGGTTCGGACAACAGACCATGGTGGCACCCTCCTGGGGCGGCGTCACCGAGGGGGGGGGGCCTCACGGGACTCACAGAGGGGGAGTGGGGGAGACAGGATGGAGCTGCACGGAGGCCAGGGCGGCCCGCGGCCGGAGCCCCGGACACACAGCACGGCCCCCTCACGGCCCGGAGAGACGCGGCTCGGCCCGCGGGAAGCGCGCACGTCAGTCCGGGAGACAACATGGTCTGGCCCACAGACGCAGACACAAGCAGGAGGAAATACGGGACGCGGAGAGTCTGTCCTGGGGACAAACCAGCCTCTGGGACGCGCCACCTCACAGGAGCTGGCTGACCCGGTTCTGGCTTGTCAGGTCTGTGAGCTGGGCCTCTCAGAAAGAGCTCCTACTCTGCTTTAAGCAAACCCAGAGCCGCAAGCCACAAGCAGGAGAAGCTGGAACCGTGGTTAGTCCTCAACCAAAGAAACATCCCTGCAGGTGAGCATGTGCGCTGCCGGTCTGTGATACGTTTAGTGAGACAGAATCTGCTTAGAGAATATTCTAGAAGAAAAACCAAAGCATTCGGACTTCTGTAGGAAACAGACCTAAGGCCCCTCATCACTTGATTCTTCAATTCATCATCGTGATCAAAACTGGGCTCAGTGGTTCTCGCCACAGGGGCGTCTGTCCCGAGCTGGGGGCCACCTGCCATGTCTGGGGACATTGGTGGACGGGGGTCACTGGCCTCCAACAGGCAGGGGCCGGGGGTCTGGATGGCACCCCATGGCGACGTGCCCAGGCCGGGATCCCCCCAAAGCAGCGCTGTGTGTTCAAGGCTTAATGCTGGGGGCAGGAAGCCCGGTCGGGCGGGCCGCGCTGGGCACGCCCAGCAGGTGCAGGAGGACGTGCGCCTGCGTCCTTTCCCCTGAAGCTGCCGTTTTCAGCCAAAAGCAGAGAGGGATGGTGTGGGAGGCGGCAGCTCTGAACCCCCGGGACCCTCAGCTGGGTGGGCAGGAGCCCCGGGGCCGGCCATCTGCCTCCTTACGCCCCAGGCCCCCGAGTCCACCACACCTGCTGGGCGGGAACCCCAAGCTCCCTTAAAACATCAGAGAACAGCGTGCGTGGGCCTGGGGACAACGCGGGGGCGGCCGTCCTGGCTCACGGGGACGCAGCCACGTAACGCTCCAGGAGCTCCTCCAGGCTTCCTTACCTGCGGGAGAGCCCAGGCCGAGTTACTGAAACGGTCCGCCCTCGTTTCTACGCTCTTTAGTGGGGGCTTCACTGGGGTCCAAGCCCCTCTCTCAAAGGGTTGTCCGAGGAGGGGACTCTTCCCAAGTGAGGTCAGTTCCCCAGTCCCCAGTGACGCCCTATGTCTGGTCTGATTTCCTAAAGTAACATTGTGTCCCCGTGGGAAGCGTCACACGGGGTGACACTGTCATCACATGGGGTGTCCCCGTGGGGGCTCCAGGACCATCGGGGCCGCGTGGGAGGATAAGGAGGGGCAGCTCTGGCCCCCACAGCTCCCACAAGCAGGTCCCGGTTTAATCCCTCCTCTTCACACACCTCTTTTTCCTCTGAGACTGAGGACTCTGCAGGACATTTTCCTGCTCACAGAAGCTCTAAGACCTAGACTGATTCAGTTCTTATGTATAAGACGATTCCACGACAACACATCCTGTGTTTCCTGAAGGTCGCAGTCGCAGGAACGTCTATCACACTCGGAGGAACATCTGTCACACTCACAGGCACGTCTATCACACTCGCAGGACTGTCTTTCACACTCGCAGGAACGTCTACTATGCTCGCAGGACCATCTACTACATTCGCAAGAATGTCTATCACACTCACAGGACCGTCTGTCACACTTGCAGGAACATTTACTACGCTTGCAGGAACATCTATCACACTCACTCCACGTGCGGAGCCTCGGGCAGCCCTGTGCTCAGCCCGCCAGGCAGGGCCCGGAGGCCGGCTCTCGGAACTTCCTGGCTTCTATTACTGAGCACCCGGAACTTTCCAGCATCTGCCCGGGAATGCCCCGCTGTTCAGCTGCAGTCACATCACTGTCTTCTCCTCTCATCTGCGAGACAGCGTGGCTCTTGTCTGTGAGGAAAACACTCCAAACTTTAATTTCTCTGTCTCAAAGGTCATCACCAATTCTATCGTCCTTTCGACAGATCCACGAACATTCCCGAGTCGACAGAGGTCTCAGCGGTCGCCTCCTGACCGTCCCACCAGCAAGACGTGGCCCCCTTGGAGGGGCGGCTGCAAGGCTGCCGTCACCAAGCACCCGCTGCCAGAGACTGAGGGCGCCACCGGCCGCCCGAGGCTGCGCCGGGCTCACAGCTCGTCTGCAGCTTAGTTTGAACGACAGAACCAGCTGATAACATGTTCTCAGTTCTGTGAGCCAGCCAACCCTCCCACCCGCCAGACATACAGGAATCGTCTAAGAATCAGCAGTCTGGAAGAAGACGCCACGTCTGGGTCCCGAGTCCGACCACGGACGCCGTGCACACTCAGCCCCAGGCCTCCGCGCTCCTGGGGACACAGGCCCGCCCTCGGCCCGGCGGGCATCGCGCCGCTTAGCACTGGTCTCGCTCTCATGCCTCTGAGTCTTTAGGTTACTCACGGTCCCCTGAGCACCAGGGACCCGAGGCCCAGCTGAGGACAAATGCCCGCGTCCAGCACCTCACTTTGCAGGACTGTCCTGCCGGCTGCTTGCTGACACCACTGGGCGTCTCGGGAGCATCTCCCGTGACAGGCAGTGCATGACCCGTGCGGGTTCTGTCCCCTGGGGCCTCAGAGCTCGGGGTCCCTGCCGACTGGGGGCCTCTCTACTTCCGTCTCCCTTCCTGTCATCGTTCCAGGTTCTAACCAACACTTCTGTCCAAGATCAGCCAAGCAAAGGCACTCAGCTGCGAGGTGCGGGGGAAGGTGCTTGAGAATCTCAGGAAAGACCCTCTGGACGCTGGGATCCAGGTCCTGGAGTGGCTCAGCGCACCCTCGGGAGAGAGGGGCAGAGAAATAGGACCCAGCAGAAGCCCTGGCTCACAGGAAGGACCTCAAAACCATGCGGGCCAGTACCTCTGACCACAGAGCAGCGGACGACACGCAGCCCCCGCCCAGGTCTGCACCCGAGGCTGCCCAGCGACCCACATCCATGTCCAGGGTGTGTGTCCTGCCCACACACACACACCCACCATCTGTGGGCTCGCGGGGCAGGGCTCACGTCACCTCCTGGCGTGAGACGGGCTCTTCAGCAGCCTCATGGACTAAACACGCACCCGGGCTTGCTCTAACTCCCCACCATCGCCCCCCGTCTGCCTGAGCATCCGTCTCCTCAACTTTAACTCCAGGAAACCGCCCAGCTGGAGAGGCGACGGCAGGGGGCAAGGGTGACGCCCGGGACCGGGACCTCGGTGCTCGGGACACGGAGTCCGAGCTCTGCAAGATGCACACAGGTGCGTGCTCAGTGCTGGCCCCGGGGAGAGCCCCGTGAAGACGTGAAGAGCCGGAGACAGCGCGAGTCAGCCCCCCCACCGCTGGCAGCACCCGAGAACCACTCAGCTAAAAGTCTCTAAAAATGGGAAGATTTCTGAAAATTGCAGTAAGGCTCTGAAAAACCCTCAATTTAGTAAACGCTGGTTAAAGTTACAATGAGAGACAACAGCCCTTTTCAGCCACGGGAAAAAAGAAACAGAGAAATTGACAGGCAAACAAGTTGCCCAGCACACACAGCAAGACTCAGAACTTCAGGCCAAACACGCGGAGGCAGAGATGGGCAGAGAGAGGCGCCCCGTCCAGCAGGATGAGCAGGCGACCCCTGCTCAAAGCCCCGTTCTGCTTCGTCGACCCCAGGACACTGGACTGGAAGCAGGAGGCCTGGGGCCGCGGCCTCCCGACTCTCCAGGCAGCGAGGGGCTGGCCACGGTCAGAGCATCCCCCACCCCGCCCCGGCCACGCCCGCCTGTGCGTCTTCCTACTTATTTAGGGCAAGGGAAGACCACACAGATCCAGTCAAACGTCGCTGACACGGCGGGCGATCCCAGCACGGAAATCCAGGGATGGCTGCCAGCAAAAGCGACCCAGGTGGACACACAGGTCTCTGGGCCGACCTTGCTCCTACGGACGTGGGGGGGCCGGCTAACAGCATTTCTACTGACAAAGCACACGGAGGGGGTCACGCTGGAAAATATTTTCGAGAAATATTTTATTCGGAATGCACTCCAGAAACACAGAGGACACGCCCACAGATGTCTTACCATGTGTGTGTTGGTGGTCATTATCTGAGAGTAGGAAGGAAGCGCCGCAGAGAAAAAAAGCAAGATACAAATAAAGCAACCCCAGAGATTATGCAAAAACCCAGAGAGCTGAGTGTCTATCGGAAACTACACCATGAACTACACATCGCTAAGGAAACAGAACTTAAGCTAAGGACATGAACAAACGCTACAGGGGGTTAAATACCAAATTACTTCCCAAACTAAATAAGCCATGTCTGGATGACTGAGTTGGACCCCTAGATAAATGACTGACAGTGAACTACAAGTTAAATAAGCCACGTCTGGTTGACTGAGTTGGACCCCTAGATAAATGACTGACGGTGAACCATAAGCTATAAAGGCTGGACCCGCCCGCCCTGAGAAGGGTGTCCCTGCAGCCGGCAGAGCCCCGCAATTGGGTCCGCTCCACCTGCGGCGGACACCCAGACGCCAACCCCGCCGGCCGTGCCGAGCCTGGGCCGTCCCGAGCTTCACCCCAGAACCCGCAGCCCTGTCACCACGGCCCAGCGCCACACGAACCTGCCCGTTGCTGGTCACAGTCGTGTTTTCAAACATGAAGTAAGCACCGAAGAAAAATACCAGCGCGTCGAACAAGCCTAAGAGCGTCCAGTAGATGAACACGCGCCAGCGCAGGAGCGCGTTCTTGGCGATGTCCCTGAGGGAGGAAAGGTGGGGACGCGTGAGCACCACCTGGTGCCTCACCGCGTCCGGGGGGCCCTGACCCACTGAGGGCCCCGAGACAGCAGAGCCAGGGGGCTGGGGGGCGGCAGGAGGACAAGGCCCGACCGACACCCGCTCGGCCGAGCTCCAGAGGGGGGCCTGGGGCAGCCCGACCACGTACATGGCCTCCCGGTTCCCGCCCATCTGGCCAGGTGTTAGCAGACCCCGTCTCCGCCCGCCCGCTGACCAGCAGGCGCTGTGAGCCCACGGGCCTCCCGGTTCCCGCCCGTCTGTCCTGCTCTCGGCAGACCCCTGTCCCCACCCACCCACTGACCAGCACACACCGTGAGCTGCGGAGCTGAGGGGGGTGCAGGCGGGCCTGAGGCCTGCACCTGTGCTCAGGCCACACGTCACACCGCCTGCCACTGCTCTCAAGATCACACCTGGCCCCGGGAAAGCCTTGGGGCGGCTCACGGCACGCAGCTGTCCTAGCTGAAGCCACCGTGGTCGGATCACGGAGCACGGAGCGACCGTGCAGTGTGACCGGAAGGTCTCAGCTGACACGGGAGCGGCCAGCAGACACTCGCTTGCGCTCCCTGGCAGCAGAGGCAAACTGCTTTTCAGACATGCTACCCAGGGACCGTCCTGGACAATCCCTGTTTGAACGCTTTATTCCTCAAAGTGGACTGGGAGACCCCCACGGGCAGAAAGAGGGCGGGTCCACACTCCTGTTTCCAGAAGTAAGGACACAGGGCACGAGGTACCCTGGCACCCGCTACGGACGAAGCGTGAGGGGAGCTGTGCGGAGTCGGGACCCAGGCGTGACCCTGTCCTGTGCTCCCGCGGGCCAGTCAGATGTCCTCACGGGGGACTCCGGATAAAACCGCCAGGGAGCCTCTCTACTATTTCTTACAACCACATGCTGAGTGGCTCAGTGGCGTCCAACCCTTTGCAACGCCATGGACTGTAGCCCACCAGGCTCCTCTGTCCGTGGGATTCTCCAGGCAAGGATACTGAGTGGGTTGCCATGCCCTCCTCCAGGGGATCTTCCTGACCCAGGGATGGAACCCACGTCTCCTGCTTTGCAGGCGGATTCTTTACCACTGAGCCAGCTGGGAAGCCACAACCACATGTGTGTCTAAAATGTTCTGGAAATAACATGTCTAATTTAAAAAGCCACAATAATGGCAGCACATTGATGTGGCCAGAGATTCTGGGGTGCAGTTCTAAAATAGCAGAAGAATCTTTTCCTTGTCATAAGAAATACTTCTCGGCAGAAAAGTGCGCCCTGAGATCAGCTCTCTTAGCTTTCTCCCTGAGTGGAACCTACTTGACTCTGCCAGGATCCACCGGGGTCAAGGGGGTAGACACTGTCACCCCAAGTTCTTTCATAAGGATCAGAGGGAAACACAAACTGGCTTAATGTGCACATTTCAAATGCAGCATGAATCCTAAGTTTGGAGAATATTCACTTAAGCCACACTGCCTCCTGTGTGAAGTGAAGAGCCTTCTGGGGAAGCGTGTGTGTCAGCTAACTCTGGATGGTCTGGGGTTTTGTTTTTTTTTGTTTCTGGTCTTTAAGTACTTCCACCAGACATGATCTGCAGGTGCCCGGTCCTTCTCGGCATCCACGGCGCGGAGCCCGCGGTACCTGTAGAGGGCAGGGTCCCTCTTGAGCATGTCCGTGGCGACGTGCTGCTCCATCAGGCTGTAGAGCAGGATGGGGAGGGAGGTGAAACTGATGTTGTAGAGCGTCAGGTAGGCAGTGTCATACAGAGTCTGCGGGGCCGAAACGCGCGTGAGAACAGCGCCCCGGCACCTCGGTGAGGTTTTCGGGGAATTTATTTAAACATGCACACGTACTTTTCCTCTGGAGAGGCCCACAAACTCGAGAATTCTCAAATGCACACAGAGCCACTCTTCTACAGAGACTGAGGGGCCAGGACGTTTTTCAAAGCATCATGATGTCGGCTGGTCAGGATAAACATCATGGCTGACCCCCCTCCCCGGTCCTGCCACCGCAAACTTGCAGCAACAAAAAGCTGTGTGAAAGTTTGCAATTCAATCGCCATCTTCAGGCTTCAGTTTTCTCCGGTCTGGCTGCTTCAGGTGAAAGCAGGTCAGTAGTGGGATGTAGGTCACCTGGCCTGCATGCCCCACTGTCCACCCTCCGTCCACCACAGCCACACTCCGGGAGAGCAGGTGAGGCTCAGGGGAGCTCGACCTCAGGCCTGACAACTCACCTGCTGTGAAAATCCACAGAAGAACTGGTATAAAAACTGAGGGAAAATGAAGCAGACATTCTGAAAGATAAGCCACATGCCTGTTAGTTCAAGGGCGCAGCATAAGGGGCGTCACTGGGTTCCTAAGAGGCTGGCCTGTGACACACTCCACCCCGGCAAAGCGCCCCTCATCCTCCAAGATGGGCAAAGACTCTAAAACTCCTCGCTCACTTCAGGAGCCCCCATGGTGCAGCTGGGACCAGGCCGGTCTCCCCGAGATCAGAGCAAAGGGGAACTCCTAACAGAAATGAGGAGGCAGCTTGGGTGTCAGCGTAGACAGGAAAGAATCAAACTGCATAATGGAGGAGGAACTAGTTCAAGGAAGGTGAAAGAACGGCCCTTCCTAAACCTATTACAATGCGGCTCCCGATGGTTCCACATTCAGTTCTGAGAGAAGAGCGATGGGCGCCTCCTCCTGGGAATCCTCCCATGGACCCCCTCCTTCTACCTGGGGACAAGTCACCCCCGTAGCCTCGGGGCATCACGGCCGGCCAGCCTTCCATCCAACCCATTACACACCCCGAGATGGTGAGAGGAGCAGAGAGAGCCTTCCTACCTTATAAAAGAAGTATTGCACAAGCTCGGATATTCGAATATAGTAAAAATGCCCATGAACAAGCAGCATCTTCTTTAAATGCTTAAACTTGGGTATTGCGTAGTCACTGTTCCTTGCAGCCTGACGACCTTCCTTCCCAATGACGCCTACAAGAGGGAGCGCACGCGCCCAATCAGCCCTCCTCTGCCCTTGAAGGTGGACACGGGGACCAGCAAAGCGGGGTTAGACTGAGCCGTTACTGTGGGCTTCCCGCCCTGAACGCTCTGAGTCACAGGCGTGCCCTCAACGTGTGTCTGAATCCTATGGTCCTGCCTTTCTGTGTCCGCCCGGGTCCGGCTGAGGGACAAACCCCGGTCACTGCGAGGGGCAGGGGGGTACCAGGGGCTTACCGATGCCCACGTGGGCCTCCAGGATCATGCTGACATCATTTGCGCCGTCGCCGATCGCCAAGGTGATAGGGTGCTCTTTCGACAACTTGATTAACTTAACAATCTGGAAAAGAAGTGAATGAAGACTTTGTCATCTCTGTTTTATTTTTGCAAAGGTCATCCACTAACTAGGCAGAAATGACAAAGACGTCAAAGTTAGTCAAGGAAAATGAAACAACTAACTGTTTAGAGTGAATTATTTATTATATGCAGTGCATTTTATCCATACAGGATAAAGTCTTTTTCATGTCAAAAGCGAAACACACTTAAGCAGAAGCAGCTGAGAAATGATCGCAGTGAGATGAGCTGAGCAGGCTGAGGGGGAGGCTGAGGACAGAGACAAGAAACCCATGGACCCATTTTCAGGGGCTGCCCCACTCACTTAAATGTGGGGGAGACATTTAAGCACAGGTGGGGGCCGTGTGTGAACGCTGCACTCCCTTAGAAGATGGTGCTATGCCAAGTTGCCTTGTATCAAGCATCTAGTTTTTAAAATAAGCTGTTCTTTCAACTTTCAAATTTGTCATGTGTGCAAAACCAAATCTGACAGCTCAATGCAATAATTTCCAAATTTTTAGTCTGTTTCTTTACAGTCTTTTTTCCCCATATTTATGTGTATAATGTTCCATGATGCAAGACAGAAAAGATGAGGGAAAAACTATGGCTTGTCTTCTTGATTCAAGACTGAAACACTAATTGGTTATCAAAGTTTGAGAAGTCACTTAAGAACCCAAAAGGTAACATGTGAAGACAAAACAGTACCCTTTGTTCCAGTCCGGACATCACTACACAAGATTGGATGCAGCTCGAGGGCACGCCTGGGCACCCTGCAGCCCCGCCCCCAGCACGCCTGGGCCTCGCGCAGCCCCGCCCCCAGCACGCCTGGGCCTCGCGCAGCCCCGCCCCCAGCACGCCTGGGCCTCCCGCAGCCCCGCCCCCAGCACGCCTGGGCCTCCCGCAGCCCCGCCCCCAGCACGCCTGGGCCTCCCGCAGCCCCGCCCCCAGCACGCCTGGGCACCCTGCAGCCCCGCCCCCAGCACGCCTGGGCCTCCCGCAGCCCCGCCCCCAGCACGCCTGGGCCCCCTGCAGCCCCGCCCCCAGCACGCCTGGGCCCCCTGCAGCCCCGCCCCCAGCACGCCTGGGCCTCCCGCAGCCCCGCCCCCAGCACGCCTGGGCCTCGCGCAGCCCCGCCCCCAGCACGCCTGGGCCTCCCGCAGCCCCGCCCCCAGCACGCCTGGGCCTCCCGCAGCCCCGCCCCCCAGCACGCCTGGGCCTCGCGCAGCCCCGCCCCCAGCACGCCTGGGCACCCTGCAGCCCCGCCCCCAGCACGCCTGGGCCTCCCGCAGCCCCGCCCCCAGCACGCCTGGGCCCCCTGCAGCCCCGCCCCCAGCACGCCTGGGCCCCCTGCAGCCCCGCCCCCAGCACGCCTGGGCCTCCCGCAGCCCCGCCCCCAGCACGCCTGGGCCTCGCGCAGCCCCGCCCCCAGCACGCCTGGGTCCCCTGCAGCCCAGCCCCCAGCACACCTGGGCCTTCTGCAGCGGGGCCATCCGGCAGCAGAGCACGGCGCTGCAGTTCCGGCAGATGTCCAGGAACAACTCGCGGTAGTTGCTGGAGCTCCCGTCCTCCCGAGGCTTCATGATCAAGGACAGCGCGGCTCCGTCGATGATTAAACCGTAGTCCTGCATGTCGGCGGAGAGTCTGTCAGGTCACAGAAACCAGAAATGTCTCTCAGTAACCAAGTCCAGAGATTCAAGGAGACTGGCTACTCTGGGGGATACCTATCGATGCTACAAATTCAGGAACAAGGATTAAGAAAGTGGGTTTTCTTGTTTGTCAATAATAAGACAGTCTAGACTCATGGCTGCAAGAACTTTGACTACATTTTAAAATTAAATGTGAACTTAATGTTTTCATTTCACTGGGGCAAAGTAAACAACAGTTACAACTGTGGATTTCTGGGCAGCTTGCAGTACAACAGCAGGAAAGCATCTGCCCTGCCATCCGGAGAGATGGGCCTTTCCTCCCGACCCCCAGGCCACCCCACAGTCCTGATGGCCACAGCTGGTAGCTCCTTGCTACTCTGCCTGTCGTGGGAAGAACGTGGTCATGATACTTCTCTGTGCTGGGTTTCAAAATTACAAGGAATATCTCTAAGCCCCAAAAGGAATTCTGCAGACCAGGTAAACGGCAATAGCTTTGTACTATTTATGAATGAATAATTTTAAATTCGTATATGACTAGAGAGCCCCCTTTGCTTTTCCTAAGTTAACAAAAATTTAAGTTCAAATGAAGTCTAATCTCAGATTGTGCATCTAAGACCAGCAAGGACAATGTTAATAAAATGTGAATTAATTGGTGAACATTCTTGGAAAAAACAACTCTTGGGTATACACCGTTTTATCTTACTTGACAAACGACCATGTGTCATTGTCCCCCCACCCCTACTCTGGCAGGGGCCCTGAGGAATCCATAGCGCAGCCCCCGAGTGTCGCAGAAATAGGTGGGCATTGCCCCACGCACAACGTTGTGTAAATCAACAAATCAAGCCTCTCTGTATCCTTTGTCAGCAGTCTGCAAATGAACATGGGCGCGCACACACACACACCCTCTACGCAAAAAGACACATCACAGTTGCTTAAAAGACAAGGCTCTGGTCTGGATCCCAACCACGAGATGCTGGCAGAGGCCAGAGGACAGAACCATGTCTGCCCAGGGGCGTGTGGGCCACCGTCCTGCCCGTGGAGGCCGCCCCGCTGCTGCCAATGCCCCGGACGCCCGCCTACCCCGAGAAGCTGTCCCGGGTGAGGCTGGTGCTGCAGCGTAGCACTGTCTTGCTCAGCTCGAAGAGCACGTCGTGCAGGCTCTGCTCCTCCAGCCGCTTGGTGGTGACCTCGAGCAGCTGCGTGTTCCTGCGGAAGAGCTTGCAGGCGTAGCAGGTGGCGGCCGCCGTCTCCATCTTGTCGCCCGTGAGCACCCACACCTTGATGCCTGCCTTCTGCAGCGCCTCGATGGTGTCAGCTGCCTTCTCCTGGAGCCTAGGCACACGACACACCTTCATCAGCATGGACCAGAAAACCAAGCCGGAGAAGTCCAAGGACTGGGGGTCTGCTACCGTGTCTTGATTTTCACCCCCAAGTTAAAATGCACCCTGGTGCTGACCTGTGATTTACTGTAAGGACCTGGAGCTATTCCCAGGCAGCTCAGATGGCAAAGAATCTGCCTGCAACACCCCAGGTTCAACCCCTGGGTCAGGAAGATCCCCTGGAGAAGGAAACAGCTACCCACTCAGGTATTCTTGCCTGGAGAATCCATGGACAGAGGAGCCTGGCGGGCTAGAGTCCACAGGGTTGCAAAGAATTGGATATGACTGAGCAACTAACACTTTGACTTTCACTTTTCACATTAGCTTTTTGCAACAAAACGCTTCCTGATACCAGATAATCCACGGGGATGAATGTTAAGGAGCAAAATGGCATTTGCCAAGCACACGGTTCTCTGTCTGGCAGGACTTGCTGCTCACAGAAGGTTCTGGGCAATTATAAGGAGGACCCTCAGAAACACCAGCCGAGAAAAGTCAGAACCAGGAAAACAGGGCCTGGCAAAGAGGCGACAGTCACCCCCTTTTCTTTGCACATAAAATGTCCTAATTTGGCCACCTGTCCAACTGGAGCCCAGGTTTCCCTAAAGAACGTGAAACAGGAGGATGCCAGCCATGCCCTGGGACTGGCTGGCTGGCGTCACAGGCTCCCTCAGCGTCAGACGCTGCAGGAGGCACTTGCCTGAGACATCTTGCCTTTGCCGAAACCTCACGGGAGGAGGACTGTGTGATGACCCTGTTCTACACGTGGAGAACGCAAAGCTTGCAGAGTTCACACAATGTGTATGAGGATAAACAGCCCTCTTGACCTTGGTCAGGCTGTCCCGCCATCCACGGAAGTCTGGCGTCAAAGCCGTGCCCGCCTCACGGTGGAGGCTGGGCGGGGGGAAGGGAGGGCTGCCCTGTCTTCTAGGTCTTAGAGGCCTAGCTGTTGACAGGTGTGTATCCAGGATGTGTCCTGTTTCTGTTCAGTGCTGAGAGGAAGGAAAGAAAAGGATTCTAACTGGGATGATCTGGTTAGAACCTGGGGGAAACTTCCTACTATTCTAGACATAGAAAAAAAAAAAAAAATCTGTGATTTCGTCAGAGGCGTCTGTAAAGGTGCTGGCTAGAGATTTTAGAAAACTGACTCGTGGTCAAATAGAACCACTTCAAAGCCACCCCCTCCCAGGTCCCGGGGGTCAGCTCTCAAAGTCCTGAGGTCCCAGCTCCCCACTGAGGCCAACAGCTCCCACGGCCCTTGAGAGGCCCTCGGCTAGCGAGGGTCCCTCCGCCCATGAGAGCCTCCCCCTACCCCCTACTTCCTCCAAGGACCAGTCCCCCTCCCCAGACAAGCAGCCCCCTCCTGCACACCCTCCTTGTCCTCACACACGACCCGTCACCAAGCTGTCCTGTCACCGCAGCTGCCCTGTGCTGAGACATGCTTCCAGGAGCAGAGGGGTCAGGACTTAAAATAAGAACAAAACTAGCCTGTCGGCCAACTGTCTGCTGAGACCGAGGACCCGGGGAATGACGACCCCCAGGAAAAACAGAGGTCTTGAGACCAGGATCTGAATCCTGCACCAATACAGACCTTCAAGACTTTTACACTGAGGGGCTTCCCTGGTGGTCCAGTGGTTAAGAATCTGCCTGGTAATGCAGGGGACACCGGTTCAATCCCTGGTCCAGGAAGATCCCACGTGCCGCGGAGCAACTAGGCCTGTGCACGGTGACTAAGCCTGTGCTCGAGAGCCCAGGAGCCGCGACCACCGAAGGCCTGGCGCCTCCAGCCTGTGCCCTGCAGCCAGAGAAGCCACCGCAGAGAGACCCCACTCGCTGCAGCCAGAGAATGCCCTCGCAGGCAGCCACATGGCCCCCGCACAACAAGGATAAGTAAGTGTTAGATAAACAAATACTTTCACACTTGATGGGAAACAAAGCTAAGTAATTCCGTGAAGTTTCTGTTCCACTCTTCTAGGTTGGGATATATTTTTTTTCTTTTCTTCAAAATAAACTATAACCTATTCCTTTCACTGTGTTCTTCAGACAACACAGTGGACAGAGGGCTCCTTCCTGTCCCTCATGCAGAGTTGGGACAGGTCAGCCCTTCCTCTGCAGAATCGTGAAAATCTGTAGCTGGTAATCTGAGCAGCTATTATGGTGGGGTTTTGCAATCTTCTATTTCATTATTTTAAATTTCTTCAGTGAGTCATGACAAAAACTGTTAAGGTCTAAAATGTTTACACTTATATTTGGAAAGAGCTAGAGACTCATTTAGGAAGAGTATTAGTCATTGATTCCATTCTAAAGAACTGAAAAACAGCCCTGTATCTTGACTGTTCCTATCTAGGTGTGGAAATGCTGGCATTCCTGGTTTCTTCTGGCAAAATGTGACTTAACAGGCCTCTTACTGGTGGAAAGTCAGGGATCACCCAGGCCTGACCCCTGACCCCTGCGCTGTCACCCAAGGCAGCTGGAGAGCCTGCCCAGCCTGACGATGCCCCCGCGACCCTGGGCGGCCCCCGCTCCCCCTCACGCCATCACGGTTTCTGAGAGCAAGCACAGTGCGTCCTCACCGGTCCTCCACGGCTGTGGCGCCGAGCAGGATCAGACCTGTTTCTATTTGCTCGTAGGCTTCGGCTAATTTCTTATCCCGGTCCTGAAGTGCCACCTTGGCGGCCTGCAGCAGCTTGCAGATGCCTTCGTACTCTTCCGGGACGAGCCTCTTGTAGGCCACACACAGGGTCCGGAGCCCCTCCTGCAGGACACGCAGCAGCCCTGACCGTGAGCCCGAGCGTCAGTCCCAGAAGCTCTCCCGACATCCGCTCTCCAGCTGAGGTGACAACCGGGAGAACCAGAGACCCCCGCCCAAGTGCCAGTCACCTGTGGCTGACTGCTCAAGAGCACCTTAGATTCACGGTCATGATCGGCTGTAACGTGTTCACACTAGTTAGCGTGGGAACACATAACACAAACCAGGGCCACCAAAAGAGAAGACTTTAGTAATAATAAGAGGATAATAATCCAGAGCTGTAATAAATAAGAGGATAATAATCCAGAGCTGTCCCAGAATGTAGAATTGGAGTGAATGGTCAGCAGAAGCTTTAGAAATAAATAAAACCTTGCTTGTCAAGGCAGATATGGGACTTCCCCTCGTGGAAACATGGAGTAGAAATGCTTTTCTCTATTCCTCCTGCTAAGCACTGATACTATTAAAACCATAGACACTGTATATAAAACGATATTGATACACAAAACCAGACAGACATATTACAAGGAAAAAAAATTACAGTCATGAGCTCTCACAAACATAGACGCAAAGGTCTTCAACAGAATGTCCATAAGCTGAATCCAACAGCATATCCAAATGATCATTTACATGACCAAGTGGGATTTATCCTAGGAATGCAAGGCTGATTCAACATATGAAAATCAATGTAATATATGACACAAATAGAAAAAAGGAGGAAAAACTCATATGATGACTCATATGATGATGCAAAAAAACCCAAACCCCAGCATCTGACAAAACCCAACCCCTTTGCATGATTTTTGTTATTTTTCAGTCACTCAGTCGTGTCCAGCTCTTTGTGACCCCGTGGACTGCAGCACGCCAGGCTTCCCTGTCCTTCACTGCCTCCCGAGTTTGCTCAAACTCACGTCCACTGAGTTGGTGATGTCATTCAACCATCTCATCCTCTGTCGTCCCCTTCTCCTGATTAAACCACTCAATAAAGTAGGAGGAAAGGAACTTCCTCAACCTTATAAAAGCCACACACGGAAACTCAGCCAGCGTCACACTCAGTCAGGAAAGAGTAAAAGTTATTTCCCCTAAGGTCAAGGACAAGATAAGGATGACTGCTTTCCCACTTCTATTCAACATGGTGCTGGAAGTCTTAACTAAAGCAAATAGGCAAGAAAAAAAAGGCATCCAAGTTGGAAGGGAAGAAATAAACTTACCTCTGTTCTCAGATGATAGGATCTTATACGTAGAAAACTCAAAGGATTTCATACACAAAAACATTGGAACTAATAATAGACATCTCAGTAAAGGTGCAGAATACAAAGTCAGCATACAAAAACAGTTGCATATTCTATACACTAACTACCCAAAAAGAATGCAATCTAAAAAGGAAATTGAGAAAAAAATTCCATTTATAATAGCATCAAAAAGAATAAAATACCTAAGAATGAGTTAAACCATGGAGGTAGGTGAAGAATTCATAGACCGAAAACTATAATACGCTGCTGAAAGAAGTCATAGAAGACCTAAGCGGATGGAAGGTGTCCTGTGTTTATGAATTCCAAGACAATATTCCCATGATGACCACGCTATCCAACATGAACTACAGATTCTGTGCAACCCTGATGAGAATCCCAATGGCATTTCGTGGGAATGGGAAAACTCGCCCTAAAATTCACATGGAACCTCAAGGGACTCAGAATAAACAACAATCTTATAAAAGAAGAACAAGGCTTAAAGACAGACTCACGGTTCCTGGTTTCAAAAGTCACGGGAAAGAGATAAGTAACCGAAACAGTGTGGTCTTAGCATAAAGACAGGCAGAGACCAACAGACAGACCTGGGAGCCCTAAAGGGAACACTTGCACATGTGGCTGCATGACTTTCTACAAGGATGCCAAGGCCGTCCAACAGGGAGAGAACAGTCTTGTTCAACCAATGGTCCTGAGACAAAGCTCTGATGACCTAAGAACAGACTGAGTACTCGCTTCAGGTGAAATGTGGAAGAAAACCGAACAGGTGAAGTCACAACACAAAGTGCCAGTCCCGAGAAATCCTCGGGAGGAAGATCTCTCTCCAACAGCATCATACTGTGCTTGTCATTCTGGACGCAACACAGCCCTCTCCAGCCACCAAACGCCAATGGAAGGCTGCGGGGGGCGGTGCCCCCCTGGAGAGGATGCAGCTGGGCCCCCCGCAGTGCGCCCCCCCCACACACCCCCCCCACGGGAGAAGAGGCACAAGGACCCCCCACTCCCCGGCGTCTCACCACCGCGTTGCGCTCCACTCTGGATTGGATCTGGTCCACTTTGCCTTCTATCACTCGGGGAAATATGGAAGAATCTGCTCCTTTGCAAAATAGGTAAATTTCTCCTAGAAAACGAGGTGAGAAGACTTTCATTGACTCACACTATGGGGAAGACAGAGATATCTTTCAAATGATGCTTTTATTTAAAAACAAAACCAGGGACATCAGTGCCAAGGCTGTTGTGGAAATGTCGATGGACCAGTTAACCTGTGAAGCCGGGAACGTCAAAGCCACAGAGTCCTGCCCCCACAAAGCCTCATCTTATTCCAACATCACCAGCATCGCAGGGAAGTCGGGAAGAAGGACAGACACTGGCTCCGGGCAGCCTTCCTCCCGTCACTTCCACCAGCTCCCCGGCAGGGATGTGAGTGAGGGATGAATCACCACAGGACCGGGCTGGGGTTTGGGCGTAAGGACACAAGGGTGTGGCCAACCCCAAATGGGCAGTGAGCTGCTGGGGCACCGGACGTGACCATCGGACCATCCTCTGTGTGCACAAGAGTTACGAGAAGCATCTGCGGTACTGTCCTCCCCCACCTGCCGCCCCGGTCACTTCACGCGTGTCAGTGCTGGGGGGCACACTCCTCCCCCCTCGAGCTGGAAGGTTCCCCCTTAGCCAGGTCAGGGTGGACGGGGGACGGCATCCACGCCGACCACAGGTTGCTGGCACCGGGGCTCCTGTTTTACGAGGAACATCCTGGCCTGCAAAGCACACAGCTCTGCTCGTGGAAACGCCAAGGGGCTTGTCTCTGGGACCAGGGTCGCTTCCGAATTTGTCTTCAGACAGAAATCTCGAACGCCGAGGAGAAACCTGCACACTCTCAGCCGTTGACCCAGGACTCCTGGTCATGCGCCCGCCAGCCTGGCACGGGCGGCACCCAGTTGTGGGCACCAGTTGTGGTTTCCATGCAATGCTCACACGTCACATGACACAGAAAACAAGTTCTGTGGTCCAGCCAACTCTGAATAGTGATGCAGTCTTGAACAGTAATTCTTTGTCCTAGAAATATCCCAGAGGACTCACGGTAATGGCTTGTGAACGACTGAGATTTCCCACCGTCCTGACCTGTCTTCCCTCTTTACCCGCTGGAGTGTGAGATGTGTTCAGCCTAAAGCTGCGGTCAAGCAGAGAACGTCCGGAGTGCAAGGCGACGTGTAAGGACTAGAGAAGACAGTCCTGGGCATCAGCTCTAGCTCCTGGCGCTCTGGGCTTGTAAAGGTCTGGGAGGTGATGCCTCCAGAGCAGTGCCCACACACGGCGCTGTGACTGACTTCGGTGCCTGGGCTCGGGCAGCGCCCGCGGCTGCAGCAGCTCCCAGGGCGGGCTGCCGAGCCCCGGGCCGCAGGCCTCTGGTCTCCGTCCTGCCCAGGAGGCCATCACTCCGTGCAGCCGGTGTCAATGCGGGTGAGGAATCACTGCTTAGAGAACAACTTCCTTAATTAACGGAGAAGGGGATGGCAGCCCACTCCAGTATTCTTGCCTGGAGAACTCCATGGACAGAGGAGCCTGGTGGGCTACAGTCCACAGGGTCACAGAGAGTCAGACACAACTGAGTGATTAACACTTTCACTTTCACACTTTAATTCAACAGTCAGCGTCTGTGGATTAACTGCTGCCGCGGTGGGCTCCGATGCCCTGGCCTCTCCCATGAAGCCCCGAGAGGTGCCCCAGGAAATCTCCTCAAGGAAAGGACTTTCAACAGCTCAGTCGCTGAGGATGCAAGTCTTTCCCATGCCCCAGCGCCTGCTCCAGGCTCGGCCACGCTGTTCATGGCCGAAGTGGAGCTGTTTGTGATGACGCCATATTCCAGCCCCGGGTACCAGGACGGAGCTCCTGGCGGTCCAGGAGAGCGTGCGGACAGGGCGGAGGATGGTGTCTGAGCAGTGGGGGTGTCACCTCCGGCCGTGGCGGTCGTGACGGCCGGCTCACGGACTGTCCCCAACACGGTTCACCTCCTAGACCTCACATCTGTGAGGGGGGAGTCACTGGACAAGAAGCCTGATGGTGTGAACTTCTGCAGCCGAACACCTTCGCCCTGGATAAGCCGAGCGCTGCCCAGAGGCAGTGGGGGCAGCATGGGCACCCGGGGACTCGTCTCCAAACACGATGGGCAGCACGCTTCCCATGTACCACCAACCCCGTGGCCACGAGTCACAGGACCATCGACATAAAGTGCTTGAGCTTTCACGGCGTCACTGGTGTGAGTCTCGTGGGTGGAGTCGTCATGTCTGACAACCCGGTTGGAGGTGAGGGAGCCCCGCGGGTCAGAGAACCAGCCGCAGCTGGCCGTGTTCCCCAGGGCGTGGAGCGTGGTTCCCAGGGAGCGGCTGAAAGATGGGCTTCAGCACCCCCCCCGACATCCCCACCAGCTCGGGAGAAAGAGCAGGCACTTCTGGTCAACGCGGTGTGAGGACCATGTTGACGTGGAACCCTCCCACGAGCCCTCGGACCGTCTTCAGGCGGGCTCTGTTTATAGTTTCAGGGCAGCGTCTCCGTCTGCCTGCTCGCCGGGCAGGATTCCAGAGAGAAAAACATAGCCTGGTATGGTCTAGATTCAAGAAACAACAGAGAGTATGATCCCACGTCTCTTGGTGAGATGCCACGGAAGCCAAGTTAGCAAGCGGAGTCCAGCAGCATTCGCCGAGCTCTCGGCACCGAGGTGGCGGGCACGCTGCTGACCAGGTGTACCCCCCATTCAGGACGCTTGCGGCCCAGAGAGGACGGGAGCACTCACAGCTCATCAGGCCGAGGAAACCACGAAGGCCTCCAACAGGTGGCCGAGGAGATGTCCTGGGAGAGGGTCTGAGGAGGAGAGTCCAGACCAGGGAGGGTCTGCGGGTGCGGATGGGGTGGGGGGCCCAGGACACAGGCTGCCTTGTGTCTAACCTGAGGGGCAGGGCCCTGAGGATGGGTCACCAGACTGCCCCTCAAGGGAAAACCCAAGGATGAATAAGCCAGCCTAAGATGCTGGGCCTAAATAGGGCTGGAGGTGAACAGCCAGTGCAGGTTTATCTGTGTTTAAAAGGGAGGACAAATGGTTAAATCCTTAGAGCCCCACCGAGTTTAGGCGTCAGAATAAAGCACAGCCACAATGGACCATTTGACAAATCAAAGGGAAAGAAATTTCTACCTGCAGCAGACTTGACAATTACACTCATTCGCCTTCTTACTGAGTCGAAACTCAAAATTTCCAGCAACTCAAACCTGAAAGAGAGATTGAAAACTCGTTTTGACGGCCACCTGGCTCCGTGGCGACCTGGCGACCACCACACCGCATCCGGGTGATGGCCAGCCTCCCTGCGGGTGACACGGCCCCGAGAGGAGCGGGTGGGTCATCAGCTCATCACGGCTGTGAGGCTGCCCGGCCGCACCAGGTGGTGATGGCCTGAGAGGTGCTCTCCCCTGCCTGTCCAGCTGGCAAGCAGGAGCCGGACAGCAGCGTCACTGCCCTCCCCGGGGTCACACCACGGCGCGCGGAGGCCCCCAAGTGCTTTGGGGAAGAGCCACGGCTGACTGTGGCTGGAGAACCCAGAAGCCCCTTCTGGAGTCAGGGGTTCACCACCTCCCCCACACCCTGGGAGTCTACTTTTCCAGAACAGAAATTTAAAATCCCGTTCTTTGAGACCATCGTCACCAAATGTTATATTCCTTACCAACTGCGCCATCTCCATAACAGCCCACTAATGCTTATTTACCCAGGAGAGATGGACAACCCCTCTGTCCAAGTCAAGTCAAAATCGAGACACACCACGTGTCTCTGGTACCAGCACTTTTAGGCTGGACTGAGTCCCTGAAGGTCAATACGGAAAGTGAAACATCCCTGTCCATCTCCTTCTCAGTGTGTCTACAGGACCCCACCCTCCACGGCCTGGAATGGGCTCCGAGGATGCAGGATCCCGGGGCCATTGTGGGGGGAGGGCTCACGTCTTCCCTCTTGTGGGGGTCAGAGCACGGCCTCGGGGTGTCAGAATGGACGAGAAGGGTTCCCGAACTCCTGCTGTAAGACGGACCCTGCATGGCTTCACCCGAGCCTGTCGGACGGTCCACCACCACCCAACCTCTCCTCCAAGCGTCCGACTCAGACTCTCCGGGCGTTCTGGCGACGCTCTTGGGGTCGTTACGGAGAAGAGGGAGGGAGCGTCATGGGAGGAGCACGGAGACTTTGGTGTTTTCTCCGGTGAGAAAGCGCTGGGAAGACAGTGCTACATTCCCCTCCTGTCCGGCGGTGCCCTCACCTCTCGACGTCATTGTCCCGGTTCAGCATCTCCATGTAATTGTCCTTCAGCCTCAGGAACGTGAAGCCAAACCTGCAGGGCAGACAGACCCGGGGTTAGTGTGGACCTCTTTCCTCCCCACAGATATTTCTCCTTCATACTTTGGGAAAGCTTTCCTTTTGGAAAAGAAACGCTTCTAGTAAAATGGAGACCGTCAGCTGCATGGCGAAGTCAGTACTGCGTTTATTCACTGCCTCAAAACACTCTCCACGAGCCCAGGGAGCTGGACATGGGAGTGGCCGCTCGGCGCGTCACACGCGATGAGCTGCTTCCTACTGGTGACTCTGACGGGCAGCAGGCCTGCGGGCTGGGCCCTGTCTCTACTATCAGGGCGGCCCTTCAGAGTTGGTTATGATGTCAGAATTAGGACTTGGGAGCCTGTCAGTCTCCAGGCGGACGCTCGGTCTACTGACACGGAAACCACAGCGCAGCTCAACATGGGCCGCAGGGCGCTCGACCGTGACCTCCATCCAACACAGGCAGGTGCGGGAGCTCTGCCCACGCCGGCCCAGCGACGGGCGAGAGGAAGCCGGCCTGGCTTCCGGACGCAAGGCGCTCACGGGAGGTGGATACACGCTCGAGCACCGCAGCAGCCTTGACGGTACGAAGACGCTGGGGCCTGCGGGTCAGGGCCCGCTGGCCTGGCGGGAGCTGGCTGCTGAAGGAGAGGCGGCTTGGGGGTGGTCCCTATGACTGAACGTGCCTTAGTGCCCGAACGCTCGTGTTCCAAGAAGACATAAACCTCGCTCGCTCTGAGAAATCTCCCCTGGGTATGCATGAATATGTATGTTGAATACACAACATACACACCTGATATCACTTTCAAACTGCAGGGGAAAATGCAGCATTTAGTCCATGACAAAAGCATGGTTCCAACAGACTAGAGGTGCCCGACGTCCATGCTCCGAGGGCAGTGAAGGGGGAGGTTAGTGCCTTCACTGATTTTTTAACTGAGGGGCCGTTGACTCACACCATGGTGTGAGTTTCAGGCGTATAGCGGTGTGACCAGGTTCTTGCCACAGCTCATATTCTGCTGCAAGTTATTATGAGGTTCTGGGTTAGTCCCCTGTGCCCTGCAGTGAATCCCGCACCTTCGGAGTTAAATCAGGGTCATCGGTGATGAGAAAGGAAAGACTTGGAATTACGCAACTGGAGAGAAGTGTTTTCCCAAGTGTTTGCGTAGAGCCCCGTGTCACGAGGCAGCAATAACTCCCAGAAAGAGACCTGAAGGAGCTGGCAGGACAGGACTCACAGGAGTCAGCAGTGAGAGCCCCAGCATCCAGCCCAGCCCTTCTCACGCTGGGTTACTTTGAGGAAGTTGCTTGACCTCTCTGGACATCAGCTTTTTAGGATGGACGACGAAGACTTGTCAGAGGGATTCTAAGACTGCATCTTAAAAAATCCTGTGAGTGTTTGCAATGCCTCTAGTTACTGCAGAAGTTAGGAGGGAAAACTGCCGTCTAAGACAGCAGGAGGAACCCACATCCACTGCCGTGGGGATCAGAGCCCAGAGGCAGTGACCACCTGGCCCCCACCCGAGTGGAACACCCCAGGCCCAGGGACCTGGTCAGGATGCTGCTAGGACACATCCACGGTGACGGTGGACAGTGCCCAGAACACCCCCGCCTCCAGGGCCAGAGTCGCCTGACACGCACCTCTGGATGCCCTCGACTAGGGCCACCTCATCAGGCGAGGACGAGATGTACGCGGAGCGCTTCCCCGAGTCCGGCGACTTCCGGGGTCCGTCCACCTCGTCGTCGTCCTTCACCTGGATGGTGTGGCACAGACAGAGGGCCCGGAAAAACAGCTCCTCCCGCTCCTGAAACACAGCACAACCCACGGCTTTAAGCACGTCCGCTTAAGACAAAGGAACCCAAACAGACGATGACAAACAACGAATCAGGGCCTGCAGCCGCCGGGGGTCGGGGAGTGTCAGCTCTGCCTCTGGGGGCAGCCGCGGAGTCCAGGCCAGACAAGATGGACATGGGCTCAGGGAGGCGGCAGGTTCAAGTTTGCGGAAGGGCCTCCTGGGTGACCGCTGACGAGGGTAACGGCCCCTCCTGGAGGGAGAGAGACGTGGAGCCACAGCAGCAGGCTGTGTGTGTGTGTCCATGTGCGTGCGTGTGCACAACTGCACAGCTGGTGTGAGCACATATGCGTGCCTGATGTGTATGTGCGTCCGTGTCTGTGTCCCTGTGTGTCCATGCGTGAGCACGCACGGTCTGCAGGGTCCCCTACTCTCAGCCCGCAGTGACCCAGCTCAAGTGTGACGTGAGCTGTCTCCAGCCCCGACGTGACGGCCGGATTCACCGGGGACGCCTGGACCCACGTCTTTTCTTCCTGCGAGTCACGGGAGAGTCGGTTCTGTCCCAGACCCCAGGACAAGAGGTGCCCTTGCTCTGTCCCGAGACATGTCCTTGGGAAGGGGGGGGGGGGGGCGGGACGAGGGGGGGGAGCACGACCACCTACCCGCCCACTGGTGCCCGGGGAGGCGTCGATCATGTCGATGGCGGAGGCGTCGGGGAGCACCTGGCCGTTGCAGACGGCGTGGGGCACGTACACGTGGCCCTCCACGCAGCACTCCTTGAACTCCATGTTGTTCTCGGTGAGGGTGCCCGTCTTGTCCGTGAACACGTACTCCACCTGCGGATGCGGCCGTGCTGACAGGCTGCCCCCGAGGGGCTCAGACCCCCACACGGCGCCATCCCTCCCCCCCACCGAGCTCTGTGCACGATGGGTCCTGGTTATCACGCCCACTTAGCAGGTCAAGACAGCGCAGAGCTCAGGCCCCAAGCTGGCAGCCGGGAGCAGCTCAGCGGAGGGGTTGTGAACTCTCTTTACGCCACAGACTGAAGCTCAGTCTCACTCTGCCCGCCCAGACAATGATGACCTGGGGCCGCGAGGACTGAGAAGACGGCTGGGGGAGCTGAGGGCTCATTGCCGATTCACCCCAACTCAGGCCCTCAAAACCCGGAATCAGCCCTGCTTAGAAAGGCCATGGGTGAGCCGGTGTCGGTGAGTGAACGTCACGAGTCTGCCTAACTTGTCGACACAGAAGCACCCCCACCGTCACATGAGAAAGGGGAAGCCGCCCTGCTGCCGTCTTTCGAGTGTCAGTTGTATCTGCTCAGGGATGGCAGCGTCCCCCTCCGAACACCCAGGGGGTCTGCCTGCAGGCTGAGGGTCACATGGCCTCTGGAAGCCTGAGGATGCAGGTGTGAGGGGCTCCCCCACCATCCAGAGAGAGAAGACTGTTCCGGAGACACCGACCTGCCCCAGCTCCTCGTTCAGGTCCGAGGTGTTGACCAGCGGCCCTTCCCCCATCTCCTCGTCAAACATCTCCTCGTCCCAGGTGATGAAGTAGGAGCCCAGGAACTTCTGCATCTCCACGGTGACGTACATGGACACGGGGATGATGTAGTTGAAGAGAACCATGAAGGCCAGGAAGTCCGTGAAGGCCCTGAGGAACTGAGACGGTGCGGCGCGGTCACGGCCAGCACTGCGAGCGCTGAAGCTCAGCTCAGCAAGTGCTGTCTGTGAACACAGGCGCTTCCGACCCGACGGGGAAGGCCACCTGGGCCTCGGGGCTGTCTGCTCTCCTCTGTCCGCCCACGTCGGCGCCGAGGCTGGCCCCATACCTGTGCTGCTGGTGGGGGGCGGGGGCGGGCCACCTGTGAGTCACACCTGGAGACAATGGGGGCCTCCCGCCGAGAGCCCGGAGGACACCAAACAGGGTGATGATTCTGTTTACTCTGAGATTCTGACAAATGACCAAGCTTAGGTCTGGACAAGCAGCTTTTCTGTCTAGTTTCGTCCTTATTTCTAAGCCATTTAGTCTCCTGGCAGGCTGGCCTGAGCACAGGAAAGAGGTAGGGTCCCAGGCTGGGATTTGCACATGGCCCAGGTAGATGCAGTAGGCCCAGCCAGAAAAGGGTACCGTTTTAAGCAGAGGAAGTGGAAGTCAAGTCGCTTAGTCGTGTCTGACTCTTTGCGACCCCATGGACTGTAACCTATCATGCTCCTCTGACCATGGGATTTTCCAGGCAAGGATGCTGGAGTGGGTGGCCATTTCCTCCTCCAGGGGATCTTCCCGACCCAGGGTTCAAACCCAGGTCTCCTGCATTGCTGCTGCTGCTAAGTCGCTTCAGTCGTGTCCGACTCTGTGCGACCCCATAGATGGCAGCCCACCAGGCTCCCCCATCCCTGGGATTCTCCAGGCAAGAACACTGGAGTGGGTTGCCGTTTCCTTCTCCAGCGCGTGAAAGTGAAGGTGAAGTTGCTCAGTCGTGTCCGACTCTTAGCGACCTCATGGACTGCAGCCTACCAGGCTCCTCCGTCCATGGGATTTTCCAGGCCAGAGAATTGGAGTGGGGTGCCATTGCCTTCTCCACTCCTGCATTGCAGGCAGATGCTTAACCATCTGAGCCACCAGGGAAGCCCCTAAGTAGAGGGGATTTAATCAAATAAACATATTGGGACTTGCCTGGTGGCCCAGCGGTTTAGACTCCGTGCTCCCAATGTTTAAGGTTCGTCCTTATGAATTTAGGATGGAAGCCGATACCCAAAGAAGGTGGAGCAGCCAGTGCCTACGCAGGGGGCGGACGCAGCTGACTCTCACTGTCAGCAGTGTGTCTACCACCAGCATCCCATCATCCCGTGCCCCCAGGCGCCTCCGCCTACCAGGTTCCTCTGTCTCTCGGCCTCCGTCTTCTGGTTGTACCACGGCTCGTCCCGGAAAGGCTCACTCTGCCACACGTACTTGAGGACGGTGTTGATGAGCGCCTTGCTGATGAGGATGCACAGGTACACGACGAGGAACATGTTCATCGATCTGAAACACAAGACGGTCATGGAGACGGAGCGCCTGTTCCCCAGGAGCCCCGAGCTGGGTGTCAGCTTTCTCGGAATGAGCACGTGGCGAGCAGACGGGAACAACACAGCAAAGGTTTTAGAGGGGCCCCCGACCAACTGCCAAAGTGGAAAAGGCAAGCTCGTCTACATCTGAGTCCACTCTGGGCGCTGGCCTGTGATTGGGGCCACAGGGACAGAACTGGGGACAGGGGACTCTGGAGGACAGGAGCACAGCGCACACCCGCCCTGCTCGAGGGCGTCTGCATGGTCTAGGGCTCTTAATTCACAGAACACCCAGAAATCAACGTCTTCTATCACGAAGCATCAGCCAGTGCATTCCAGCCTGGAGGAAGGCCGGAAGGAGGGAGCAAATGCCTTGTGTGGGAAAAGCGCTGAGTCCTTAGCCAGTGTCTTAGGAGCCTATGAAGGAAGTTTGATTTTCCAGTATCTGTTTCTGAGACCGATTTGTCCATGCGGACATCTGGAAACTAAGCACCCTTCCTTAATAAGAACCGACGGCCCAACTCCACGCTGATGCAGCCACGCTGATGCAGCCACGGGTGGGCAGACCCAGGGTCCCACTTGGAGGCTGACTTGCCAACAGCAAACAACGGTGCCCCGACAGTCACCCCCAGTCACCCCCAAGTTACTAAGGAGCCGGTATCTCTCTATTTCACAACGTGTGGTCACTCAGCCGTCCATCCCAGGTTAGGGACGCTCTGTATTTTGTGAGGCAAAGAAGATGCCACCTGGGTCACATTTTCTCACAAACTCAACTCTGTCATGACTTATTATCAAAAGGATTTTACTGTTTAATGAAGATTGTTGGCTCTGCTCACACTTTTCCTCAGTGAAACCACATCAGAAAAGCTACCTAATTTCAACTTTTTCACGGGAGGACCTGATGGGCATCCACAGCTGACCTTGACCCAGGTGTCCGCACTCAGGTGGGAGTCTACGGATGTGGCTGGGGTGAAAGGCACCTACAGCCCCACGAAATAAGATAGTCGATCTAAGATCTAAATCATCACCCCAACCGTCTGTCAGACCTCACGAAGGAGTTGCTGGTCAGGCCAACAGGAGAACGATTTCACAGCTGCCAGGGTCTGTGACAGTGGAAGTCACGGGTTTTTTACATGATTCGGATGAGACTGGGCGCGTTAGGTTGGGACGGCTGTAGACGTTTTACGTGATTCAGTCCGTGGGATACACGAGCTTACTTCTCAACAGCAGAGCGCTTCTGGGACTTTGATTGGTAGTTCAGCGCCATCTTGGTCTCCATGCCCGTGTAAATGGCGACACCTGCAAAGCAGAGGGTAGATGAGGGGCAACCGCACAGCCGTGTCTGTCGTCCTCTGCACAGCGAGGCACGTGCAGAGAGGTGCAAGTGGAGTTCTGGACAAAACAGATCGCACTTTACATTTTTCTAGGCCAGCTAGCTCTTCATAAAAAGTCATACAAGAAGATTCTTTAGACCAAAGACTTTTTTTTTTTTCCTGCATACATAGAGAGCAATCTGTACTTTTTTTTAAAAAAAGTTCAGATTTTAGTAATTTGGGCTTCCCAACAATAAGACACACTTGTGTATTAGTTGTTTCACTTGAAACATTAAAATTAACCCACGGGGAATGGAAGCTACTAACAAAGGAACACAGCCATTAAAAGCATTTCCTGCAGAACCGTAGTGTGTGAACTCTTTCATGGACATGACTTCATGTTTGAGTCACAAACTGGCATGTCCCTGTTGTGGACTGTGGTCCTGCGTGGAGACCGGTTTTCTTAGTGAGGACAATTTTCGCCACCATAAATCCACAGCACCTCAAAGCACAAAGAGACACTTTCAGGGTACCTCCATGGATTTTAACTGCTTACGGGGCCCTTAGTTTTAGAAGCTATTATTAATAATTCACTAACTAAAATGTTTACCGAAGATTTTCTCAGTGTTCTTTAGCGTGGCTCCTCTAAGAAGCAGGTTTTCCGATCCTAATGGCCTGCAAAGAGAAGGACGACCAGAAACAGGACAATGGAGAAGCAGCTCACTGGCTCAACTGCATTTCATGAGGAAACCATCTCAGTGTAGATCTGCTTGTGTCAGGACCATGAACTCTAGCCGAGGCCCAGGAAAGGCAGGCGCTGTTTCCCTGGGGACAGTAGAACCGTCTGCTGGGAGATTCCCACAGAGTCAGCTCCATCAGGGCCCAGCCCCACTGGGCAGCCCCCAAGGCTTTGACCCCACTCCACCAGAGACAGCGGGCCTCACCATCAGCAGCACCAGGGCCCCTCCCAGAAGTGCCACCCCACAGACCAGCCTGGAAACCCGCCCCAACAAGCTCACGTCCAAGGCAGCTGCGCTGGGGACGCCAAGTGGTGCCCGCAACTCACTGAGCTGTTTCTAGCACATCCCGGGGGACTTACACATACATTAACACAGTCTGGCTTTCAGAGAGGCGCTGGGGGCCCAGGGAGGCACCCACAAGCACGCAGCCAAGCCCCAGGCCCTGGACGCAGCCGGCCTGTGAGTCTGCAGTGACCCGCGCACTGCTCTGCCGGGGCAGACAGCGAGAGAGGAAGTTAAAAACCATTCGTGTGCAAACAAGCACTCGGGACTCAACAGTGACCAACAGACAAACTCTCTGCCTTTAGGGGTTCGGGGGCCAGTGGTCCCCTCTGTTGACCGAGTAATCATTTCTTCTCATTTCCCAAGAGTAGAGAGGGAATAAGAAGCAGATTCAGATTCACTAAATTTGCCATTTACAATATTCTCCTGATTTTCTTTGGAGAGTAAAGGGGTTTGGGGTAAAGGGAAACATTTGCTAAAGTTTGCTTTTCACTTAATCAGCATTTGATTTCCTTTTACCAAAGGAGGCGAGGACCTACTGAACGTTATAAACTTAAATCCGTCCAGTGTACTCAGCCGACCCGGCCCAGGACCACATCAGGGTGAAGACGAGAAAGGGGGACTGCCCAGCGGGGTGTGCTGGCTGGGACACCCTGACCCGAGGGGTCTGCCCAGGGCAGTCCGTGGTCTCAGGGCGTGGCCCCCAGCCGACAGCCACGTGGGACGGGGCGCCCAGGTGTACACATGCTGTCCATTTCTGTTACAAGCGCTGTCAGCCTCTGTCGGCAAACACGACAGCTCACGTCCAAGGCGTTTATGGAAACAAATGGCCCTTTAGACAGTGTCTCTGCGGAGTCTAAAAATAACTTACTTTAAAAAGTACTTTGCTCCTGGTTTGGACAGGAGGATGAAGAAACATCACTCAGAAAGGAGCCAGAACTTGGATATACAATTCATATCTGTCCACACCACAACTTTATAAACATCTTTAAACATCCAAATATTAAAAGTCTGTTGACTTTAGTATAAATACTAAAAAAAGCTAAACTAGAATAAGTACCAAAATACAAACTATATTAGTAATTATCTCTCAAGGGACTCAGCCATCAACTTTGTACAAATATCAAATAAGGAAAACCTGCAGTGCTGACTTCTCCAGGGTCACCCACTGGTGCCATGGAGCCAGCTAAATCTATCCACCCACCTTCAAACACAAATTAGTCCTCATGAGGCACAGGAATCCAGGTTGTTTCTCCTCACTAACCAGGCATTTACCTTTAGAACAATATGTATGTAAGAAAGACCAAGGCAAGGCCTCCATAGGTTCTGAAAAGCACTTGCTAACCTGCTGATGAAGAATGGTGATAAAAATATGCTAAGAGGGTGCCAACTGCCTCCTTAAAACAAGTAATTCCTGGAGCCTCTCAAGGAGAGAAACCCCACAACTACTTATTTGACATTAATTTCCATTTTCTTTTCTACTTCCGGGCCAGTGCTTTCTTTAATACTCATGGTAATACCAGGACACTGGCAATCTGGAAATGTTTGAATTGGAAGAAAAATAATCTCTGACCAGCAGGGCTTGTGGAAAAGGAGCGACTTCGAAGGCAGTCCCCTCAGTGTGGACCTCGCGTGAGTAAAACGTTCCCAGGCCTGGGAAGTGGAGGCGGCAGAGCCCACGCCCGGGCTGAGCGGGGTCCGAGGCCTCGGGGCTGAGTCAGCTCCCAGCCGCCAGTGGTCTGGGTGTGGACGCCCACCTGGGACCTGTGCCGGTCACTGCCCATCCCCTGCAGCAGGTTCCCCGTCCCTGGTGGGCGTGAACCGGGAACCAGCCCTCAGGAAGCACATCCCCGACGTCCAGGGCAAGAAGGTGCCCGGTGATGACCACGAGCAGATTCACGCAGCCGTTCTGACGGCCTCCAAGTCAGAAGCCATTCGGCCTCATAGTCTGTTCAGCTACGGAAGGTGTTTCTAATGGGGAACTGCACCCTCCCCATCACCTGCTCGGGGAGGGGGGCTCCTGCCCTGCCCGGCTGTGATGAGGCCCTCAGCAGACTCTCGGGAGAACATTCTCCATGGGGTCATTAGTCTGTTAACACATCCAGACATATGCACTAGAGAAACCAGCCAAGACAAGAGCCCAGACTCTGGTCAGGCAGGATCACCCCTCAAACCCACTGGACAGTGACGATGAACAGCTCTCATCAGGGAAAGAACCATGTTTAATTGAACAATAGAGATAAAACTTCCCAGCCTTCAGAAGAAGCTGAGAACTCACCTCACCACGGGGTCATTCTGATCGTTGTAAACATTTATGCGGCCGACGAACCTGGGGGCGGGAGGGTCAGGTCACTGCCGTGGCGATAGTGGGGCGGGGGTGGGGGGAACAGGACCTGAGACCCTGGCTCCTGGACCCCCCCAACCCCTGTCTCTAAGAAGGGCTGAGGTCCTCCCGGGAACACAGGGGTGGGGGCTCAACCACACTTCCTCCCCGCCCCCGCTTTTACTTGTTCTAATTAGCCCATGACTTAAATGACATTCCTTAAAATCACTTCCTCAAAGCACAGAAAATTCATTTTTCTTCAACACATTTAGTTCCATGAAGCCTTTTCAAATATCTGCATAGAGAGCTACAGATGATTGGAAGAGGGCTGGACTTCCGCGGTGACACACACCCACCCCAACCCACCCCGACCAGCCAAGAGCCGGGCCCTGGGGGCCGGGTGGGCGGGGACCCTGGGGGGAGGCCGGCTTACTTGTAGAGGTCGGGCTGGGGCTGCTCACACTCGATGGTTGCGTGGAGACTGTCGATGTCTTCCTCCGAATGGAACCCCTTTGTGTCCTGAACCGCATAATGAGTCTGCAGACGGAAGGACATGGGGAGTCACAGCCCAAACGAGCAACACAATCTCCCCGCAAGGGGAGACCCTGTCCTGGGGCAGCCCCGGTGTTTAAGTGTTTATGCACATAAATAAGCCTGAGTACAAAGCCTGGTTACCATATGGGACAGAGTCTGCAGAAGTAAAACGGTTACAAGACTATAGGTACCACCGTGCGTGATTCCTGCATCTAAGAGGTGCCAGCAAAGTCTTCCATCCTTAGCCAGTGTCCTCAACTAACCCAATTCTCCTCCAAAAGCAGACATTTGGGTTCATCTGTCCAGCCTAGTGGCCACAACCCCAGCCCTGCCCCAGAGTTTCCGAGGCCGACGGTCTGGGTGGTGCCCGAGAACCACATTTCTAAGCAGATCCCAGGGCTGCTGGTGCTGCTGGCCTGGGGCCCCATTTTGCAAAGATGGGCCCTGAGGGCACCAGGAATGGTGGACAAGTAGGCCGGCCTTGGGAGGACGCCATCTCCTCTGCATCCCTGACGAGTAAGCTCAGGCAAGCGTGTGAGGATTCAGAATGACGGGGTCACGATTCCAGCCCAGGAGCACAGACACACAGGCATGTGCCGCGGGCCACGTGTGGACGGGTGTGGCTTCGCCCCGACCGCAGTGATGCACGGACGCTCAGGCATCCGCTCCCGGGAAGGGTGGCCGCGTCTGAGCAGGGACGTCCCCCTGTGGGTGGGGGTGCAGACGGCAGCCCACTGCCCGCGGTCAGGTGGCACGGCTTGGCCGGGCTGGGGAGGAGTGGACACGACCCCGCAAGCTCCGACAGCCACTGAACACTGAGCACTCTCCACCCAAAACCACTCTCTGTACAGACGACTGTGTCGCAAGGCTCCCTCCCCTGGGATTCGGGACGTAGAAAACGGGACAGTGAGTGTGGAAACCCCACGGGCTTTACGTGATGAGGCCGTGGTCATCCACGGGGAGGAGCAGGGTGCCCTTCAGGGCTTGCCCCTCGGGGAAGCTCCTGTGTCCACGGGAGCCAGAGCCTCAGAAATGCTGGACCCACGGGCCAGGCTCACTTTCATAAACTCCCTGCAATCGTCCGTGTTTTCAAAACAGTGAAATCCTTAAAATTAATAGTGATGTGCCTTTTGTTTGTGATCATTAATTAAAATTTTTTAGTACCAGCTGCCAGTATAGAACTCCACACTGAGTGTAAGAAATGAATCATAATTTCTGAAAATCCTTACTAAGATATTTTAACAAAAAGACACTCATTGAAGTAACAGTCGGGCAAAATCTAGACTTACTTTTCACACAGTTCCAGTCTGGTGAAGTCACTGATTTTGACAGCAAAATGAAAACCTCCTAACTCTAACTATCTCTTCCTTACATCCTTAACTGGGTGCCCTCGCTAAGCAGCAGCTAAAAAGGAACACGGACTTGCTTCTGTTACCTGGAGAGGCTGAGGGTTACGGCGCTGGGGTGGGAAGAAGAAAGTGGGGATCGAGGAGACGCAAACGAGAGCAAACAGCCCCTGGTCTCCCTGAACGCAGAGCCTCCCTGCCCGGGTATCTTCCGGCCACAGGGGCACAGCTCAGGGGAAGGAGCGGGTCCCATGGGCAGAGAACAGGCACGTTACTTTGTGGCTGGACTCCCCATCCAGGCTGGCGGTGGTCACGTGGCAGGTCCCATCCGCACGGCTGCTGGACAGGAAGATCAGGTCACAGGGGAAGGTCTCGTCCTCCTTGACCATGACGATGTCCCCGACCTGCAGGACAGACGACAGACAGCGCTGTGAGCCGAAACCGGCCTCTGGCGGCAGCTCCCACGGACGCCATCACAGCGTCACTGGCAGGAAAGTGTGTGGATGTTAACGCGGCTGAGAAGGGTCGCTTCTGGGGCAATTGGCCCAAACCCAGGAGAGACCAGGAAGGTCAATGCACCACTGGACGCTTAGACCTGGACGCTCCACAGGGCATGATGACAGAATATTCTGCAGTATTCTATCTTGCAATGATAGAAGTAATGTGCAATATCTGAACTCCATCCAGGAGGATGAGGTGAGCAGTCATCCCGTGGGCGTGAAGCCTGGGACGTGGCCGCAGTAAAGAGGCCTGTGTGGTTCCAGCAGAGGATCCGCACAGACCATCGGACAGACTGGGCTTAACCAGCTTTGAACAAAGTACAAGAGCCACTCAGTGGAGGAGGGACAGCCTTCCCAACAGACAAGGCTGGAGCACGCGGGCAGTCCTGGGCAAAAAGGACCTTCGCATAAAGAGTAACACAAAATCAACAAGGAACTTAATCTAGAACTATAAAAACTTTAAAGGAAAAAAAAAAAACCCAGGAGAAAGTCTTTGGCCACCAGGCCTTGGCAAAGAGTTCTTAACTTGACACTAAAAGCACCATCCATACAAGGAAAAGTCAGTGAACTGGGCTTCATCAGAATGAAGAGCTTCTGCTTAGTGAAAAACCCCATTAAGGTATTTCTGGCAGAGGACTAGCACCTAGAATATGGGAACTCTCAACATTCCACAGTAAAAACCCTCAATGAACCAAGCAGGAAGCGGGCAAGGGCCACAAATCCTAAACCAGTCACTCCTAAAGGAAATCAACCCTAAATATTGGAAGGACTGATGCTGAAGCTGAAGCTCCAATACTTTGGCCACCTGATGTGAAGAGCTGACTCACTGGAAAAGACCCTGATGCTGGGAAAGATTGAAGGTGGGAGGAGAGGGGAGGACAGAGGATGAGATGGTTGTATGGCATCACCGACTCAATGGACATGGGTTTGGGTGGACTCCAGGAGTTGGTGATGGACAGGGGGGCCTGGCATGCTGCGATTCATGGGGTCGCAAAGGGTCAGACACGACTGAGTGACTGAACTGGACTGAATGACACACCAGAGAAAAAGCAGTGTTCTGGGCAGAGGGAACACCTGCTGAGAGAGGGAAGCACGGGGAGCCTGGTGTGCTGCAGCCCGTGGGATCACGAAGAGCTGGACGTGACTTAGGGACCGAACAGAAACAACAGCCACGAGCAGATGTCTCACGAAGGAGATGCCCTGAGGCAAGCAAGCAGCCGTGAGGCGCTCGCAGCCAGCAGGGAGGCATGCACATAAACCACACAGAGAATCAGGACCACGGAAGCGAGAGGCAGAGACCACACCGAACACTGCTGGGGACGCTGAGACGCAGAGCTGGTGGGGACACAGCAGGGCAGGCTCCGGGAAACGGCTGGGCTGCTCCTTCTCAGCCAGGAAGGGACTGCCCACGACGGCCCAGCAACTGAGATCCTGACTCTTATACCAGAGAAATGGAAGCTATATTCACATCCAAAACCTCTACACAGACGCTCACAGCAGCTTTATTCGTCATGGCCCCGACCTGGAGAAACAGCCCCCACCTGGTCCCCCCCCACGGACTCTGCAAGGAAAGAAAGGTGTGCAAATGCCCAACCTGGGCGAGCCCCGAGGGGCTTCGACTGTGAGAGGAAACCCAGCCGGCAGGTACAGGCTGTGTGACTCCATCTACATAAAGACACGTCCTGGAGGTGGACCCACCTACCGCCCAGTTCCCTGAGACCGTAAACCTGCTCTACAGTCGATCCCAGCTTTAAAAATTGACCCACAGAAGAAAGAGATTTAAAACAGAGGTAGCTTGCCTGAAGGGAACAGTACTTGGGGAACAGAGTGGTCTGCACCCAGCAACTGAAGCAATCTCAGACAGAAGTTTTGCCAAAGGAAGGACGGCCGCGGGCGGCGGGCACTCACCCGGAGCTTCCGGCTCTGCTTCCGCACCAGCCGGCCGTGCTGCACGAAGTGCACGGGGCACTGGTTCATGGCGTTGTCCGCCTTGTGGCGCAGCCAGTCCTCGTAGCCCTGCCAGGACCCAGAGAGACGCCCGTGAGCCCCTGGCCTGCCCCGGCCGGGCGGCCACGCTCAAGGGCTGCTCCACGCCCAGGGAGGCCGGGTGGCAGTCCCCGGGGAAGGGGCTCTCCACACGGAGCGGGGATAGGACGCCCAGCAGGGCAGAGGGGGACACGGGAGAGCGGGTGGCCCCGGAGCACCGCAGAGCAACATGCAGGCAGGGGGCTGGCAGGGCCGCAGGGCAGCTGAGGGCCAGGTGGTCAGGAAGGGCACAGCCCCGAATCCGCCACCTCCTCAAGTCCTTTGGGGCTGCTGGGCCGTGGCCCCGGGTGCAGCCAGGGCAGACCCGGGCTGCGGAGAGCAGCGCCCCCACCCGCCTGGCACCGTGTCCTGGCCGAGGTGGTGCGCAGGCCTCACCCCCGAGAGCCGCTGCCACCTCCCTCTGGGTACCTGCACGCCCCCCACCCGCAGGAGCCACGGCCGCAGGGCAGGACGCTCCAGGGCACCCCCTTAGGGACAGAGACGCCCCCGTGCAGTGTCCAGGGGCCCCGCGCCGTGGCCAGGGTGCTCTCGGCAGGGCTCCGTGCTCTTTCGGCTCTGACGGCACCACGGCCTCGAGGCAGAGCGCGCTCAGGTCAGGACTCAGGTCTCCAGCCCCCCGGCCTGTCCCTCAGGGGCTCACACGGGATGCATCAAGTGCACGGACCAGGCTCCACCTGTGACACGGCCCCTGCATGCAGACACCCCACACGGTCCCCAAGATGGCCCGACACGCCCCTCAGTGTGTGTGGGTCCCTGCAGGGCCACAGTCTCATTCCACCTGCTCTTCAGACTTCTACAGTCAAAGCCAACTTCATGGGCAACAGGTCAAATCATATCGCCATTCAATTCTCCACGTGCAGATCTCTGGTGAGTGGAAGACAAAACCCAGACGATCACAAAGGAAGCCTTCGATGCCGCTCCAGTTCTGGATCAAACACTGAGCAGTCCAGATGCTCTCACCGTGGAGACCGGCAGAGGCACTGGCCTCACACTCACGAAGGTCGCCCGGAGACTCGGTTTTTCACATTCTCTCGGTCGGGAGGAGTCGCTCTGCCGTGCATTCCCGTCACTCGGGGGCAGCCCGTACACCACGTCTCCTGTGACATGTCTTCAGAGTTTTTATTTTTTATTTAGAGACTAACAGAAAGCATGGCTTTGTCAGCAACAATGTGACCACCAAGAATTTAGACGCTGCCTTTCAGGAATTATTTCAACGCAAATACCATTGTGTTCAAAAGTTTGCAGGAGATGAGGGACCTGCATCTGGAACATACAAATTGTCTCAAGGATAAGACACAATCCAATTTAAAAACGGGCCAATGACTTGAAGGTATTTCTCGAAAGAAAATTTACAAAAGGCCAATAAGCTCATGACAAGATGCCCAGCACCGTTATTTATGAAGGAAATGCAAAACCACGGTGGGCACCACTTCACATCCACTAGGGTGAGTGCAACAAGGAAGATGGACAGCAAGCCTCAGCAGGAACGTGGAGAAACTGGAAACTCACGCACGGCTGGTGGGAAGGTCAAACGCTGTGGTCACCTTGGAAAATACTTTCAACACTAGAACGACTATTCCTCTGTATGTGCGCAGGGGAACTGAAAAGCTATGTCCACATGAAGCTTCCACGTGACGGTTCATAACAGTGTTTCCCGGAAGAGCCAGAGCAGCAGAAGCACCCAGATGTCCATCAGTGGATGCTGGGTAAATAAAATGTGGTCTGTCTGCATGATGGAGTATTAGCCATCTATGAGCCAATCACTGACACACGCTACGAGTGGTAAACCTTGAAAACATGCTGAGTGAAATAAGCCAGACACAAAAGGTCACCAAGGTAAGATTCTGTTAGTACAAAACGCCCAGGGTAGGCTGAAAGTGGACTGGCGTTTGCCAGGAGCTGGGGCCGGAGGAGGGGGGTGGACAGTGAGGCTCTCGGCTTTCTTCCAAGACCGTGGGAGCTGAGCAGAGCTGATGGTGAAGCACTAACCAGCCACCGGGGAACAGATCGTGGGAACAGCAGGCGAACCGCTCTCCCGTCAGTCACTGGCTCATCAGTCAGGGCTGCAGAGGATGGCAGGACCCACACTGAGTCAGGAGTCACGGGGCCGTGCTATGTGCGGGCCACGCTCAGACCCTCTGCAGGAGCGAGTCCTCGGGGTCCGGGCAGCGGGGGCGCAGCGGGCAAGCACCTCAGGCCAGCTCCATGTGGCTCAACGTGAGAACAGATTCTTCCTCAAACCCTCAGAGCAGCAAATGAGCACTACATCATACAACCTCCCTTGTTTCAACTCAAGAATCCACCTAAACCAGTTACAAACGTGAACTTTCAGAGGTGAGTGGAACGTCCCATGAACTGGCTAAAACAAGCCAGGAGGCTCTGCTTTGGCTGACAGGTGACCCCCCATAGCAGACACTCTGTGGGACCCTCCTCCTCTCCGCCTGCATCTCCAAAGCTCACCTGCTTGATGGCTGTGACCGTGATGACGAAGAACAGCGGGAGACCGCTCGTCACCGGACTCGTGGGCGTATCGATAATCAGCTGCAAAGAAGAGGGTGGTGGAGTCACCTTCAGAAACGCTTCTGAGGGCTCTAGACGGACTGGTTGGCCCTGGACACCTCCTGCGTCCACTCTGACTCATGGCAGCTCACTTGGCTGTTACCCCACCCTGTCCCGCCACCGGAGATACATGATGTGAGGTAAACCATCCCAGTTTACCACAAAACTGAGGGCACTTCTCCTTATCACGGGCTGTGTCAGCGGCAGCACGACACGGGCTGCTTCCAGTGCAAGCGTTGTTTCAGTTCACCCTCTGCTTCTGGCGCCACACTTGGACTACATTATTTAAATAAATTACTGTGGGGGAAATGTTTTAAAGTCCTTCCACTGTATTTTGTCTGACTGAGACAAGTTAGGCTGCCGATCTGAAAGCACATCTGACCTGCTTCCTGATCCACACCTCACGGTGGTTTCTGCTTTCTTTTTTTTAACTCTCTTCCTTTTAATGTTTTTTTTAAGGAGCATCCACATGATTTAGGGAGATAGTGAAGGACAGGGAAGCCTCGCGTGCTGCAGTTCATGGGGTCGCAGAGTCGGACACAACCGAGTGACTGAACAACGATAACATCATGATTTGGGGATAAGTGGGATGACGTGGAGCTTAGTAAGTCCCCCTAAAGGTTAGGGAGCTCCTGGCCTCCCGTCAGGACTGGAGGATGAGGGCAGAAGGCAGCCGGACCGGCTCACACGCACGGTGCTCACACCTGTGTTCTAGTGAACAGGTCTCTGAACCAACACGCCTGTCCTTGAAGAAAGCAGGGGACGGGTCTGCAGATAAAGGGCACCAAGTCTGTGCTCCTCTTTATCAGCGAACCAGCCAATCATCCAAGAGTAAATGTCATTTATTTATATTTACATTTGGGGCAACAGGAAGAGGGGACCAGCCTTACCTGGACCAGAAATATGATAAGAAAATAAAAGTTGGCTATTCTTCTGAATTGTTCAAATAAGTTCTTGGGTATGAAGTTCCAAAATGTGTACTGCAGAAGAGAGAAACACAGCGATGTCATTTGGATCACACTCTACAGCGGGTCGCGTTATTCTGCCACGTGACAGGCAGGTCTGCATTTCAAAGTAAAAAATGACTGGGTTTTGATACAAAACAAAGCTGAGAGTGTTTGTAGACATTTTATCAACTTGTTGACCATACAAAGAGACTGCTACCACAGAACACGGACTCCAAAGCAGCGTATTTGAATCACCCAGTCCCAGATAATTCAAGGTGATGCAAGGGAGCTTAGGAAGAGTTTCACTGCCAGAATGTCTGGGTTCTACCCTTTCTGTCTATAAAGTGATTAAAAGAGCAGCATGTACCAAGGATGTCTCTGATGGTCCAGCGGTTAGGACTTGGAGCTTTCACTGCAGGGAGTGTGGGTTCAGTCCCTGGCCAGAGATCAAAGATCCCACATGCCACAAAGCAAGACCAAAAGAAAAAATAAAAGAATAGCATGTGCCTTAGAGGAATGTGATGAGGACTGAAGTTCTGGCTTAAACTGGTCTCAGAAAAGACAGGGACGTTGAGATTCTATAACTTGAGAAAATGCACAAACAAATCAATCTTTGTAAGTGCTTGAGAGAGACGTATTTTCGTCTTAAGTGGGCCAGAAGGAGGGGTTCCCTGGTAGCTCAGTTGGTAAAGAATATGCCTGCAATGGAGGAGACCCTGGTTTGATTCCTGGGTCAGCAAGATCCCCTGGAGAAGAGATAGGCTACCCACTCCAGTATTCTTAGGCATAAGGAAATTACTTTTCACTAACTTTAAAAAGGAGTTATTAAAAGAAATATAAGATATACCACACCACAGCATTTGTGTCTCATGTTTGTGATTCTGTGACTAACCTAGAATGATCTTTCAGTCTTTATATGCTCCCTTCCAAGAGATCCTGAAGCCAAAGTGGATTGTCCTCAAGGCCCCAACCAGTGAAGCCCACCCTGTCCTCCAGGACCCAGATCAGCATACTCACCACCCAGAAGTCAGAACACGTCCCCACCTCTAACAAACCACTCAGTGCAAATCCCCATCTTTTATCTGCTGAAATGTTTATAGATGGAAGCTGTACATTGTTTAGGATTTGCTTCAAAATGGTCTCAAGGTAGAAAAGAGACGCACAGACGCACACGGGGCCACCTGCTGATATGTGCAGACAGCAGGTGGCCGCGCGCAGACGTCTGCTGCCCTCCTCCCCCTCTTCTCCTGTGTGTTTGCAAGTTTCCACCTTATAAAGCACCACGCATTTATTACAGAAGGCCATCTTCTACCATCCTTCCAAACGTGCAGATCAGTCTTGATCTATTTTAATGCTACTATTTCAGGACGCCCTTTCCGTTTTCTAAGTCCTAGTCTACCAGGGAACCGTACAGATATGGAATTTAAAACCACCTGAATGATTACTTTATTCCTACCGGGTGGAGGCGGCCTGCGCTGCAGCTTAGGCGTTATGTTGTATGATCCACATATTTTAAGGAATAAATGACCATCATAAGTTATTACTGCTGATTATCAGTAATATGGTGGGAAGAGGGTTGCTAATCTCTGACAATGTACAGCATGAAAACTGAAAACCCAGTGAGATAGTTTAAACAGTCAGGACTGCACTAATTATCAGTACTGCATGGATAAAGTGAAACGAGCTCTTTACTGCACATATGAGAGCTGGCAAATAGATAACAGTGGGCCAACCGTACATTTCTGATGCCTGCTAAGCTGTAATGATCTAATACTGGCTCAGACACTTGGGCCACAATACAAGGTAATACTTTGTATAACAGGTACAGTGTAGCGCTCTGACCTACATCCGTCTGTTGGGTCCTGCCTTCCGCTGATACCATCAGTAGGACAGAACCCAGCACCGGAGCCCTCCGTACTGAACCCCAGAGCAGGACAGCACGGAACAAAGCCGGTACTTTCCTGCTGCGCTGGAGCTGAGACGTCAGAGGCGGGTGGAGCTTCGCTCTCCCGTCAGACAACTCGGGGAGTGCGGAGTGCAGAGCACAACCCCCGCCTCAGGTCCCACTCACACCCCAGCCCGGGCGTGCGTCTGCGCCAGGCCTGTGTCGTCAGCCCCGAGCTGGTCCCGGCCCCCCGGGTTCTGTCCTCACCGTGGGCTCTGTCCTCACTGTGGGCTCCCCCCTGGGTTCTCTCCTCACCGTGGGTTCTGTCCTCACCGTGGGCTCCCTGCCCCCCGGGTTCTGTCCTCACCGTGGGCTCCCCTCCCCCCCGGGTTCTGTCCTCACCGTGGGTTCTGTCCTCACTGTGGGCTCCCCCCCGGGTTCTGTCCTCACTGTGGGCTCCCTGCCCCCCGGGTTCTGTCCTCACCGTGGGCTCCCCGCCCCCCCGGGTTCTGTCCTCACCGTGGGTTCTGTCCTCACTGTGGGCTCCCCCCCGGGTTCTGTCCTCACTGTGGGCTCCCTGCCCCCCGGGTTCTGTCCTCACTGTGGGCTCCCCCCCCCCCTGGTTCTGTCCTCACTGTGGGTTCTGTCCTCATTGTGGGCTCCCCCCCCGCCCGGGTTCTGTCCTCATTGTGGGTTCTGTCCTCACTGTGGGCTCCCTGCCCCCCGGGTTCTGTCCTCACTGTGGGTTCTGTCCTCACTGTGGGCTCCCCCCCGGGTTCTGTCCTCACTGTGGGCTCCCTGCCCCCTGGGTTCTGTCCTCACCGTGGGCTGGAGGGGGCCCAGGCACAGAGAAGCAGCCCCGCCTGGCTGCCCCCTCCTCACGTGGCCCCAGGGAGACAGGGACGGCCTGGAGCCACTCTGCTTCACTGGCCGCGGAGAGGAAACCCAGAGCGTCCGGAAACCGGCAAGGCTGTGGCCATTGGTACCTTGCAGGGCCCCGGCACAGGCGCACTCGGGTGCCCTAAAAACCCACGCTCTCTCGAGAAGGCAAGCCCGGCGGTCTCAGAGCTCAGTTTCTGTACGGAGAGGAGACCGCACAGCCTGAGCTGGATATTTACTTCTGTGGCAACTGAGGGCAGAGCCGGGAGCCACACGCACTGTGTGCCCAAAGCACATGTTGTGAACTGGTGACGTCCCATCGTCCTGAGTCTGCAGCAGGGGGTGGGCGGCTGAGGTTTGAGAACGCCCTGGCTGGGAGGCTCAGTGTGAGGTCAGAATCAAAGGGAAGGGATCACACATTTAGGGTCATTTCTTATTTTTCCTTCTTCTACCATGTTCTGCTCAAAAGGGAACAGAACGTGGATCAAACACTGATCACCAATAACAGATCAGGCTGGAAATTTAACTTAGAGAGCATAGGCATTTGTTCACTTAAGGAATCATTGTTGACAGTCTTTTAAGGTAGAAATGAACATTTTCTTTCCAAGAAAACATAGATACACCAACATAGTCTCCAAATCTCTTTGCAAATTTATTTCTTACAATCTAAGCGATTCATGGGGTTGCAAAGAGTCAGACAAGACTGATCTGAACTGAACTGAACTGAACTGGAGCTGTGTTTTCCGCATTCTGAGCTGTTTTTAAATGAAAACAATCGTGTGTCTCGCCTTCAGCATCACCCGGTCTGAATCCACAGACATCCACCGCTGCTGACTCAGGCCCCAGGTCCCCATCCCGGGGCCTCCTCTGGACCAAGTCCAGCCAGCACCTGGGGTCACAAGTGCCGTCTGTTCTGCAGGGGAGGGTGCTCTAGCCTGGTGTGTGCCGGGCAGGTGGTAAGTGGCGCCAGGAGGATCTGACCCTAGACTTGAAATCTGACACTTAAACACGACGCAGTTAGCAGGGAAGTGAGGAGGAAGTGCTGGGACACCTCGTCTTAACAGTGTTCTGGGGGGTAACCGGGGGCGGGGGTGATGAGCATGCAGCCTGGTACTCAGGGGCCGGTGGTCCCAGCTTCAGGGAGTTCTGAGTGTCCGAGGAGCCACGTGGGGGAGGCCCAGGCAGGTGCTCACCTTGGAGGAGACGATCCTGTTGTCCGGGTACCTCTGCGGGATGTAGGCCTCGGCGCCTGGCGGGGGTTCCCGGTGGCCCACATAGACCGTCCGGCTGTCCACCCAGTCCTCCTCCCCGGCACACTGCGGGCGGGAAACAGAGCTGTCAGTGTGGGCGGGGCCCGGGGAGCAAGGTCTTCCCGTGGTTGGCTTTGATGCTGGTCTGTGTGGGGGCCGGGGAGGGCTGGACCCCCTTGCAAGGTTGATCCCCACTCCCTACCTCCACCCCACTCCCCACCCATCCCCCTGGGCCCCTTCAGGTGCCTGTGCTTCCCCCCCCGACCCCCAGCTCTTCAGGGAAGTGCCACCTGCACCCCCACTGGGAGCTGAGAGGGCCTGCAAAGCTCAGTGGAAATGACACGGCGGGTCCATTTAAAAACAAAAAGTGACAGCAAAGCCCTAAGGCTTCCAAACAGAAAAGACAGTGAGTGGTCCTAGGATTTGGGGAAAGGTCTCTAAGGAGAGAAGACTGTAAAACTGTGAGCTCAGAGCAGAGGGTCTCTCCGCCCCCGAACAATCGCATGAACAAGACTTCCTGGAACGCAGACGACCCGCCTCTGACCCACGTCTGCATTATTCCGATCGCTGCGCGCCTGATCTTCAGGGAAGAGCCCCGCCCAGGAGAGCCTTCTAGGAACACTCGGCTGACTGTGCGCGGGCGGCCCTGAGTGCCCGGGACCCTGCAGCCCAGGAGAGCCTTCCAGAACACGCAGCTGACTGTGCGCAGGCAGCCCTGAGCGCCCGGGACCCTGCAGCCCAGGAGAGCCTTCCAGGAACACGCGGCTGACTGTGCGCGGGACCCTGCAGCCCAGGAGAGCCTTCCAGGAACACGTGGCTGACTGTGCGTGCGACCCTGCAGCCCAGGAGAGCCTTCCAGGAACACGCGGCTGACTGTGCGCGGGACCCTGCAGCCCAGGAGAGCCTTCCAGAACACGCAGCTGACTGTGCGCGGGCGGCCCTGAGCGCCCAGGACCCTGCAGCCCAGGAGAGCCTTCCAGGAACACGCGGCTGACTGTGCGCGGGCAGCCCTGAGCGCCCGGGACCCTGCAGCCCAGGAGAGCCTTCCAGGAACACGCGGCTGACTGTGCGCGGGCGGCCCTGAGCGCCCGGGACCCTGCAGCCACTGAGGAGACTACGGTGCATTCTTGGGTGGCAGGGTGGGGCCTGGACCCCCTAGACAGGGAGCTCCAGCTCAGGGCTCTGCCCCTCCCCCCAGACAGGCAGCCCCAGCTCAGAGGGAGCCCGCAGGCAGCAAGTCAGAGGAGGTTTCTCAAGGCCGGTTCCCTCCCTGGGCACAGGCTGGTTTTACTGTGATCACTGGACGCCTCAAATACAGCTCCCTGGTGCTGCCCTAAGCGTACAGGTCGGGGCACCATTCCTGCTCATGGAACGAGGTCAGGAAGCAAGTCCGCACACCCTCCAACGGGACTCGCCCCCCTGCAACACAAGCTCCTCCGGGAGGAGCCTCGTACCAACCGACTCAGCCCTGTACGAGAGAGCGAGACTTGGCGCTGGCCCCTGAGGAGAGAAACGGGAGCAACAGACAGCCCCCGGGGGCCCTGGCGGCTCCCCGAGTCCCTGAACAGGTCACAGCTCAAGGGACGGAGCGGCGGCGGGGGCCTTGTGCTCGACGGCCAGGCTGCAGCGGCGCCCACGGAGGGTGCCCCCTGAGGTCACAGCGGCTGATGAGCCTCAAGGCAAGACAGGCCGTTTCAGATCAGCCCCCCGGGGAGCCCCGTGTGTGGCAGAGGCACAAAGGTGCAGACCCTAAGTGGGTTAAACTCAGCTCAGAAGGCAGAGAGAAGACAGCAGACGGGAGGCTGTCTGCACACGCCGCCTGTCATCACGCGCACCCTGACGCATGCGGACCGCTGTGAGCGTCTGGATGGGCCACTCGGCGTCTCTGTGTCCAGCCTGCCCGGAAGTAACATGAAGGGATTCTGGGTGTCTGCCGGCTCAGCAATGAAAACAGACTTGGCCTTTTAAGCAATTTCTTAACCCCGCCTGTTGTAAACCAAACAGTAACCACAGTGCACGGGTGACGCATACCAGAGGAAGTCAGGCCACACGAAGCTCTGCGATGAGTCACGGCTGATCACAGAATCTCCTGGGGCCGGGCGACAGAGAGGTCGGCGACAAGAGGGAGCGGGCCCTGATTCCAAGACGTCCGGCATCTAGTTTCACAGCAGGCAGCGTGAGGAATAGGCCGGTGTCGGCAGTTTTTGAAAGTAAACTCCTAGGACTAAACCTGGGTGAAATTAGCTTCCGTGGAAGTTGTGTTCACACGTGGATCACAGCAGGACCGCTCAGCCTGCGCTCTGGGCCCACAGCCCTGGCAGGCTGGGACTGTCAGCTGGCCGAGAACACACGCCCCTTCCCTCCGGAGGAGGTAGGGAGCTGGGTGGGATCCGGCCTCACAGATTCCCACGTTCCTGGGGAATCACAAGACGTCCCGCCAGGATGCAGGTGAGCTGGAGGCCCAGGCGTTGCCCGCACAGCCCCAGGGGACGCCCCACAAGATACTTGCGAGTCATGTCTGCTGGGGAATTGGTACCTGGGATAGGCCGGCCACCACAGCCAATAATGAAAAGGCAAGGACGGCGGGGGATGTGACTGGACATTTCTCCAAGAGCTTCAGTGGCCAACGGGCACATGGAAAGATACTCAAAATCAACAGCCCTCAGGGCATGGCAGGGGCTACACACGGAGGACCAAACAGGATCCGTGTACATGGGATGTCCGAAACCGGCAGCTCCGTGGAGACGGACACAGCGCCGTGGGTCCCCGCCAGGGGCCAGGGAGGCTGCCCCTCGGGTACTGAGTTTCTTCCAGGAAACGAAGATGTTTTAATATTAGATCATGGTGGTGCTCCGTAACTTGGTAAATGCACTAAAGAACACTGAACTAGGCTTTCTGAACAGGAAGATTTTAGGATCTAGTAATTTTATTTCAGTAAAGCGGTCCCTTAGGGTCCCCCACAGGTTCCTGGGTCCCAAGCATCGCCCATCATGTTTCTGAGTTGGTGCAGAGACCCCGTCTAGGGTCAGTGCAGAGAACCTCACACCTCTGAAGCCTCTTCCACCCCGTCTTCTCACTGCTGTGCCACCAGAACGCAAGATGCTTTCCATTTCAGGGAAAACAAGGAACATCTTTCAGGCTGATTTTTCAGTAGACAGCATTTCCTAGTGGATAAAACTGAGCTCGACGGACTTCCCAAGGAGAACAGCTAAGATTGGAGAAACTTGAAAAGAAGCAATCACAGCAAGGCAGGATGGGATGAACACAGCTGCCGAGCACCCCGGCTCTCTGGGCCTGGGCCGAGGAAACACCCCACTTCCAGGGCCCTCACGGGGCGTCAGCACCTCAGGTGCGGTGGCCGGGCTCCTGCCTGGACCGCGGGGCCCAGCAGTGAAGGTGGGAGGGATTCGCAGACATGCCCTGTACAGATGCTGCCCCACCATCTCTGCCAACACGATGCTTCTGGACTCAGAACCCAGCCCCCTCCCCAACCCCAAAAGTGGCTAAAGGACCAGAGGAAGCAAGTGCAGGCAGCGGTCGCCCTCACCGACCTTGCCACAGGGCATGTTAGGATCTGGGAGCGGCAGCCTGAGCCGTCAAGTCAGAAAGCTCACAAGGACGGAAGAGAGTCTGAAATGCACAGAAAATCAATCTCGGCCAGCGGCAGTCACTAATGGAAGTTTCGAATTTCAGCTGAAACAAACACAACCTATTAGCCGAATTACGCGGCCGGACCAAACGAAAGCATGTAACCTAGCCTCAATTCACCAGATCAGCTTTTCCAGAGGTGGTTCCCCCAACAACCATTTTCAGGGATCCAACGACAAAGCAGTTGCTTGTTCCGTGGTCCGTTTTCAGCTTTAACAGCCAACACTTCTCGTTTGACGGGTAAGGAGGCGTTTCTGAACACCGGCATCTCCTACTCACGTCCCTGGCGCTCCGACTTCTCGTGGCGAGTGTGTGGCGTGGCCCCGCTGTCTCCAGCACCCACACACCACAGCACGGGGCATCCATCCACCCAGGGAGCGTTCACTGTCCTCTGCGAACCTCATCAGAGTCCTCGGCATGAATCACCAGCCTCCCCGGGGTCTGTGAGTGGAGTCGGACCTCCGGTGGGGAGGCAGAGACCCAGGGGCCCCCATCGCTGGACCTGCACCCTTGGCCCCTGCGGGAGCCCTGCTCCCCTCCACTGACCACACTCAGTGGGAAAGACAGCCCCTTCCTCCCCAGGAAAACGGCAGCCCACTCCAGTATTCTGGCCTGGGGAACCCCACGGACAGAGGAGCCTGGCGGGCTACAGCTCATGGGGTTGCCAAGAGTCGGACACGACTGAGCGACGGAGTTTTTCCTCCTCAGGCAAATTCTCGGCCTCTGCGGCTCAGTGGCATTTTTCTGCCGAGAACGTACTATTAAACACAGAATCAGCTGGATCACAGAAGTGCCATGACGGTCCACTTCACTTGGCAACACTGACCATCTGGAAAATAGTAAACGCTGCCAACCTAGACTGTAATTTACTGGGTCCAGAACCAAAATTAAAATAAGACTTTTAGCCACAGATGACTCTGGGCTGCCCTAGGCTCACCCAGTTTCAGTTACTGGCAGCAGAGCCCCGTGCTGGGGCGCCCGGCGGGAGGCGGGGAGTGGGGAGGATGGACGGGGCACTGGCTGTGGCTGCCTGGCCCCGGTGAAATGCACAGCAGCAGAGAAGCCCGTGACAACGGTGTTTCTGGACGAGACTGCGTATGAAGCCGCTGAAATCACTCCCTGGGCTTCAGTGTGAGACCGGCAGGGGTGATCACCGGGGTCTCCTGCAGTGACCCTCGCAAGGCGCATCCTCAGTGCCCGTGCAGAGATGGAGCCTCGTCCCCAGTCCTGCGGGGAGGGGGGTCAGCTCTCCCCACAGGGGACGCAGCTCCTAGCTGAACTCACTCACCTGTGGGTCACCTGTTGCCACCTGTCCCATGGGGGCCACACAGGCCTGGCTCCCTGGAAAGCAGGCCGAGGTGGGTCCCCTGGATACTGGCTGGGGAGGCGGGTCGCCCCTGCCTGTCGGGGGGCGGCCTCTGTACCAGGTGCCAGGGCAGTATCCCCACATCGAAGTCAGGAAATGGCCCTACAAGAAGCAACAAGTCCAGCCTAAAGCTGGGGGCGGGAGGCAAGATGGGCCAAGTGACCAGGCGGTGAAACAAGAGAGTTCTAAGACAGAGACGAGGCTTACGCCCACTAGAGGAAGAACCTCACCCTTCGGTCTCAGCAGAGAGCCCGCTCCCCTGCCCAGCTGTCCGAGGGGACCCAGCTTGGCACCGGCCCATCAGGGAGACTGCGACGGCCGCTCCAGCCCCACCGCCTGGCCGTCAGCCACTGCTGCCCAAGCCCTCAGCTCCTACCCCGGAGAGAAAGGGCAGGGAGCCCTGAGTCACCGACCAGATAATTGCTGCCCTGAGCTGGAGGCCAGGGCTCCCACGATCGGGAGCATAGCACAGTGACCCCGTGTCCCCTCGAGCTTGGGGGCGGGGGCAGGTCAGAGGCGGGACGGCCCCGCACTGGAGGAGCCCTGCTGGTGCTGGCGGGGACGTTTGTGAAGAAGGGACCAAAAAGGGCACCGAGGCCCAGGTCCCCAGGAGGCGGGGAGCCGCCGGGCAGCCTGGCAGAGTCCCGTCCGGGTCCCACCCTCGCCCCTGCCCAGCGAGGCTTAGCTGGAGGGGGCTCCTCTCCGGATGTGACCCCTGGAACTGCCCCTGTTCGTGATGGAAACCCATCCTGGTACGTCGCCAGCTGATCACGAGACGACGCACCGTCAGCAGCCTCCGCAGCGTAACCGTGGCTGGAGAAGCCAGAACAATCGCAGAGAGGAACCGGCCGAGCACCCAGGCAGCGGGAAGCAGGGCTCGAGGCGGGTGGGAACCGGCCTTCAGGAGAGACGCTCGAACGTCACGCGTGCAGCCCCCGTGCTTCAAACAGCGCCCGAGACCCTTGCCTGGAGGCCGGCAGGAGGGCCGCGGGGTCTCTGCACGCTCCTCCCACCAGACTGTCTCCTTCCAAAGACGAATGATGAGCAGAAAGCCAGCAACTCCCCAGCCCCCACACAGAACGTGTTGGGGCCCACGGAGGCTTTCCACCGCTGGGGTCACACACCTTCCACTGCACGGGAGGCTGACTTTCTACATCCTGAATATAAACCGAGTGAAGGCCCCGCAGGCTGGTTGGGAGTTACGGCAGCGGTGAGGTGGAAACACCACCTGATTGGATCATGGCATCCACAGAAAGCCCCCCTCAGCTGCCTGGGACCTACACGAGGCCCCGAAACCCCAAGGCAAAGGTTCTGTCTGCGGGGAGAGGCCTGCCCCGGAGCCTGCGGCTGAGGTCACCCGCCGCCCCATGGTCTGCGCATCAGGACAGTGACCGCCGGGGGCCACTAGCACGTCCTGAGACCTGGGCCCAGCGGCAGGGGCAGGAGCCAGAGGGGAGAGTGAGGGGGCTGCTCGGTGGTCTGTGTGCACAGCCTCCCCGAGCCACCCCCAAGACCGGGAGTGGGGTCCCCGGCTCCCGGAGCCCCGCTCCTGACGCCCCGCTGGCCCCCACTCTGCCCCCTCCCCAGGGCAGCCCACCGGATGCACCTCCCCGGGGATCAGGAGGCCCGTCCCGCTGCCCCCTGCCCCAGGTGGAGGGTCAGGCCTCTACGTGACCGGCCTCACCCTGCCCCCATCCGCCCCCGCTTCCCGACAAGCGCACAGGTCGAGTGGCCCTCAGCGTCCGTGACTCACTCCCCAAACCTGAAATCAGCCCTAAGTGCGTCTTCCTGTGTGGAAAGCCCACTTGAGAAACGGCGGTGCTTTCTGTCCACTCTGGAGGCCGTTTCTCAACCTCAGCTGTGTCACCGGGAACTCTCAGAGGAGAGGATGTTTAGATAAAGGATGCCTTTCCGGGGCCAGGCCTGCCGAGGAGGCTGGAGGGCTGGAGAGAAGCTTCCAGAACAGGACGCCACAGGGGGACGGAGGTGAGAGCCTCCACCCCGCCTCCCCCACAGGCCTGAAGGGTGGAGGGTGGCTGATACGGCCAGCTGCAGCCGCAGGGTGCCAGGATCACCCTGGGTAACGAGGCAACCGTTCCAGACCCCAGTCAGTCCTCACCTGACAGGCACCCCACTTCCTGCAGCCCCCATCCCGATTCTTGACAAAGGACTTTCCTAACTCGCAGGGTTTTGCCTTTATAAGCCTCAAATCCTTCTTGAAATCAGTATCTCCTGCTGTAATCCTCAGTCTGGCTCAAACAGAACTTTTCTATTTCTATTACAGATTGTTGACTATTTCCATTGACACGGTGGAAATGCAGACAGCCCCCCTCTGAACTGAACAATGATGACACGTTACACGGCCCAGGGGAGGAAGGGGTGTCACACCGCTCCTGGGGTCACCCCTTCAATGCCTAGCCTTGAGCTGGACTCCCTCCAGCATCTCCGCCAACAAGAGACGGAGACCCCGTCTGGGTCAGTCAGCTGGCGGGAGCGGGGAAAGCCAGCCCGCCGGGGCCAGAGCCTCCCTGCCTCCTGCTGCCCCTCCCTGGAGGGCTTCTCCCCGTCAGACCCAGGGCCCCTCCTGTCAACAAGCACCTCCCCAAGTCCCCTCACTGGGAAACGCCAGCAGCACGCGAGCTGATTGCCTCTGACCCGCTGTCCCACGGGATCGCGATGACAGGGACTGAGATGCTCATCCACAGGGGTGAGCAGACAGGGCCAGCCTCTGAGCCCCGCAAGGCCCTCAGCCGCGCGCACAGGGGGCCCGCGTACCCGAGACGCTGTCCCCAGGTTTTTCACGAGGAAGCAGACATCCTCACGCGGGCGTCAGCCTCTCTGGGGTCACCCTGGAAGAGGAGGTGGGGCCACGGGCCGGCACGTTTGGGGGAGCCGACGTGTTCCGAAGCCCACCCCAGGACGCAGCCCTCCAGCAGGCCACCCGGGTCCCCACCTCCTGCCGGCTGTCGTGGGTGAGCTGACGCTGCCAAGGGGACCGTCTGGGGACGCAGCCACAATGGCTGCTGCAGCTTGACCCTCGGGGACTGTGAGTGCCGGATATGGCTACTTTTCTCTACGGGGCTTCTTTCTCTCACAGGTTCACAGGAGTCGGTTACAGCTGATGGACACGATGATTCAGGCCCACACACCCCTCCTGCCAGTCACTTCCCTCTCGAGTCTTATCACACGGAGTTTTACACCGTGATGCAGGCAGATCTGCCCACCTGCAGATTTTGACGACAGCAGAAATGCTGTACACTTTGATATTTTTAAAGATGCTATCTGACTTCTGTTCCGAGGTGACAGAAGCTTGCTGGCTGACTGATCAATTGATCTGAAGACCCCACCACAAAACTGGACAGGTGAAGGAACAATCAAGTTCCAGCAGGAGGAAGGGATTTGCCCAAAGCAGCAGGTTCAGGGCAAAACCCAGGAGTCCAGTTCCCCATCCGGGTCCCCAGGCAGGGCTGTCAGGACCAGGAGCCGTAAAGATTCCAAGCGGTCACAGTTGGACGGATAAATAACTGTGTTGTGCTCACTCAGCCATGTCAGACTCTTTGAGACCCCATGGACTATATAGTCCGGGCCCTCTGTCCATGGGTTGCCTCTGGAGTGGGTTGCCATGTCCCCCTCCAGGAGATCTTCCTGACCGAGGGATAGAACTCACATCGCCTGCATTGGCAGGCGGGTTCTTCCCCACTGGACCACCTGGGAAGCCACGGACAATTAGGAGAGAAGATAAAATTTCCTAAGTGCTAGTTTTCACGATCTTGACTAGATTACAACTCCTTCATGACAAGAATCGTATTTACTGTTGATTTCTACCTTCCATCAGGGTCAGAAACTCAGGGTCGGGCAAGTAACTGGGGGAAGCAGATGGGCGTGTCCCGCAGACGGGCAGTCCTTCCTGGGGTGGCCGCAGGAGGCAGCCACACCATGGGGCCACCAGCCCAGCCAAGGGGTTTCAAGTCTTTGTGACGGCCGAGCCAGAACAAGCCACGCTATCCGGCCTGGGGGCCGCCCTGACGATGTCTGCCCAGCGCGGTGGATGCAGGCATCATCCCAGCTCCAGAACCCACTAAAGGCCTGTGGGGGACTCTCCGGTGGCCCGGGAACAGCCACGGCAGGGAACTGAGATCCTGCAAGCCATGTGGCACAGACAAAAGATAAAAAAATAAAAATAAATAAAAAGCGCTACGGATTCGACATATACAACACTCACTGCAGAGTAAGGAGTGTTCACCCTCTCTCAGCCACAGCACTTCAGACCTCAGCTCGGTTTCGTCCACTTCCTATCAAAGCAGCGATGCCACGTACAGCTAGGGCGCCCTGGCGACTGTCTACGCAGACGCGGTTCGGGGCCTGGCATCCGGGTCTGAGAGGCAGGACGAGTCCGCCCAGCTGTGAACGTGTCCTCAGCATCTGCGTGAATTTGGGGGGCGGGAGGGGGACAAGGCAAGTGTGTTTAAGTTGAGATAGAATCTCTAAAAAAAATATCGAAACGATGGGGGAAAACAGCCCTGACACCACCCGTTTGGGTTTCTGTCTGAAAAGCCTTTTCTAGTTACACCGCCAAGAGTTGCAGCAGCGCTGAGCCGTCCGGCCGGGCGGCAAGCAGCTCTGAGCCCGCTGGTGGCCCCGGCACCGGGAGCCTCGACCGTGGGAAGCCGGGGCGTGGACCGGCCCATCGGCACTCTCGTGAGCTCCAGATAACGAGAGAAAAATAGGACAGATGACTTCTGTCCCCACCTCTGGACCGAGCGTGAGCAGAGGCTAGGAGACGGAAGGCTGGGGCCACCCCTGCTGGCAACACGGGAGTCCATCCTGTTTCTCTTCCCCTGAACCCCGAGCGGTGCCTGCCCCGGGGCACAGGGGCACAAGGCTGGCCGTCTCTCCCGCCCGCTGACGAGGACGGGAATTAGTGCCGAGGGTCGATCAACAAGGTTGTGTCTTCCGCGGCCTGCAACTATTTTTTAAAGGGAAAAGCAACTCATGATAAATGCATAACTTCTTCAGTTCAGATCTGTCGCTCAGTTCAGTGGCTCAGTCGTGTCCGACTTGAGACCACATGAACCGCAGCATGCCAGGCCTCCCTGTCCATCACCAGCTCCCGGAGTTCACTCAAACTCATGTCCATCCAGCCATCTCATCCTCTGTAGTCCCCTTCTCCTCCCGCCTTCAATCTTTCCCAGCATGAGGGTCTTTTCAAATGAGTCAGCTCTTCGCATGAGGTGGCCAAAGTGTTGGAGCTTCAACTTCAGCATCAGTCCCTCCAATGAACACTGAGGACTGATCTCCTTTAGGATGGACTGGTTGGATCTCCTTGCAGTCCAAGGGACTCTCGAGAGTCTTCTCCAACACCATAGTTCAAAAGCATCAATTCTTCGGTGCTCAGCTTTCTTTGTAGTCCAATTCTCACATCCATACATGACCACTGGAAAAACCATAGCCTTGACTAGACGGACTTTTGTAAGCAAAGTAATGTGTCTGTTTTTTAATATGCTGTCTAGGTTGGTCATAACTTTCCTTCCAAGGAGTAAGCGTCTTTTAATTTCATGGCTGCAGTCACCATCTGCAGTGATTCTGGAGCCCAAGAAAATAAAGTCTCTCACTGTTTCCATTGTTTCCTCACCTACTGGCCATGAAGTGATGGGACCAGATGCCATGATCTTCGTTTTTTGAATGTTGAGCTTTAAGCCAGCTGACTTCTTACCAAGTCAGTCACTGTGGTCTTCGAAGAGAATGATTACACAAGCCCCGCACCCCCCCCACCGCTTTTTTCCCCCTATTGACATGTTGTTATTTGAGTAAGAATAGGCGATTTAAGCAATGATGCCATTCTTTTTGCTAGGCAAAACTGGAACAAAATGAAGTCTATGAAGAAAACATGTTTTGCTTTCTTTTGTTTAAAGCTTCTAAGACAGGTTCCAAAGCCCTCTGGATAATCTTGGAAGTGCCTTTGACACGGCAAACACAAGATAAAGATCGCCTATCTCTGTCTTTCCCGTCAAAATGAAAGTACATCTGCTGAGCCGAGTATGATGTCGGGGAAATTTTATTGGTGGGTGAGTTCAGTGAACTGTTATGATAACCGAGGGGCCAGAGTCAAGGCCAGCCTGAGTCACATGAATCAGGCGTCCTGGGGCTCGTGGGGGTCGGGGGGTGGGGAACCAGAGTGCGGACGGCCCCCCGGGAGCCCTGGCCAGGATGAGCATGCCCCGCCCAGCAAACGGCGAGCGGGTGGGCCTCGGGGAGGGGGACAGGAGTCCAGCATGCTCCACCTGGGGACCTTCGGCCGTTTTCTGAGTCAATCGATTTCCTGCGAGGCCCTGAAAACTAGCTGATGTTTGGAAATACCAAATCCAAATGTGAAAGGACAGAGAAGTCAGCCTTGTTCTGGCTAAAGCGCCCAATCTTCACAGTTCCTGGGTAGGAAGTTGGGAAAGTGACAGGAACACTCTGAAAGCCAGGTGGGACAAACACCTTTCCTTCCAGAAGGGCTGTGGAAACAGTCAGGCGTTTTCACCTCGCTGACTCTGAAACGAAGGGGTTTTCTGTGTCTGCGCTCAGGATGGTGGCCGGGAGGCCAGGACACACACTGCCTTGAGTCCGATGACCAGACTCAGATGCCCAACCCCACCAGGCTCTGCGGGGTCCTGGGTGCCCCGAAACCCACAGCTTGTAGAGCACGTCCGTAACGCTCACTGTGATTTCCGTAGTGACTTTTTATTTTTTGCCTGAATACATGATACGACCTCCAGCTTGGCGTCTCATATACAGCAGGTGCTCTCACGGTTGTGGAATAAATCTCAGTGAAGTCTAATATTTAAAGCACGATCATTTGATAAACAGCTTGCTAATGCATAGTGACCTTTGGTAAGTTACTAGATGGCAGAGCTGATAAACAATTAATATATGTTCATTCCCACTTTCCCCCCAAAAGTCGCTGATTCTTATCCTTCGCCCGTGTCCTCCACGGGCTTGAACATCCCTGTCGTCCCACCACTGGGCCCAGGGCCGGGCCGCAGTCCTGTGGACGGCCTGGGACGGTCACGCCCTCCCCTGTTCAGGGACGGAGCCCTCTGGACGAGCCTCTCACAGAACTCAGCAGGCGGCAAGAGTCGATTCTGGGGTGTCCTGTGTGCACCCCCAGGGAGCAGCTAGGGGCAGCAGCCGTGAGGACCCAGCCGGCACAGGCGCTGGGCTGAGCTGGAGAGGACGCCCCTCGAGAGGCTCACGGGCTCGGGACCCCTGGCCCCGAAATGGAGGCGATGACCAGGGCTGTGTTCAGACTCAGCAGCGAGAGCAGAGACGGCAGGGCACAGGCTGCCGACCGCAGACCACTGACACAAGCGCCTACAAGGGCAGGTGGCTCATCCCTCGGAGGAGGGACAAGCAGGGCCCCGTGAGCGCCCTCCCTGCGACCCCGGCGGGCGGGTCCTGGGCTGCTGAGAGCCACACAGGCCAGAGCCGCGGCCCCAGCAGGCCCCAGAGCCCGCTGGCCGCCGCCCCGGGGACCCCCTCACCTTCAGGAGTGCAGCGATGCCAGCCTGACCCAACTCGCCCCGTGGACAGCCGCACAGTCCCCGCTCGCAGCCCTGCAGGGAGCGTGGGCAGCGTGTCCGCCGACCACAGCGTGCTGCAGGGTCAGGCCGCGGCCGCAGGACGGGGTCGGCCCCGCCTCCTGTTTCACGGGTTTATCTGTATTGAATCTGTATTTTGGGTTTGGCTCTATGGCATAAGTATGATGTAATGTCAAGACAGAATTAAGGAATATCATAATAAACGAAGTCAGGATTAGGGTTCTCGGAGAAGTTTCTGGGCTCTAACCATGCTTCCCGGTTGGGAAATTGCCCAGGATGTAGGTACTGATGACCACCAACTTCTGCGAGGCACCGTACCGGCCACCTGGATGGGAGGGGCCACGCTTTTTTGGGGTCTGTACATTCTTAATCCCTTGCACTTAAAAAAAGCAGAGGAGCGGAGAGGAGGGCGCCCAGCAGGCATTTGCAGAGGGAACAGACACGGCCAGGCTAGCGCTCTAACTCCACTGGACGACCACCCGAGGGGGAAACCGGACTCTGGGAGAGTTTCGGGGTCTCAGGAGCTACAGGCGGGACGTGCACGGGAGTGAATCTCACCAACGCCGCCCTCTCGGCCACATGCACTGTCACACCTGGACCTTACGACAAGCAGAAAAACGCCGTCCCCGGGCTGACAAGGACCCCGAGAAACAGCCCAGGAAGATGCCCCCACGCCTCTGTCACCATGAACTGACCACAAGCGAGGGACGTCCTGGGCCCCTGCTCACACCTGCCAAGGGCCGTGTCTGCTGTGGGGTCACGGGGGCCACACACATGGACACGATGCCCGCTCAGCAGCCCGCCTGACAAACACAGACCGAGACCTAGAGCTGCGGCCAGAAGCTACGTCCCAGCCCCTCAGCGGTCCCAAGGGGAGGCGCCTCGCTCTCCCACGGCCGACGGGAGCTCCAGGGGAGGTGCCTCGCTCTAGAGCAGATGGGAGCCTGAGGCCAGAGGCACGCACAGGGAACCCCCCCACAGGCCACTCAGGAGCTGCCCACCCATCAGGGCCAGCAGGGCCTGCAGGACACGGAGGAAGGAAGAAAACTGGTCCCTCATGGTGAAGGTGAGACTGGCCCAAGCTGGGGCCCAGTCTGAAAGGTCCGATGCCAGGCCGTGCAGAGGAAGCTGAAATCCAGCCCCCTTGACCCGGAAAGCAGGGGTTGCTGGACCGTGGCCCGCGGGTTTGGTACAGGTTTTACATCTTCAAACAGCTGAAAAAATCAAAAGAAGACTAATCACTCCTGACACGTGACAATTACAGAAAAGTGGAACATCGCCGTCGACAGCGAGGTCTCACTCTTGTCTGTCACGGGCTGTCACGGCTGTGCCCACACCATAGGACAGATCGGAGCAGACAGGCCACGTGGCCTCGGAGCCTGAAACATTTACCGTCACGGCCATCACCGCCAGGACAGAAATGACTAGGAAGCCGGGGGCTTGATCAGTGCTTCTCGAAGCCAAAATGATTAGGCCCGGTCCATCTGGGTCCCCCAGGCCCACCTATCTTGGTGAACTGGTGCCTCCCTGCCCACCCCCCCCCAAAGCTGGAGATCCACATGAGGTCCTGGCGGAGAACAGCATTGCACGGGCAAGGCGGGTGAGAACAAGCACCATCATGGCCCCAGGTGAGGATGCAGAACAGTGAACAAAAGGGGCAACTGCTTCTGCCTCAGGGGCCCCGCCTCTAAAAGTCCAACCCAGGGACATCTGAGGAAAAACACCGCTGACTTCCAGGGCTGGTGACTGTGGCGGGGGACGTCTGTAATCGCAGTCCATAGACGGGCTGGCTGAATCAAAAGGGAGTGTCGTCCAGCTGCGTCCACAGAACGTGCGGACATGGAGCGACCCCCAGACGCACTGAGAGAAAAGCTATGACAGAGTCTCCCCCGGTGAGAACTGCTCTGTGGAAAGTACAAAATTCCGAGAACTCTGAGACGACGAATCACATTGTCCACAAGTTCACACAACCATACAATCCCGGGCCTCCACTTTCTTCCCAAAATGTTCAGCCACACTAATAAACCAGCCGTTTTCCTAACACATCTCTGCCTCTGAATCCACACAGGACTCGTGGACACTTCCGTTCACCGATCATGGGTCCCTTTGTCTCGACACTGATAACCTAGCTTCCCGAGTGTCATTTGCTCCTGACACTCGATACTATTCAGGCGCTTTTGACAGCGAGAGTCTGCGGCTGCAGGCATGGTCCTGACTTCTGGACCAGCTTATCCTCACTGCCTTTCTCCAAACAACGGTCTGTACAAAGTAAGGTGATTCAGAAGATAAAACATGGATAGTGTCCAAGCACCGGTTTTGGCAGACTCTTATTCTCAGACGACTGAGGCCCAGGACAGATTCCCCACGACTGCCGTCTGAAGTCACCTGGTCCTGTTCTGATCCTTCTGGTTGGGAGACTCTGGGTGGGCCTCCCGGGGTTTCACGTATATGCACGCCGGGCGTGTGGATCACCTGCTGCGCTGTCTCTTCACAGCATGTGAAGTCACTTCCACTGTGTCCGACTCTGAGGCCCTTCGGAGGGTTGACCCTATGACCCTACTGTAGCCAGCCAGGCTCCTCGGTCCACGGGATTCTCCAGGCAAGAATACCGGACTGGGTTGCCATGCCCTCCTCCAGGGGATCTTCCCAACCCAAGGACTGAACCCACGTCTCTTATGTCTCTTGCACTGACAGGCGGATTCTTTACCTCTGAGCCACCTGGGAGGCCGCAGCAGGGGTAAATAACTCTGTTTCTCCGTCTCCCATTCACTCCGGAGGACTTGCCCGCTGGGAGCCCCTCGCCACCGGCCGCCAGAGCCAGGAGGAGCCCCCCACCCCACCCAGCGTTCCTGGAAACCCTGGCGTGGGCTGGCGCACCCACGCCTCCTCTGCGGCAGTGTCAGGATGGTGGCTGTCTGCGACGCAAAGTAAACGGTTGGCATCCACACTCTTCCGGCTGTCAGACTACATCACGAGTTCTGTCTGCCAAAAAAGTAGGATATGTGCCTACCGCTTAGAAGGCAACTAAGGGTATGATCAGAGCATCTCCAAGCAAACGTCCTCGTGAATCTCCTCACGTAGAAACACAGGCAGTCAGCAGGGACCATCCAGGCTCTGGGTGGGAGCTCGGCCCCCGACACAGGGGGGCCCCGCCCCAAGTCCGCACACACCCAGCTCTGCACATACTGTGATGTGGCCACCAGGCCCTGGGCTGCTGACCCAGGCTGGGATGTGGCTGCTGCTGTAGTGACCCAGGGCTGAGCTCAAAGATGCCCTCCGCCTGCCGGCTCCCTGTCATCACGGGCCTCCATCCTCCCGCCTCGCCCGTCTGTGGCCCCCGCCCCCCACCCAACAAAGCTGCTGCTGCTTTTATGTATCACCTGCCGGACTCACCAGAATGGGACCCCACTGACCAGCACACACACATCACCTGCCGGACTGACCGGAACGGGACCCCACTGACCAGCACATACGCATCACCTGCTGGACTCACCAGAACGGGACCCCACTGACCAGCACATACGCATCACCTGCCGGACTCTCACCAGAACGGGACCCCACTGACCAGCACATACGCATCACCTGCCGGACTCTCACCAGAACGGGACCCCACTGACCAGCACATGCGTATCACCTGCCGGACTCACCGGAACGGGACCCCACTGACCAGCACATATGCATCACCTGCCGGACTGACCGGAACGGGACCCCACTGACCAGCACACACGCATCACCTGCCGGACTGACCGGAACGGGACCCCACTGACCAGCACATGCGCATCACCTGCCGGACTGACCGGAACGGGACCCCACTGACCAGCACATACGCGTCACCTGCCAGACTGACCGGAACGGGACCCCACTGACCAGCACATGCGTATCACCTGCTGGACTCACCGGAACGGGACCCCACTGACCAGCACATACGCATCACCTGCCGGACTCACCGGAACGGGACCCCACTGACCAGCACATGCATATCACCTGCCGGACTCACCAGAACGGGACCCCACTGACCAGCACATACGCGTCACTTGCCGGACTGACCGGAACGGGACCCCACTGACCAGCACATGCATATCACCTGCCGGACTCACCGGAACGGGACCCCACTGACCAGCACATGCAGGGCAGGGCAGGCCCTCGAGCAACACCCGTGGAATGGCTGAAACTGAAAGGGGAACCAAGACTCACCCGAAGCACAGCCAGCCCCTGCAGAGCTGGGCTCTGGTTCACACGGAAGCCTCTCCAGACCCACCCTGGCCACGCCCTGAGGCCAGGGTGCAGGACCCGGGCTCTTTCACAGGATTGGGACGGACCCACAGGAGCGGTGCAGCTATAGGTGACCTGTATACATTACACATGCTCTTTGCACGCCTGATACATTTCATTAAAAAAAAAACAAAACTGCTTATAATCCCATCTTTCCAAAATGCTAAAAAATAAAAGTGTCTGTTTTTTAAGAGAATGTGGCCAGAAATTAGAAGGCTGGGGCCAGGCTGCCAGATTCCAACTGGCTCTCAAGTCTGACCCTGCTGGGATGAAGGTCAAGGCCGAGAGCAGGGCCAGCTGCACAGAGAGCTCCCCCCAGGGTTGGGGACGCGGGGTCACCTGGCCGCATCCGCCCACCCAGAGCCTCGCGCCAGCACTACCACTCTGCACATGAGCCGGGAAAGGAGGGGCAAGGCACGCAAAAGGGGCAGAGAGGTGGCTGAATTAACAAATCTGAGCTGTTACAAAGACTCCAGCATGATCCTACAGCCCTGTGGCAATCAGAGCTGACCACAGACTGAAATTTTAATGGTGCAAATACTGAAGATGTGGACCCACAGGCAGCGTTTTCCGCTTGGTACAATTAGGGTTTTAAAATACTGTGTGCATTACATTTTAATGTACCCAGCTGGCTAGGCTGACAACACAACTGCTCATTCACATTAACAGAAAAATTAACATAAATCCCCATAATTTTAAAGGTGCATTCGAGCTTAGAATTACTTCCGAATTAAAAACATCTACTGCATGATCATCAAAATAAAAAGGTAATAAAGGCCTGCCCTGGCCTGTGTGATGGCTTCTAGCTTCTGCCCATAAATGTTTTATGAAGTCATTCCTTCCTTTCGGTTTCCTCTTATCCTTTCTTTTTGCATGAAGTCCTACTTTTTTTTTTTTTTGGAAAAAGCTACAAAGACTCTCTGAAATGTGCACATAATGCACTCTCTAAGAAAAGCATCATTTCTTTGAAACACTGCCAAAATAAGTATTTTGCTTTTGCAGTATCTTGGCACCATCGCCCGCTTGCTGAGCAGACTGAATGCTCGCCAGTCAGAGCTCCGTGGTCCAGCAGGAGGCCTGGGTGTCGGTCAGGACCCATCACCTCACTGTCCCCTCCCTCCCATCCCCATCAGGACGGGGGTCAGGACCCATGACCTCACTGTCCCCTCCCTCCCATCCCCATCAGGACGGGGGTCAGGGCCCATCACCTCACTGTCCACTCCCTCCCATCCCCATCAGGGCCGGGGTCAGGGCCCATCACCTCACTCTCCACTCCCTCCCATCCCCATCAGGGCCGGGGTCAGGGCCCATCACCTCACTCTCCACTCCCTCCCATCCCCATCAGGACGGGGGTCAGGACCCATCACCTCACTGTCCACTCCCTCCCATCCCCATCAGGACGGGGGTCAGGACCCATCACCTCACTGTCCACTCCCTCCCATCCCCACCAGGGCGGGGGTCAGGGCCCATCACCTCACTGTCCACTCCCTCCCATCCCCACCAGGGCCGGGGTCAGGGCCCATCACCTCACTCTCCACTCCCTCCCATCCCCATCAGGATGGGGGTCAGGGCCCATCACCTCACTCTCCACTCCCTCCCATCCCCATCAGGATGGGGGTCAGGGCCCATCACCTCACTCTCCACTCCCTCCCATCCCCATCAGGACGGGGTCAGGGCCCATCACCTCACTCTCCACTCCCTCCCATCCCCACCAGGACGGGGGTCAGGGCCCATCACCTCACTGTCCACTCCCTCCCATCCCCATCAGGACGGGGTCAGGGCCCATCACCTCACTGTCCCCTCCCTCCCATCCCCATCAGGATGGGGGTCAGGGCCCATCACCTCACTGTCCACTCCCTCCCATCCCCATCAGGACGGGGGTCAGGGCCCATCACCTCACTCTCCACTCCCTCCCATCCCCATCAGGACGGGGGTCAGGGCCCATCACCTCACTGTCCACTCCCTCCCATCCCCATCAGGACGGGGTCAGGGCCCATCACCTCACTCTCCACTCCCTCCCATCCCCATCAGGACGGGGGTCAGGGCCCATCACCTCACTCTCCACTCCCTCCCATCCCCATCAGGACGGGGGTCAGGGCCCATCACCTCACTCTCCACTCCCTCCCATCCCCACCAGGACGGGGGTCAGGGCCCATCACCTCACTCTCCACTCCCTCCCATCCCCATCAGGACGGGGGTCAGGGCCCATCACCTCACTCTCCACTCCCTCCCATCCCCACCAGGACGGGGGTCAGGGCCCATCACCTCACTGTCCACTCCCTCCCATCCCCATCAGGACGGGGTCAGGGCCCATCACCTCACTCTCCACTCCCTCCCATCCCCCATCAGGGCGGGGGTCAGGGCCCATCACCTCACTGTCCACTCCCTCCCATCCCCATCAGGATGGGGGTCAGGGCCCATCACCTCACTCTCCACTCCCTCCCATCCCCATCAGGACGGGGGTCAGGGCCCATGACCTCACTCTCCACTCCCTCCCATCCCCATCAGGGCCGGGGTCAGGGCCCATCACCTCACTCTCCACTCCCTCCCATCCCCATCAGGATGGGGGTCAGGGCCCATCACCTCACTCTCCACTCCCTCCCATCCCCATCAGGACGGGGTCAGGGCCCATCACCTCACTCTCCACTCCCTCCCATCCCCATCAGGACGGGGGTCAGGGCCCATCACCTCACTCTCCACTCCCTCCCATCCCCATCAGGACGGGGTCAGGGCCCATCACCTCACTCTCCACTCCCTCCCATCCCCATCAGGACGGGGGTCAGGGCCCATCACCTCACTCTCCACTCCCTCCCATCCCCATCAGGACGGGGGTCAGGACCCATCACCTCACTGTCCACTCCCTCCCATCCCCACCAGGGCGGGGGTCAGGGCCCATCACCTCACTGTCCACTCCCTCCCATCCCCACCAGGGCCGGGGTCAGGGCCCATCACCTCACTGTCCACTCCCTCCCATCCCCATCAGGATGGGGGTCAGGGCCCATGACCTCACTCTCCACTCCCTCCCATCCCCATCAGGGCCGGGGTCAGGGCCCATCACCTCACTGTCCACTCCCTCCCATCCCCATCAGGATGGGGGTCAGGGCCCATCACCTCACTCTCCACTCCCTCCCATCCCCATCAGGACGGGGTCAGGGCCCATCACCTCACTCTCCACTCCCTCCCATCCCCATCAGGACGGGGGTCAGGGCCCATCACCTCACTCTCCACTCCCTCCCATCCCCATCAGGACGGGGTCAGGGCCCATCACCTCACTCTCCACTCCCTCCCATCCCCATCAGGACGGGGGTCAGGGCCCATCACCTCACTGTCCACTCCCTCCCATCCCCATCAGGACGGGGGTCAGGGCCCATCACCTCACTGTCCACTCCCTCCCATCCCCATCAGGACGGGGTCAGGGCCCATCAGCTCACTGTCCACTCCCTCCCATCCCCATCAGAATGGGGGTCAGGGCCCATCACCTCACTCTCCACTCCCTCCCATCCCCATCAGGGCCGGGGTCAGGGCCCATCACCTCACTGTCCACTCCCTCCCATCCCCATCAGAATGGGGGTCAGGGCCCATCACCTCACTGTCCACTCCCTCCCATCCCCATCAGGGCCGGGGTCAGGGCCCATCACCTCACTGTCCACTCCCTCCCATCCCCATCAGAATGGGGGTCAGGGCCCATCACCTCACTCTCCACTCCCTCCCATCCCCATCAGGACGGGGTCAGGGCCCATCACCTCACTCTCCACTCCCTCCCATCCCCATCAGGACGGGGTCAGGGCCCATCACCTCACTGTCCACTCCCTCCCATCCCCATCAGAATGGGGGTCAGGGCCCATCACCTCACTCTCCACTCCCTCCCATCCCCATCAGGGCCGGGGTCAGGGCCCATCACCTCACTGTCCACTCCCTCCCATCCCCATCAGGGCCGGGGTCAGGGCCCATCACCTCACTGTCCACTCCCTCCCATCCCCATCAGGGCCGGGGTCAGGGCCCATCACCTCACTGTCCACTCCCTCCCATCCCCATCAGAATGGGGGTCAGGGCCCATCACCTCACTGTCCACTCCCTCCCATCCCCATCAGGACGGGGTCAGGGCCCATCACCTCACTCTCCACTCCCTCCCATCCCCACCAGGGCCGGGGTCAGGGCCCATCACCTCACTGTCCACTCCCTCCCATCCCCATCAGGGCCGGGGTCAGGGCCCATCACCTCACTCTCCACTCCCTCCCATCCCCATCAGGATGGGGGTCAGGGCCCATCACCTCACTCTCCACTCCCTCCCATCCCCATCAGGACGGGGTCAGGGCCCATCACCTCACTCTCCACTCCCTCCCATCCCCATCAGGACGGGGGTCAGGGCCCATCACCTCACTCTCCACTCCCTCCCATCCCCATCAGGACGGGGTCAGGGCCCATCACCTCACTGTCCACTCCCTCCCATCCCCATCAGGACGGGGGTCAGGGCCCATCACCTCACTCTCCACTCCCTCCCATCCCCATCAGGACGGGGTCAGGGCCCATCACCTTCTCTCCACTCCCTCCCATCCCCATCAGGACGGGGGTCAGGGCCCATCACCTCACTGTCCACTCCCTCCCATCCCCATCAGGACGGGGGTCAGGGCCCATCACCTCACTGTCCACTCCCTCCCATCCCCATCAGGACGGGGTCAGGGCCCATCACCTCACTGTCCACTCCCTCCCATCCCCATCAGAATGGGGGTCAGGGCCCATCACCTCACTCTCCACTCCCTCCCATCCCCATCAGAATGGGGGTCAGGGCCCATCACCTCACTGTCCACTCCCTCCCATCCCCATCAGGGCCGGGGTCAGGGCCCATCACCTCACTGTCCACTCCCTCCCATCCCCATCAGGGCCGGGGTCAGGGCCCATCACCTCACTGTCCACTCCCTCCCATCCCCATCAGAATGGGGGTCAGGGCCCATCACCTCACTCTCCACTCCCTCCCATCCCCATCAGGACGGGGTCAGGGCCCATCACCTCACTCTCCACTCCCTCCCATCCCCATCAGGACGGGGTCAGGGCCCATCACCTCACTGTCCACTCCCTCCCATCCCCATCAGAATGGGGGTCAGGGCCCATCACCTCACTCTCCACTCCCTCCCATCCCCATCAGGGCCGGGGTCAGGGCCCATCACCTCACTGTCCACTCCCTCCCATCCCCATCAGGGCGGGGTCAGGGCCCATCACCTCACTGTCCACTCCCTCCCATCCCCATCAGGGCCGGGGTCAGGGCCCATCACCTCACTGTCCACTCCCTCCCATCCCCATCAGAATGGGGGTCAGGGCCCATCACCTCACTGTCCACTCTCTCCTGGCCCCATCACAACCGGGGTCAGGGTTCTCCTTTTATCCCCGACAGGCCTCCCTCAGGAATCCATTTACGCTGAAGCTTTAAACAGCACCCGAGGTGAACCGCCCCCGTCCACACCTTAGTCCTCAGTCACCTTCCCACCCCCATCTATACAGAGGGGGGACTGGCTTCCTCTGCCAGCTGTTCGGAGCACTTCCGGCACCTCCCCCACCCTCCAGGACACACAGCGGCCTCACGACACAGAACCAGAGTCCCCAACCTGTTACTTATGGGGTGGACTTACATCTGATCACTGGACTGAACCACTAAGCACGCATGCGCGCGCACACACTCACACTCACACACACACACCCTGGTTCCAAACCCTGGCAGCATATCAGTACTACTTAGGAAGCTTGGAAAAAACAATACCGATACAGCTCAACAACACAATAATAAATAACCAATCCAAGGAAATGGGCAAAGGAGCTGAATCTACACTTCTACCGAGAACATATCCCAATGGTCAGTAAGACAGGAAAGATGCTCAGCATCTCTAATCTCTAGAGAAACGACGTCAGGACACGAAGAGACACTACCCACCAGGGGTGTGTGTGTGTGTGTTCAGGACACGAAGAGACACTACCCACGGTGTGTGTGTGTGTGTGTGTGTGTTGCTCAGTTGGGTCAGACTCTTTGCCACCCCATGGACTGCAGCCCACCAGGCTCCTCTGCCAGTGGGATTCTCCAGGCAGGAATACTGGAGTGGGTAGCCATTCCCTTCTCCAGGGGATCTTCCCCACCCAGGGATTGATTCCGGGTCTCCTGAGTTGCAAGCAGATTCTTTGCCATTTGAGCCACCGGGGAAGCCCACCCATCAGGGTGGCCGCCATCAAAACAGACCAGTACTGATGACTTTCCCCTCCCAGCTGAGCACGTGGGCCCCGGGGACGGTTTGGGACAGGACTGGACCCGGTGTCTGGGGGCCCGCAGGTTCCAATGTGGGGTCACAGGACCGTGTCTCACGGTAAAGAAAAGGGTAACAGAAGTGAGCCAAAGCCAGTGCTGTGGAAAAGCCTGTTTTTGTTTTATTTCTTTCGCTAAGGAGGGAAACAGAAAGTTGCAGATGGCAGGGAGGCTGCCACCTTGTCCAGAGGCAGGGTGCCGCACCCCAAGGGGCAGCGGGCGGACCAGGTGGGCGGGGCCCCGGAGGGGCGCACGCAGCGGGGGACGCGGCCCGCCCGCATCACCGCAGCCCTCGGGACGCCCGCTCTGACGGACAGGAGACCATCACCGCAGCCCGCAGGACGCCCCCTCTGACGGACAGGAGACCATCACCGCAGCCCGCAGGACGCCCCCTCTGACGGACAGGAGACCATCACCGCAGCCCGCAGGACGCCCCCTCTGACGGACAGGAGACCATCACTGCAGCCCGCAGGACGCCCGCTCTGATGAACAGGAGACCATCACTGCAGCCCGCAGGACGCCCCCTCTGACGGACAGGAATCCATCACCGCAGCCCGCAGGACGCCCCTTCTGACGGACAGGAGACCATCATCGCAGCCCTCAGGACGCCCCACTCTGATGAACAGGAGACCATCACCACAGCCCACAGGACGCCCCCTCTGACGGACAGGCGGCCTGCCGGCGAGGTCAGAACCAGGCAGCGGCGGCCCCCACCTCTGCCCGGCGCGGCCTCAGCCTTACCTCCCAGCAACGATCAAAGCTCGACTCCCATCACGTGGTAATCCACGGAGCACGGTGGACACGAAGAAAGGGAGAACCGCGGGGGCCAGGAGAGACCCTCCGTCACCCCACACCCTGCCGCCTGGCTCCCTCTGCTTCTTTCCGACCTGATAAACCACCACAGGTAGAGTTCATCACGCTCCGTCCCCTTGGTATGAAATACTGCAATTTAGGATGACTTCCTCAGACACAATTTCCACATTTTTAAGAGTTTTCACTTGGGCTCCACCTGGGCCCATAGCTGACTGCTCTGAAAATCACCCTAAAGTGACTCGGTTCCTTTAAAGCTGGAAGCACGTTTGGGAAAGAACAGGGTGGCCCCTGTGTGTCCTGTGGCCAGCTTGCAGGATTTATGTTAAAATGGGTCCTGCGGTCACACCTGCAATGCCAGGTGAGCACACGAGGGACCCACTGCATTGCTGCTGAGTGCCGGGATGACCACAGGGCAGGCAGGGCAGGCGCCTGGAAGCACACGTTCCTGGCAAAAGCCGGGAGAGGCGACCGCGGTCCGGTGAGCGCCGCCGCAGAGGCCCCTGGGCGGGGCGGGGGTGTGGGGGTGCTCGGAGGCACCACCTGTAACTTATTAACCACAGTGCGGCTCTAGCACCTTCATACACGTGTCTCAGGGTCACCAAACGGGGAGAGCCCAAGAGGGACCTACCAGCAAACTCAGAAACGGTCCCTGGAATCACTCAAGAAAAGCGTGATCAGTCAACACAGAAAAAACACTCAAATCACACCTGCTAGACCACCCAGGTCAGGTTAAAAACAGCAACATTTCTGGTTCTTTTAAAAACTTTCTTGCCAAACAGGAAGGCGTTTCTTACTTGAAAGAGGCAGGTGGCAAAATTCCACCCCCTCCTTGGAGGCTGGGTTCAGTCTGACTCATTAGGAGTAGTGTCAATATCACGACTAAAACGGCCACTTTTCACACCGGCACAAAATGGTTTTTAAAGGTGAGGACTGGCTTTCCCTACAACCTGCACTGCTGGCTCAGTCCTAACTGACTCCAGCACGTGTCCCCACGTCTGACTGCAAGTTTCCCGGTCATCAAAGGCTCGCTGTCAGAAACCTTAAAAACGACGACCGGGCTCCCCCTGTGGCTCAGCTGGTAAAGAATTCGCCTGCAACATGGGAGACCTGGGTTTGATCCCTGGGTTGGGAAGATCCCCTGGAGAATGGAAAGGCTACCCACTCCAATATTTAGGACTTCCCTGGTGGCCCAGTGGTTAAGAATCTGCCTTGCAATGCAGAGGATGTGGGTTCAACCCCTGGTTGGGGAAGTAAGATCCTACATGCCCCAGGGCAAGGAAGTCCATGTACTATGAGGAGCAACAAAAAAGAGCCCATGTGTTGCAAGCAAGACCCTACACAGCCAAATAAATAAATTTAAAAAAAAAAAAGAAAAAAAAAAAAAAACGACGACCACAGGTTCTCTAATTTGAGCCTTGTGCAAAAGGGTCACAGGAAGACTGCCGGCCACGCCGAGGGAGCCAGACCCGTGCGACTCTCAGTGGGATCAGCTGTTACTCACAGAACAGCTCAGCCTGAGCGTTTCAGGAGCATCAGCAAAATCGCAACGGAAGCTGCTCAGTCTCCCCGGGTCCTTTTATCATTCACTCTCCCAGAATGAACAGCTTACTTTGCTTGATAAACGTGCAGAGCGTCTTACCAGACTCAGATGGACACTTCCACTCTTTCGTTCAACTGCAAGAAAACAGAGCTAATGCCGGCGGCTGTCTGCTGACATTTTCCTTCTCAAATGTCCTGCTTTTCGTTGCATGTAATGGCAAACGCTGCTCCGAACCCTTCCTGAAGGAGGAGGGCCGGGTGGCGGCAGCGGGGCTCCTCCCCCGGGGGCTCACAGCACTCCACCGCACCCTGGGGCCTGAGGGACGCTGACAGCAACAGGCGGCTGCCCGAGCCGGCGGCCCGTCGACCCCGGGGCGACGCTCCCACAGCAGCCGGGCAGCGGGTGCCAGGGGCCCGAGACAGGGGAGTTTCTGTTGTGTCAAGAAAAACAAAGCTTCACCGACAAACGGACTGCTGTCGCCCTCCACTCTGAAATCTGCACCGTTACGGAAGGGGGACAACCCTGAGAGGAGGTGCTGAACTGGGTCACGCTGGTGGCTAATGCCGTCGCGTTAGTAAATTTACTTTCAGGGCAATACAGCCTTCCAACGGCCTGAAGGTGGACCCACCATCGATGGCTGAGGCTCCCAACCTGAAAACCTGATTTCTGCCCAGGTTTTCGTCTGCACGTTAAAAACAAAGACAAGAAATTCTACTTTCATCTTCAACTTTCAGTTATTACAAATTCCTTGAAGACAAACCTATTTCAGTCCAGTCTGGACGTACATAATGTAGTACTCAGATCTTATAAAGTCTGCTCTGCATGCACAGACAACACACTTTTTAATTTGTTAGTTTTTCTGGCTGCACCACACAGCGTTTGGGATCGTAGATCCCTAACCAGGGACCGAACTCGCGCCCCTGCGGTGAAAGCGAGGCATCTTCACCCCCGGCCGGCACAGGAAGGCCGTCAGACTCGGCGCGTTTTAGGAGGAAACAGGGACGCCTCTGCAGCACTCCTGGTCTCACTGATAACGGGCACTCGTGTGTCCATCACCTCAGCACCTGCCTCCAGAATCAAACAGAAACGCTAATCGGGCTAAGGCAGATGAGCCCATAAAACAGCCGTGCCAGTGCTGGGTTTTCTCTCGTTTGAACACCGAGGGCAGAAGAGGCTGAGCAGAGACACAGAAGAACACGGGAGGGAAGGGGCCGTGAGAGGCTCCGGGAGACTCAGCGCGGCACATGGCTTTTTAAAAAGTTTTGTGTTTGTTCTTGTTTTACGCAAAGTGTTCGTGCTGTTTGAGCGATAAGTCCGAATTTGTTCTAACTTAAAGATGTTCAAGTGAGCATTCCTCCGAATAAAGCCTGTGCACCAGCAGACGGGTCAGACGGTCTGGGGGTCCTAACAGGCACCCCCCCACCCCGCTCACCTGCAGGAGCCTGGGGAGGGCGCCAGTTACACACAGCACAGATGCACCCCGGCCGACAGGCTAGGACGGGAAGGGCAGACCCCCTCCCGACGGCGGCAGGCTCCACTGCAGCAGGGATACCCCGTCGGTGCCTGTGGTGGGCGACGCGGCATACCCAGGGACCACCCCGCCCCCCACCCTCTCCGGCTCCAAGGTCTGGTGTGGGGGCCCCAGCCGCCTTCTCCCTGGGAGCCCACCTCTATAACCCCCTCTGCAACCCCCACCCCACCACTGGCACAGGGCGCCTGTGTCTTTTCTGCGTCCACCCTCCACGTCCCCGCCTGCTACTTTATCACAGAGACACAGTGATGTGTGAGGCGCCGATTCCCACCTCCCTCGAGGATAAGTGCATGGATGTCACCCTTCAATCATGGGACCGGCGTGGAGCCTGCTGAGGCTGACCCTGCTCCAAGGATGCTCGCCAACATCAGGAGAGACCTGCCGCCCGGACACCCCCATCGACGCCTCTCCCCCCGACCCGGGGCTCCGGGAGGCATCTAGGACCCTGCACATGAAGACCACAGAACTCGCTGCTGACCACCCTGATGCAGGGAAAGATTGAAGGCAGGAGGAGAAGGGGATGACAGAGGATGAGATGGTTGGATGGCATCACTGACTCGATGGACATGGGTTTGAGTAATCTCCAGGAGTTGGTGATGGACAGGCAGGCCTGGCGTGCTGCAGTCGTGGGGTCGCAGAGTTGGACACAACCGAGTAAACCACACCACCACCACCTACGACACTGAGCTATCTTAGAGAATTCATAGTCAGCATGCAAGAGTTTTAAAGATGTCAATTAAATGAAACTTTACAATGTGCCCAAAGTTTTCCGTAAGATTTCCCAACCTCAGGCCTCCACAGAAACCCCAAAGGCGGGGGCTTGGAGAACTTGCCGGCTGGTGTCAGGTGAGCAGGCGGAGGTGCGGACACCGGTGGTTGGACCCCACACCCGCCCCTCGCACGCCTCACTCTGCCCGCCTCTTCCACCCGGCTCTTCCTAATGCAACCTCGTTCCCTTACTGAGCTCACGGATCACCTCTCCATCCGGAACGTTCTTCCATCTCATGCCCTCTGACCTCAGTTCTGTGCTCACGAGTGCCCATCCGCAGGGTTGGGTGGCTGAGATGGCTGCCGCTGATAACGCTGCTAATGGACAAACACCGCCATCACAGACCATCACCTGAACAGCCAGGCTGTCTCTCCAGGGCGAGACGAGTAAACAGGCCCCCAGGCCAGGACCACCTGACCCAAGAATCCTAAACCAGGGACATCCTGACCCCCAGAACTGAGATTAAGCAATGTTTCTGCTTTCTAGATGATGGCTTATCCCAGTCTCCCTGTTCTTCCCCTAAAAGAACCCCACCTCCGCACCCAAGAGTGGATCTGAGGCTTGTCCCCCAGCCTGGCACCTGCAGAAAGTGCGGACTTGGCTGCAGACACCTGCTCCCTGAGTCCGGGTGACTGTGCGGCAGGCTCACAGCCCTTGCTCCGTCACACTGAGCTGTGCACTTTTATGACAAAGGGTTCTGAGCCCTTTGAGCGCTCCAGCAATCTAACTGGAGCCGAGGAGGGGGCGTGGGGGCCTCTGGCTGTAGCTGGAGGGTCAGGAGGCCTGGACTCGGGGCTGGAGCAGAGGGTGTCCTCCCGGGACCTGACTGCGTGGGCAGAGTCAGGACCAGGCTGCATTCTGGAACGCCCTGCAGGGCCGGAGAACAGGCTGGCTGAGTGAGGGAGCCCACCTCCACCCCCACGAACTGGGCCCAGACCTAATTCCTGTGTCTGAGCTCCTTCACCAGTGCCTCCCTGCGTCCTAACTTCATGCCGAGGAGAAAACTGCCCGCACCTCGTGTCTGAGGTCCTGAAACAGGCTGAGTGCGGACTCCCGAGGGTGGAAGAGGGGTGGAGGCCAAGCTCTCCACCAGGAGCGGTTCGGCCAGCCGGCAGGGAAGGGCCCTGACCGACCACAGGGCGCTGACCAGATGCCGCCTGGACACCACGCGGGGGCAGGAGCAGCAGGTGTGGCAGGAGAAGGACAGAAGGATGCGGGCGGCCGGAAGCCAGAGGGGAGGTGGGGAGAGGAGGGCGGAGGGTTCTGGAAACAAACCCACGGAGGCGGATTCCGGCGGGCTCCTCTGTCCAGGCTCATGCGCTTCAGAAGCCCTGGAATTTCCTGGGCGGGGAGTGTCCTCTTACTCAGCCTCCCCTCCCGAGGGGACTCAGGTGGGCCTTGACGGCGGGGCTGGCCACACCAAGGACGAGGCTGGAGTCCCCACCGCAGTGCCGACCTCTGGGGAGCTGGGGTGGGTGCTGGGCTCAGAGACCCCAGGGGGCGGCCCAGGCAGTTTCCCGGCCCCTCAGGGCAGGGAGGGACCCCTCGGGACTGGGCAGAAAGCCTGAGCCCCTCCCAGGCCTCCAGACGCGGCTCCCACGGCCTGGGGCAGAGCTGTATCTTTTACAAAAACTGGAATTGTGCAGGCCGCACTTTTGCAGTGAGTTTGGGAGTCTCTCGGGGCTTCCCTGGTGGCTCAGCTGGTATGGAATCCACCTGCAGTGTGGGAGACCTGGGTTCATTCCCTGGGTTGGGAAGATCCCCTGGAGAAAGGAACGGCTACCCACTCCAGTATTCTGGCCTGGAGAGTTCCATGGACTGTAAAGCCCATGGGGTCGCAAAGAGTCGGACATGACTGAGCGACTTTCTAACACACAGGTAAACGCTGGAACCTGTGGGTGGTGAGGATGGCACCCACAGCAGCTGTCCCCGGGCCTGGTGCCACCTCGGCCCTGAGCCCTGACCCGCGGGGGTCTGCACTGACCCCGGGTCAGGACCCCCTGGGGTCGGGGAACCGGCTCAGAACTCGCTCCCCAGGTGTGGCTCCAGATGTGTGACCTGGGGGTGCAGCCAGTCTCTGCCCCTGCTCCTCACTTGAAAACTGGGGTCATACCTCAGCCACGACACACTTTTCGTCCTAAGTGGCACCTGTAACCTGGCGTCCTGGGCGTCAGAGGCCTGGGGTCCAGGCTCAGGACGCTGCGGTCTGGGGCGGGGGGCAGGTCACAGCTGTCTGCCACCATCACTTACTTCCCCGACTGTTCCCTGCATTCCAGACTGCGGGTCACATCGCCCAGGACCACTGAACCGAACTGAGTCAGACCTGCCCCGGAAGGCCAGCCCGCAGCTCCTCTCGGGGAGGGGCCGCTCTCCAGGGGCGCTCGGGACACAGACTCCTTCCTCTGCTCACACGGGCCTAACACTGGGCAACAGCCTCTGGGGAGGGTCTGGAGACAGGGGACCCTGAGAGTGTGCCTGACCACAGCTAACCGGCTTCCCTGAGGCCGCCGTCTTATCAGCTCCCCTGCACGCACGTTCTCAGCTCACACTGCCTTCGGTCTGTGCCCTCAGGTCAGAATGGATTTACATTCTGCAGCAGCCGTGGGCCACGGTGCCCCTGGGCTGTGCAGGTCAGGGGGTAGGGGGCGGAGGGGGGGTTCTCACTCACGGCCTGCACCTGCCTCTCTGCTGGTCCCCCCCAGGACGGTAAACGGTCCCTCTTTATCAGACCACGAAGCAGCAGCAGGAGGCCCCGCCCACACGGGCAGCAAGCTCATCTCCTGGTCACGCCAGGACCTCTCGCCTCCCGCCAAGTGTCTCCTCTCAGTAGTAACAGAAAGTGTCCTGAGTGAGCTCTGCTGCTTGTTTTAACTCGCCTTAATGGCAAAAGCTTTATACTTTTCTTAAGATTACAAAAGCAATACATGATCAGTATAAAACTTTTTAGCACAAGACAGACAAACAGATGAAAATAACCATAACCCACAACCTTGACATCCAGAGGTAATCACTAGCTAACATTTCTTTGTATACTTTTCCACATTTCTTTTCTATGCATGTATTTATACGAATCCATAAAAAGGCATATATATTAAAAATAGGATCATGTCATTTGCACAGTTTGTAATATGTTTTTTTCACCTAATACAGTATAAACTTCTTTTCACATCACTAAGCCTAAAATCTACACCCTCTCTCTAAAAGTCTGCATTGTATTCCTTTGCACAAACTGTCAGTAATCTACCGGTTCACAGAGTGAAGTTGCTTTCTTTACTACCGTCAACAAAGCTGCAGGGAATATTTTATTTTTGTTTTATTTTGAAGTATTGCTATACAATATTATATAAGTTATGGGTGCATAACACAGTGATTAACAACTTTTAAAGACTATCCTCCACTTATAGTTACTATAAAACGAGGGAACATTTTAATATGATCATCTTTGCACACTTAGACCATGAGTTCCTGAGGCAAATTCCTAAAGATGGAATGGAAATATTTATTCTGCATCAAGAATAAATAAGATTATTCCCACAGCCTACATGTTAATCTTTGACATTTTAATAATGTTTCAAGACAAAGTAATAAATGGGGAAATTTTATACTTAAAACAATTAAGGACAGACTTTTATATTTATTTGGGTTTTCAAATTGCCTCTCTGCAAGTTTAAACACCTGGAGCAGAGGATCACTGAATTACCTGATGCATCAGGAGGACGGACCTTGGCCACACGGCCTGTGGGCCCTGCCAACCACGTGACAAGATGCAGCCCACAGTGTTCAGTCACGGCACACGTGTAGTCAGGTCAGGCTTGGGCTGTCAATGAAAGCCTTTTCTGTTAAAACCAACAGCAATGTTTTAAGCTCCCTCGTCCCTTAATATTCTACCCTGTTCTAAAACACTGGCCCTTGATCCACCTGTGCTCGAGGGCTAAGTGCTAACTCAAAGCCCACGAGAGGGTCCCCAGACAATCTCCTTGGAGAAGGTTCCAAGAACCTAATCGGGGGGCTCCTCTTCCTCCGACTCCCCGCTCCCCAGAGTCCAGCACACACAGTTTGAAGGTGGGACCCCGCTGAAGGCTGCCGTCACCCCTGAGATTTCAAAGGACACTTGCAGCTGTATTTTTGGTTAGTTGTGCAGACCGTATGTAAAGTTATAAAACTGTTAACTGGAAAAGTTTAGTTCGAGTTGGCTAACAAATAAAATTTTATCAGCAAAAATAAAAAACAGAATGAACATCATTAGTTGAAAATTAACATTCTTAAAGCTGCAAAAAAAAAAAATCATCCAGATGCTTTCATTATTTCCATTGCTTTTATGCCCTTTTCCAACAGCAAAGCAATGAGTGCTTCTTACAGAAAAGGTGAAAATAGAGACAGGCAAGGAGGGTCTCATGCAGGGAGTAGGATTCGGGCAGCCCTGTTCTAACGCACACATAGGTTTCAACTTTTAAGGACGGTTTATAACATGTCCTGTTTTCTCACCTACCACCACTAGTTAGGAAATTCAGTACCATCAGATATTTCAGGAAATAGGTTTGCCATTACAAGCAGTACAGAGAAGCTGAAAATGAATTAACAAACCAGCCCCGGACCTGTAAACACTTCGGTAGCACAGTGACACTTGTGATGCACACACCATCTGGCTCACACCGACAGCTGAAACACACAGCAGGTCTGCACCGCTCAGCAGCGTGAGGCTGCAACCTGGGGACAGTTACTCTCAACCCAAGTCCGTGTGGTTGTTAAAATGTTTTCTAAAACTGTGTTTTCCAGAGAAACCCGCAGCTCCTCCTGGGCCACGACCCACCTAGACCGTGTGATGGGGCAGCCCTGCCTGCTGTGAGCCCAGTCGTGCATTCTGAAATAAAATAGGATATGACTCAGGAGGAAAAATGATTCTTCGAGCTGTGAAATGTCACGGACCTATTTCACCAGCTTGCAGGTGAGGCCATAATTTGCACCTGACATTCTGTCCTGCTCATTCTGCTCTCTAAGGCTTGGAAAAACCTCTCCGTGAGCAGGAGGATCTCTGCTTTCGGCTCTTGGTCCCCGTTCCTGTGGAAGCTGCAGCAGAGAGCTCACACTTCCCCACTCTCAGAACAGCCTGAGCCCCCAAGTCGCTCCAGGCCCACCACCCCCGTGCAGGGTGCCAAGCCCAGGCTTGTGTGTCCATGGACCTGAGCCCAGAAGGCAAGGGGCTCAGGCAGGTGCCCCGGCCGCCTTTCTCGAAACTACGGTTTCTGCTCTTTCACGCTTCCCCCATGCAGCCCCTTCTGAAGCAGAAAGAGGAGGGTGGTCTGGAAGGGGAGCCAGGCCAGCCCCTCTGCTCCTTCCTCCCATCACCCCCTCCCCGCAGGGACTTAGGGGAAGGGCTGGGGGTCCTCCGAGGGGCCAGAGAAGCGCCACTGGCATCTCCTCCAGCTGAGATGGGGACATCTCTGGCGGAACCCAGAAGGTGCCCCCTGAAGATCCGGCATGAGGGCAGAAGGGGGGAGAGAGGAGACCCAGCCTGTCTCGCAGGAGGAAGGGCGGGTGGGGCACGGAGAGTGGCAGGACAGCAGAAGCCCCGGGGTGGGGTGGCGGGGGGACAGAGGGACCAGAGCCCTCCGCTCAGCGACCCACCTGGTCCCCAGCCGCCGGCCTCGGCATCCACTGGAGGCTGCATTCCTGGCCTCCCTGTCTGCAACTGGGGACACCCAAGCTGGTATCTGGTTTCCTTTCTTCCTTATCAACAGTTAGCTGTCAAGAGAAGATTAAATGGCCAGAATGTGATCTTCCCACAAACAAAATGGGAATAAAATTTCCATTCTGCCTGGAACAACTGCAGCCTTAAGAAGCCACAGCTTAAACAAGAATCAGAAACCCACAAGATCATGTAAGATTCAACACCGCCATTCACACGGCTCACGCTCCTTTCTGAATGTGCTCAATAACACGAATTCTTACATCCATAAGAACCAGGAAATTAAAAAAAAAAAATCATTCCACAAAGACCCAGAGAGCTTTGTGGACTCTCTTATGTAATACCTGTAGATGAATTTACAACTATCCCAAGTCCACAGAAATCCAACTGAACTTGTTTTAAACATTCACACCTCTGTTCACAGCAACCAAAGGTGTCTTGTTTGGATATTCAAACACACGACAATGGTAGGTCTATCTGGGCTCTGGGTTCCGGGAGCGGCTGCCAGAAAACCACCCATTTCCAGATAATCACAATGGTGTGATCACTCACCTAGAGCCAGACATCCTGGAATGTGAAGTCAAGTGGGCCTTAGGAAGCACCACTATGAACAAAGCTAGTGGAATGATGGAATTCCAGTTGAGCTATTTCAAATCTTAAAAGATGATGCTGTGAAAGTGCTGCACTCAATATGCCAGCTAATTTGGAAAACTCAGCAGTGGCCACAGGACTGGAAAAGTCAGTTTTCATTCCAATCCCTAAGAAAGGCAATGCCAAAGAATGCTCAAACTACCGCACAATTGCACTCATCTCACACACTAGTAAAGTAATGCTCAAAATTCTCCAAGCCAGGCTTCAGCACTACGTGAACTGTGAACTTCCAGATGTTCAACCTGGTTTTAGAAAAGGCAGAGGAACCAGAGATCAAATTGCCAACATTCGCTGGATCATTGAAAAATCAAGAAAGTTCCAGAAAAACATCTATTTCTGCTTTCTTGACTATGCCAAAGCCCTTGACTGTATGGATCACAATAAACAGTGGAAAATTCTCAAAGAGATGGGAATACCAGATCACCTGACCTGCCTCCTGAGAACCCTTTATACAGGTCAGGAAGCAACAGTTAGAACTGGACATGGAACAGACTGGCTCCAAATAGGAAAAGGAGTACGTCAAGACTGTACATGTCACCCTGCTTATTTAAGTTATATGCAGAGTACACCATGAGAAACTCTGCACTGGAGGAAGCACAAGCTGGAATCAAGACTGCTGGGAGAAATATCAATAACCTCAGATATGCAGATGACACCACCCTTATGGCAGAAAGTGAAGAACTAAAGAGCCTCTTGATGAAAGTGAAAGAGGAGAGTGAAAAAGCTGGCTTAAAGCCAACATTCAGAAAACTAAGATCATGGCATCCGGTCCCATCACTTCATGGCGAACAGATGGGAAAACAGTGGAAACAGTGGCTGACTTTATTTTTCTGGGCTCCAAAATCACTACAGATGGTGACTGCAGCCATGAAATTAAAAGACGCTTACTCCTTGGAAGGAAAGTTATGACCAACCTAGATAGCACATTAAAAAGCAGAGACATTACTTTGCCAACAAAGGTCCGTCTAGTCAAGGCTATGGTTTTTCCAGAGGGCATGTATGCATGTGTAAGAGTTGTACTGTGAAGAAAGCTGAGCGCCGAAAAATTGATGCTTTTGAACTGTGGTGTTGGAGAAGACTCTTGAGAGTCCCTTGGACTGCAAGGAGATCCAACCAGTCCATCCTAAAGGAGATCAGTCCTGAGTGTTCATCGAAAGGACTGATACTGAAGCTGAAGCTCAAATCCTTTGGCCATCTGATGCAAAGAGCCGACTCATTCGAAAAGACCCTGACGCTGGGAAAAACTGAAGGCAGGAGAAGAAGGGGACAACAGAGGATGAGATGGTTAGATGCAATCACCGACTTCATGGACATGAGTTTGGGGAAACTTCGGGAGTTGGTGATGGACAGGGAGGCCTGGCATGCTGTGGTCCATGGGGTCGCGAAGAATTAGACATGAGTGACTGAACTGCTGAACTGAGCCCTTTCTGGGCGCAGGTTCGGCCCCGGGCCCCGGAGGGCCTGCCTGTGGTTCTGTCCAGCGGATATAAGGGCAGGTGGGCTCTCCACCCACCCCGCTGAGCTCTGCCGCTCGCCAGCACCACTCACGCAGCACTGCCCGGGAGTGCAGGAAGGGGGGCCAGGGCACCCGAGACCCCCGGAGCGGCAGCGACGGCAGCGGGGAGCAGACGCTGGGCCTCGTCCGGCCCCGGCCTGACAGCTGGCCTTCACCACGAGTCCTCTCCTGTGGACCCTGCTGGCCGCCCGAGAGCCACCCCCTCCAGCGCCCCTTCCATTCAAAGGGTACCTGGTGCCCCATCCGCACAGAGGACGCTGGCCACAGATCCCAGGGGTGAGAACCACCCTGAGACAGCAGAGGCCGTCGCCCAGGGGCCAGGGGGCCCCCGCACCACCCCCAGACAGGGGCTGGGCCCCAGAGCTCCGTCTATCCCCCAACCACAACTCGTCCTCTGGGGGCGCTGCACCTGCCTTCCCGTTTACTCCACCTGCTGGAGAGGGGTGTGTGTGTGTGTGTGTGTGTGTGTGTGTGTGTGTGTGTGTACGTGTGTGTGTGTGTGTGTGTGTACGTGTGAACCACGCTCATGAATGAGGACATGGACTCCAGGGGTGTGTGGACAGCGTCCCTGGCCACAGAGTGACATGTGGATTTTACACGCTGGAGGTCTCGTCCTGGCCTAGAAACCAGAATCCAGGATCTACTGAGAAGGTGGCTTTGCAGAAGGGTCCCGAGGCCAGCGCCTGGACCGTCACTTCCCGGGCCTGCACGTCTGTGCAGAAAGTCTCAACACCTCGCTGGCTACAGGTCTAGAGCGGGTCAACCCGTGGCCGGGATGAACACGCTGGACGCTGGGCGGGTGACAGGCTGGAGTCTATGCCCCAAGCCCCCAGTGCCCCCCACGGCCCCGTCCACACAGGGCCAGCGAGCCCAGGGAGGCGGCCGCGGGCAGCTCAGGTTACCACAGGACCTGCCGGGGGCCACGTGGGCTGCAGCCTTCATCCAGGTCAAGACGTGAACCAAACTGCTCTTTCCCCGGCCCCAGGCGGGAAGTCAGTCATCAGCTGACAAAGTGCCCGAAGGCACCTGACTCGCCTGTGGCGAGGCTGGGCCAAAAAACAGAGAGACCAGCGCCGGCCCGCCCCCGCGTCCCGGCGAGGGGCAGGCCTCTGTGCGGACGCACGTCCACCATCCCTCAGACCTGACGCCCCTGCGACGCGCGGGTAACGGCTGAGAGAGGCCACGCCCCCAGGCCTGACGCCCTGAGAGAGGCCACGCCCCCAGGCCTGACGCCCTGAGAGAGGCCGCGCCCCCAGGCCTGACGCCCCTGCGACTGGCGGGTAACGGCTGAGAGAGGCCACGCGGCCGTCTTCAGGAAGGCGACGCCGGAGCTCGCCGGGGACACGCGCCGAACTCTCTCATCGTTACTTTTCGGTCAGCTCTGCGGAGGACCACGACGCCCCAGCAGGGCACCTCACCTGCTGGTGACAGCCGCGGTTTTTAACGAGCCACACTGTCAAAGAGACAGAAGTGTTCAACTTTACAACGAAGTTTCTTGTTAAATAAATTAAGTACTTAATAAGAACTGGACTTCCTGCTTTTGAAACCACACCGCTCTCTAAAAAGTGACACAGCAATTTATGAAATCAAACAATTATTTCAATTTAATAACAACAAAAAAATCTATCACCTTTGGAGCAGAAATAACAGAAAACTGCTTGTCACAGACCCAACAATTTTACAGAAAAAAATTCCTCAAATTTAAGTTTCACCTATTTCTTAATCATTTTTTTTAGATAGTAAAAGAATAAACATTATAGATTAACTCAAAACAGAAAATTTATCTGATCCAAACAATCAACAGACTGTAGTTTCTGGAAGAAAATTTCTCATAAAGCACTAAATTCCTATTTCTTATCAATGCACTCAGGAGAAAGGCATGTGGCTTTCTAACACCATTAAACAAACATCATTATGAGCTATATTATTTGAGAGTACTGCCAACTAGATACAACTTTTAGTTATGAGATATTCTGTCTCATTACAGAATTACTTGTTTTATGACAAGTATTGAGTTTTCTTCTCTGAAGCAATAATCACCACCCAGGCTGCTCTAAACAAACACATATTAAGCAAAACATAAAGCCAAATGAATCCTCACATTCAAGTATTTAAATTTTAATAAAGCTTGCCATCACCAATTATTTAAAAGAAAAAAGAAAAAAACCCTCTTGCCAAGGGTACATTTTCCATTAAAATTTAATCACTGCTTAGGTTTCAATAAGTCTTCCCATGACTCTGATAAGGTCTTTTTCATTGATTAAAAAAAAAATGCTTCCAAAAAAGCAAGATGTACAATATAAAGTGTTGAATAAACTACTTAAAACTGCCCATAAAAAAAAATAAATAAACTGCCCATAAATCAGTTTCTGTTTGGGAAGATGAAAAAGTTTTAGAAATGGATGGTGATGATAACTATGCAAATGTAACTTAAAGCCAATGGATTATATTATATGCCTATTTGGAAATGGTTAAAATGGTAAATCTTGTGTAAAAAAAAAAAACTGCCCATAAACCAATCTACCGTACATTCATTCAATAGGTCAATGCATCTTTGTAATGTTACAACCATCCTAATTTATTACGTCACATCTTCCTCTTCGGCCATGTAATTCCTTTTTTTGAGCTTTTATTGGAGTATACAGTTGACTTACAATATTGTGTTAGTTTCAAGAGTACAGCAAAGTGAGTCTGTTATACACACACACAGCCACTCTTTTTAACATTCTTTCCCATCCAGGTCCTTACAGAATATTGAGTACAGTTTCTTGTGCTTTATAATTTTAAACCAAATTTTAACCTTTATCAAAGGTAACATACATACTCCATGTTTTAAGCAATGAGATTTTCGGGGTGGCCACGTGGCCCTACTGATTACAGCGACAGTGACCCCCCATCTGTCACACCGCCCCTACCGCCCACCGCGGACCGCTGCGCTGGGCTGGCCTCTGGCCTCCATGGACCCCCAGCCCTGTGATTTCCGGGCCCAGGGCCACCCCGTGCCCCCAGACCTGGACCCCCAGCCCTGTGATTCTGGGGCCACCCTGTGCCCCCAGACCTGGACTCCCCCAGTCCTGTGATTCCCGGGCCCAGAGCCACCCCACCCCCCTAGACCTGGACCCTCAGCCCTGTGATTCCGGGGCCACCCCATGCCCTCAGACCTGGACCCCCCAGTCCTGTGATTCCCGGGCCCAGAGCCACCCGGTCCCCCCAGACCTGGACCCCCAGCCCTGTGATTCCTGGGCCCAGGGCCACCCTGTGCCCCCAGACCTGGACCCCCAGCCCTGTGATTCTGGGGCCCAGAGCCACCCTGTCCCCTAGACTTGGACCCCCAGCCCTGTGATTCCAGGCCCCAGAGCCACCCCGTGCCCCATACCTTGACACCCAGCCCTGTGATTCCGGGGCCTGGAGCCACCCCATCCCACCCAGACCTGGACCCCCAGCCCTGTGATTCCGGGGCATGGAGCCACCCCATACCCCCCAGACCTGGACCCCCAGTCCTGTGATTCCGGGGCCACCCTGTGCCCCAGACCTGGACTCCCCCAGTCCTGTGATTCCCAGGCCCGGAGCCACCCCGTGCCCCAGACCTGGACCTCAGCCCTGTGTTTCAGGGCCCGGAGCCACCCCATCCCCCCCAGAACTGGACCCCCAGCCCTGTGTTTCCTGGGCCCAGGGCCACCCCGTCTCCCCAGACCTGGAACCCCAGCCCTCTGATTCCGGGGCCCGGGGCCATGTCGTCCCCCCAGACCTGGCTCCTGTCACCTCCCCTTCTTTCCCCCTGCCCCCCATTCTGACCCCATTCCCGTCTCCTTTTCATCCACAGCCCTTCCTGACACTCAGCCAGCCTACTGCGTGCCTATTTGCTGTCTACAACCAAAATGCCGTCTCCAGGGCCGTTGGGCATTTGTGCATTTTGCCCCCCACGGCATCCCCTGTGCATACAGGGAGTGTCAACAGATATCTGTGAATAGCGACGCTGAGCACCCAGTGTGCGCTGAGATCGTGGTACGCCTCCCCCTGCTAGAATCTGCCAGGCTTGCCCCCCACCCGAGCTTTAATGTCACGAGTTTCCACGGTTCAGAAAAACAGTGAGAAGAGCTAGACAACATCAGAAGTGAGGACATAGGCAGAGTCTAACCACAGGATGGTTACCCCAGCTTTCTAACACATGCTGCCTTCAGATGCATCCCCAAGTCAAAAAAGTGCGCGGGCGGACATACCTCAAGGTTATCTAGGACTTTAATGGCTTATCTATGTGATTCACATCAAAACGACTATTTCCAAACCCTTCCTAAAGAGAAAAGGGAAGTTATATTACTCCACGTGCATGTAAGTTGTCCGTCCATTTCAGATCCTTTACCTGAAAGGGACGGACAAATCCAGGCCTGCCTTACCCTCAGATCATTCATCTCCTGCACCAATAATCGCCCCATGACTTTGTTCCAGGGAATAATAACTTTTAAGTCCATGATTTAAAAACTCATGTTTTCTGGGCAGGACACGGAGGCCCTCCTGAAAAATCACACAGAAATCCAGATGACGCTCCCATGGCAGAACTTCATTGTCCCTAATCCTTTGCTGAAAATAGGCTGGAGGAAATCCTCTTTTCTCTGAAGGAGGGAGATTACGTAACAGCCAGCCAGGCTGGCCGCCTCCTTCCCGGACAGGACAGCGGGGTCTGTCCGGAGCAGGGAGGGTGCAGGTGGGAGGGAGCAAGACCGACACCCAGGGCAGAGGCAGACACACACGGCCCAGAAATAAACTTGATCTTGTGGGGCGGATTCCATCAACTGCACGGACAGTTCAGAGAAGACAGAGCGGGGCGCCCCCCACCCCGGGTCCTGCAGCTTTGCCGAGAGCCCTGGCATCAGACAGACGGGGCCAGCCCCCAGCACCACAGAGGCCGTGCCAGCTCCCCGCCATATCAGGGTGTTTTCCAACACGGGTGTGTACCAGCCTGAGCAGGTTTTTAATGAGAGAGAACCAGGCTGTGATTACAGGCAAACCTAAGAAGGAAAGATCCACAGCACTGGCCCGGGAACGCTCAGGTCACCTCGAAAGCCCAGGACGCGTGGGCGGCAGGGTGACCCTGCGTCCCCGGCCCACAGAGAAGTCACGTCCCTGTCACCCCAGCAGCAGCCCGGGGTCACCTTCCAGCCACCCCGCTCCGATTCTGCTGGAGGTGAAGATGCGGCCCTGCACAGAGCAAGCCAACAGCACACTGCCTAAACCAGATCCCATTGACTCGGGGACCGGCCGCTCCCCAGCCCCCTCCACCCAATCCAGTTACGTGGGGGACATCTGTCACGTCAACGAGACAGACGCTGCGGATTTAGTCCTAACAGACCCAGACGACACTTGACACCAACCACCACTCTCCTACTGAGCCTCCCAGCTAGGGCTAATGCATGCCCAGTCGCGTCCGACTCTCTGTGACCCCACGGACTGTACCGCCAGGCTCCTCCGTCCACGGCGTTCTCCGGGCAAGAATACTGGAGTGGGTTGTCGTTTCCTCCTCCAGGGATGGGAACATAAACCCAGGTGCAAAAATTTCACTGGCTAAAGGTGTCAAAATCATACAGAGTCTGTTCTCTTATCACTGTGGAATTATGTGAGCCATCAATAGCAAAATATACTTTAAAATAACCCACGTATTTTCAAGTGCAGTGTGACATTTACCAAGAGCGATCTCTGACTTAGCCATTGAAAGCCTCAATGAAGTTAGAAGACTGAAAAAACCAAGCCTCCCACAGGGAAAAAAGAAAAGAGAAAGACAGGAACACACAGGACCGTGACGGATCAGGGCTCGGATCGAGGGCAACGTGGTCTGTCGGCGCTGACGACAGCTGAAACCCGCTCCACAGCCCGGAAGAGTGACCGTTCTTGCTGCATGCTTACTCTGTTAGTCCCCCCAAATTCTGGGGAACACTTCCTTTTGTTTGATAAAACAGTCAACAGACAATGCACTTTTTCAAACTGCGTCCTTTGCAGTTCTCTCTCTGTATTCAGCCACAAACGGAAGTGTGTCCCCTGAACGCACACAGTGAACCCCTAACCCCCACTGTGATTGCGGCTGGAGACGGGACCCGGGGAAGCAGGGGAGATGAAACGCGAGTGTGAGGGTGGCATCTTCCCTGATGGGACCATGTCCTCGCAGGACGAGGGACAGAGACCACTCGCTCTGCCCGCCTCCCCAGGAGCAGCCGCCCGAGGGCAGGAGAAGGCTGCACTTGCAGTCCCGAGCCTCGCTGCGGCCCCAGCCCCGCACCAGGACAGGCACGGACCTGTCGCGGCTTCGTATTTTAGATGCCGGCGCTTAAACACACCACCACCGAGGTTCATGGACCCGCCACGAGCATCTTAGAACCACCCCGGAATCGATGCCAGCTTTTCACCACGAGGACGCCGCCTTCCTCAGCCACATTCTCGGCCTCCATGTCCTCAACGACCAGACGTGTGTTGACACGACGCGTCTCAGGCGGGCCTCTGTCCTCAGACCAGGACAGAGGCGTGCAGGAGGAAGGACACTGGGTGGGCAAAGCAAAGGCCCGGCGTCCACGTGGAAGGGGAGCCCCTCACCCCATGCGGACGGTGGGGGTGGAGGGGTGGCGGGCTACCCCGGGGCACGGCCGAGAGCAGCGGGCTGGATGACCCAGGCCCCTGTCTGCCGCGTTCGCAGGAGCGTCCATGAGCCCCGCGGGAACTCACCGGCAGCCTCCGCATCCTCCTAGGCCACTGGCTCCTGGGCGCCCGCAGCCACACCCAGGCCGGGATGGGAGGGGCTCCAGGAACAGACGCAGGCCTCCCCCAGAAGGTAAGAGGGGAGGGAAAGAAGCTGGCCTTGTGAGTCCCGACGAGGTGCCAGGGACCCTGGCCTCGCCCCATCACAGAGCCCGCGAGCCAGGTGCCGGGGTCAGCACGGCAGAAGCAAAGTGACCGGAAGTCACCAGCGTCTTGCCCGCGGCCACCCACCTTGGTTAACATGTTTTACCCGCAAAACACGCGCGGCAGACGGTGCAGCCTCCCTTGACAGCTGTGGCCAGCCGGTGCGTCGTGTGGGGGCAGACTGTGGCCAGATGACGCGGACACACGGCTGTCCCCCAGGAAAACTGGCTCCTTCCACCGCCTACATGTCAGACACCCCCGGGGGTGCGCGGACTCTGAAACCCACCAAAGGCAAAACAAAAACCACAGAGAAATGGGAAACAGCTTGCCCACAGAAACTCAGGAGGGTGGGAGGTGGTTAAACATTTGCAGAGCGAGAACTTGGAAATGGATCCATCTGGACGAGCTTTACCCTGAGAGGGTGACTGAGAGGCACCCAGACGGCAGGACAGCGGGGCACGTCCATGTGAAGGTCACCGGCACGCTCCTCGTCGAGAGGAGGGGCTCGGAGGCAGTGCGTTTCCTCCGTCTCCACTTAAAAAGGTGGGAAAAGTATGTGCGGGGTTGGTTGGAAGAGGCAGCTAACGATTAACTCGCCCACAGCGCTCCCCAACTCAGGCCTGGCCTACGCCCAGGTGACAGGGGGAACGGTAATGGCAGGAGCCCAGAGCACTCTCCCGACCCGGCCCGTGGCGGGTCTTCTCCTGGTCCACACGCAGCGTGAGCGAGACCTGGCCGGGGCCACTGCTGGACTGTGGTGCGCCCCCCACCCAGCGTCAGCACACACACACCAGGGGACGCGGGGCCCAGGCTCTGCTCCCGACGGCCAGTCACCGGGTGCCTTCTAACCGACCGGCCGGCGGATGGAGCTTGCTTTGGGCTCAGGGGTCCACCCCAACTGGAGGAGCCTGGACCCTTGGTGGACAGGGGTTGGGGGGGGCAGGGCAGCCGGGGGGCAGGGCGCTGAGCCCTCCGTGAAGGGCAGCCACCCGGCGCCGGACGGCCAGGTCACACCTTTCTTGAAACAGTGGAGGAATCTGGACACTTGCTGACAATTGTGTTCAGTCGCTCAGGCGTGTCGACTCTTTGTGACCCCAAGGACTGTAGCCCACCAGTCCTCTGTCCAGGGGATTTCCCAGGCAAGGATATTGCAGTGGGTTGCCATTTCCTCCTCCAGGGAATCTTCTTGCGTCTCCTGTGTTATCAGGCGGAATCTTTACCCCCTGGGACACATTCACCCGCCTTTAAATGTTGGCCATAAACTCAGGGAGTTCTGAAGCCACAGAGTGACTGACGTGACCATATCAGAGGGCCGGTTCCCCTCCTGCGTTTTCAGACAAGGTTCTCAGCGTTCACAGGGCGGGCACACCTTCAGGAGCCTAGCGGCACTGGGAAGCTCCCCCCACCGTTCCCCTTGCCCAGAGCCAAAGGCTCTGCACTCTGTGCTCCAGGATCCCCAGGGGACCAGCTAAGAATGCTCCTTCATAACCAGACCCCAGGAGAGGGTCCTTTCTGGGTGGGGGTCAGAGGGGTGGATGCGAGGAAAGAGGGGGCAAGTCTTGGGGGTCCGATGGGCAGAGGATCAGCTGTGATGGACAGAAAGAGCCCTAGACAGCGTGGGGGAAGCTCCCGGGGTCAGGAGGCCCCTCCAGAGGTGAGGGGGCTGTGGGCGGCAACCCTGGGGAGGTGACTGTTTTATCATGTGAGGGGCGGGACCACACACCTCCCTGGCCTCCTCCTCACTGTTCTGAGAAACATCCCAGGGAAGGAGACTCCGAAAGTGTGAAGTGGCCTCAACAAGACTTTCAAGGCCTGTCATTAACCCATTCAGGTCCTCAGAAGCACCCAAGGGCGCATCTTCGGGGGTCTTATCAACAGTCGTGGTGAGAGGCAGAACTGACCGCTGGATAGAGGTTCACGAGCTGTCCCAGCCCCAGCGGGGGTCTGCGGCCATGGCCGTGGGGGCACCCCATGCCTCCCAGCAGGGCGCTGACGGGGAGGAGAGGGCGCCAGCCTCAGGTCCCCGGCTGACCTGAGCAAAGGGCCGGCTCAGCCCCCTCTCTGCCTGGACCCACCCGCCAGACATCGCCGCTCAGAGGCCCGCAGCCCCCAGCCCCGGGGCGCTCGGACACTCGGACAGCACCCCGGGCCTCCCTGCCTCCCACCTGGATCAGGGAACACAAGACGCAGGCCACGCGCCTACAAAGCCCAGAAGGAACTTCTGGGGCCCTTGGGCTACAAATCCTTTCTGCATCCCTTTCTGCTTCTAATCTGAAGGAAAACTGTTTCCGCCCCAGTGACCTTCCCTGAAGTACCAAAGGGCAGATTCAGGAGCCAGGTGGGGGGGGGTGGTGGTGCAGAGACCAGGGAGGGGTGGTCAGGAAACAGCGCAGCCTGGGGCCTGTCCTGGTGCCCCTGGAGGCTCACCCGTAGCAAGTTTTGAATCCTTCTGCTGAACTAAGACCCCACCCAGGTGGAGGAAGGTCACAGGGCTGAGCAGATTCCAGAGCAACACCCTGTCGCCAGTCACCGGACCATCAGAAGGTCACACGCCCTGTGGCCCCGACCCCCACATTCTGCCTTTACACGACTCTCCCGGAAAACCATCAAGGAGGTCAGGTTTTCTGAGCATGAGCTGCCCCTCCCTGCTCGGCCCCACCATCAACCTTTCTCGCCTTGTCTGGCCTCCCACGACCTCACCTGGTGTCGGGCAGAGACCCTGTGTGTGGCTGAGGTCGGGGGTGAGGGCAGAAAGGGCCAGCGGGCCGCCTCGGGCTGAGCGCCCACGGGCTGCGGGAGGAAGGAGGCAGGTCTGGGAGTCTCCGGAGGACACAGTCGTGGGGACACAGCAGGGGACGCGGGGCCACGGGGGGGACTTAAAGGCACGACGGAGCGCCACGGGGACTGGTGATGCCGCTGCAGAAGGGCGGTGCTGCTGGCTCACCCAGAGAGGGGGGTGGGCGGGGGCCCCGGGACACAGCTGCAGCTTTCCAGACCAGGTCACCCGCCCCAAGCCAGGAGGGCCCCGAGAGCACCCGCAGGGTGGGCATCCTCCCCGGGACCGCCGTTCACCACCAGGGCCGGGGGCGGCCAGCACCCCCCACACGGTCCACTCGGGGAGGCCGAAGGGGCCGCAGCCCGCGGAGGAGCTGGGGCTGCCAGGGGCGTCACAGCCTTGACAGGGCACCCCCCGGGCCGCAGGGCACCCCAGTCGCCCCCCGATCCTGGCGGTGCTCCCCCCCAGGAAACCACATCAAGGGGGTCCCTTTCAAGCGGGAAGATGCTCAAGGTCTCATAGTCAAAGGCCCGGCCCAGGTCTCCACCCGCACCTGTGAGCCTCTGCTGCTGAACTTTGACCTCCACAAACAACTATTTGGTTTTTTTTTTTCATATACAAGAATCCAAGCAAAGGCAATCCCTTGTTCAAGCTTGTTGAATTTCTATGGCTGTAAAAATGGCTTTTTATTGATTTTCCTTGCAAATAAATAGCATTTCTGCCTGCATTTAACTTGGTTAAAAAAGCATTTGTGAGTCTGGAACCTGGGGATCTGTACTCTGACTGCCCCACACGAGGGACAGCGCGTGTCCAGGCTCCGGCGCCCAGCACAGCCGTAAACGGAGGCCTCCCCATGGAGCCAACGGCAGCTCAGGGGCTTCCAAGCCGTTTCAGGCAACTGCAGACTGAGGTCGGCGTGCTCGCCCCTAGAAATTCTGCAGCAAAACCCAGTCAGCTACACTCCCTCCCCTCCCCCGGGGTTATTAAATCTGCCCTCAAGCAGGGAAGAAAAGCACGTAAGGATGACTTGTCCCTAACAGGCAGACAATGGAAGGAATCTAACTTAATAGCCAGGACACAGGGGTTAAATTATACATCAGGCAGATTGCTTTGAAAGGCGTGTAGGAACACTGAACACTCGGCAGGCGGGGCCGGCCTGCCTCAGGGGTCACCAACTTCAAGCACCTGAAGGCCTGGGGTGGTCCAGGTGTCCCACCTCCGCGTCCAGGGGTGTGGAACCCCACCCCCACCCCCGGGGCTGAACCGCAGGAGGCCCCAGGGTGCCATCAGAAGCGGCCTTAGGAAGTCAGGCGGCATTTAAAGCTTTAAAACGAAGACTCATCAGATGAATGTCGTCCACGGCACAAGCCATTTGGTGATCAAAAAAAAACAAACCAGGAGCAGCCCCACACGCATGCAGATAAGCAGTGAATTTCTTAGAAGGTTCAGAGCATTCTAATACAGCCATGCTTGAGGTTCTCCAGGGACAAGCATTCATTTTTTTCCTTATGCAGAAAAATAATGTAACTGTTTGTTTCAAAAACAGATCTACTCTCATTAAGGAAGTTTTGCCCATCTTAAAATTAAAAGGTAAGAAATACCCCAGAAAGCGAAAATTGTGAGACAGAGATAAGCAGAAGCCTGGACAAGCAGGTATCCAGGCTGAAGTATTGAAAACAAAGTCCAGAGACACAATGAAGTGAGCGTCACAGTCAGACCTCCCGGCAGTGAGGTGCGGAGAGGAAGGGGAGCAGCATCATGCCAAGCGGTCATTCTGCAAGTAGACGTCATGGCAGACTTCGCTGGGCCTGCGGTCTTCAGCACCCTTGTGTCCAGATGCCCCAAGTCCCCTCTGAACTCACACACTGCCCAGAGCAGGATGCCCATCCTGACCAGCAGGTGACCCAGGGAGGTACTTGCCTTCTCCTGGCCAGTCACCAGGGACAGAGCTTTGCTAACAGCTATCAGTGACATGGGTGCTAAGCACCTTCACAGCGCCGGGCACCACCCTTAGTCCTGGCCTGTGTTAGCGCATTTAATCCTCGTGACAATCCTCTGGAATGGGGACTGCTATTCATTCTTAGACGAGGAAACTGAGGCAGAGAAAGCAAACCACCAGCCCAGGGAGATCTGGCCTCAACATGGGCAGGCCAGGTCCAACCCAGGTGGGCACCCAGAGACTCTGAAACTGGATGTCTCCCCTCACATCCCTCCTAAGGAGGTAACACTAGCTCTCCATCCACTTGAACATTTTTTTTTAAAAGCTCACAGCACAGAAGGACTTCGCCATTTCTGAGTTCAGCACATCTCTACATGGCTTACATGCATCCAGGCTCACAACCAGTGATGCCAGCTTTGGAAATACCTGGCCTAACCTGGAACAGAATTATCTCCTTCACTCGCCTACTCCACCTCTCTGGAAGTAACCCAGAATAAAATACCCTAGCAACGGTTTCCAAGGACTCCTTTATCTTTGGCAACCCTCAGGCATCATCATGAAAAGGTTTCTCTGTCCTAGAAATTCTGACTCTGTGACCACAAGACGGGAACAGGATATGACTTATTTGTACTTATAGAATAAGTCACATACGGAAATCACAAAGAAATATGAATACTCAATCCCAGAGTCTTTTTTCCCCTCCAGTATAAGGAAATATAATTAATTCCCACATATTGAAACATAATCCAATCATAAGCAAACAGACTGGCTGTTTCTGGAAAAAGCCAAATTAGTTTAATAACATAGACATGAGCTTAATATCATAAAAATGAATGGCTTTCTATGTGAATATGGTGAAGTAGTCAAATGATCAGACTGTTTAAAAAAAGCTGTGGAATGAGAAACATAGAAATAATAATAGTATCCCATAACTGGATTCCAGGGACATCACCAAGTAATGCATATGCTGGAAAAGTTCACTGAAGAATATTTAACAGTCAAGCTTGAAGGATAATTTGATTTCTTAAGTCTAACATCACAGCAAGGGGCTTTCCTGGTGGCTCAGTGGTAAAGAATCCGCCTGCAATGGAGGAGATGCAGGTTTGATTCCCGGGTGGGGAAGATCTCCTGGAGGAGGGCATGGCAACCCACTCCAGTATTCTTGCCTGGAGAATCCCACAGACAGAGCAGCCTGGCGGGCTGCAGTCCATGGGGTCCCAAAGGGTCGGACATGACTGATGGGACTGATCACCACACACACATCACAGCAAGGGGGAGACAAGCATGTAAACGACACCAACATTTATACACGTTGATGTGACACCAGACAGCTGAAGACCTGGAGGAGACAAAAGCGCAAACATTGGAACTATGTCCGCCTGACTCCGAGGATGAAGGGGTCAGGAACAGCGGGGGAGGAAAGATCCTCCAGGCAGAGGGCCTTGATGGGAGGAGGAGGAGGAGGGGGTGGGGGGGAGGGGGAGGCCCTCCCTCCCTCCCGCCCTCCCTCTCTCTCTCCTGGGTAGATTGTGTCGGTGCTCCTGGGCCGGCTCTCCTCTCCATCACAAGTCTCAGAGTCCGAGAACAGAAACTGACTGGGAAGTCAGCAAGAGCACCCTGGGTCAGCAGGGCCTCCACCCTCCCGCGATTGCACTGATTAGTGTCCGCATCCATGGAGGGTTTCTCTAACAGCTCTGCTGACCTTGTGTCAACTGGCACCAGCTTCTCCAGAACTTACTACTGCAGACAGGAAGGTGGCCCGGAGTGAGCGCACTCACGTTGTCATCTGAACTCGAGAACCCTTAGGGGAGGGGCGGGGCCTTTCCCACGGGAAGCCCTCCGGGCCTCTTACCAGAATCTCAGAGAAGTTCCCCCACTTAACTGGAAGGCTCACTGCCCTCCCCGGGGGAGCTCCCCGACCCTCGAGGCCTCCTTGGTGAGTGGAATCGGGGGAAGTACTCTTTCAACGTTCCCCTTGGGTGAACAAGAAAGCTCGTGAACGTGAACACTGACTAAGGGAATTCCTAGGCCATAAGTGCTCCCACAGCCGGTCCCCCTTCTAGCGGAAACCTCAGAGCGCGCCACTCCTGCAACCTGTGACAGACCGCGTGCGCGCGGGGCCGGGGGCGGGGCTGTCGGAGACCAGGCCGCTTCCTTCTGCCCGGCGCACCCCCTCCGCCCAGGGCTCCCCTCGGCTGCCGCGAAACCAAACCGGCCTCCCCTCTGCCACCCCCGCCTGGTGGCGGCCACAGCCAGCGAGGACTCCGGGAAGCCCCACGGCCGGCCTCGGCTCCGATTGGTTACTCTCGGGGAAAAGCTCCCAAACTTCACTTCCGAAGCCCCGCGTGCTGTTACGAAACTAAGGGGCAAAGCCGCTGCCTTTTCCCGTGGGGCGCCCCCTTCCTCTGTCCGACTCCCGACTCCCGAGGCGGACCCGGCACGTGAGGCCGGGCGCGAGCATCCCCCTTTAGCCTGGCCCGGCGCCCATCTAAGCTGCCGCGGCCCCAGCGGCCGCCGGGCTCCCGGGAGGCGCGCTGGCGGGTGGGCGCCCGCGCCGTCGGGGCCCGAGGGGCCAGCCCCGCAGGGCCCCCTCCCCCGCATCCTGCAGTCCCCCGGGGCGCGGTCGGCCGCCAAGCCCTTCGGCGCCCCCCGGCCAGCGGCCGCGGCCCCGTCCTGCCCAGCCCGGCCCCGGCCCCGGCCCCGGCCCCGCGCCGGTCGCACTCACGTATCTGTGCACGAGAGTCCGCACCAGGCTGCAGTCCATGGCTCCTCCGGCCGCGCCCGCCCGATCAGCGCCCCCAAGTCCGGCCACGCGCGCCCATGGGCCCGGGCCCGAGTGCGGCCGCGCGCCCCGCCCGGGTCACGGCCTGGGAGCGCCGGGCGGTGCGGGGGGCGGCCGCAGCCCCTCCGCGCTCATGCCCGGCCCGGCCCGCGGCGACCGGCGCGGGGGTGGCCGCTCAGCAAGGTGGCCGCTTGGCGGCCGGAGCCCGCGCGCCGGGGCTGGGGCGGTGGGGAGGCCGGCTGGGAGCGCCGATCGCGCCGCTGCTCTGCTGCTCGGCGCGCCTCCTCTCCGCCGCCGCGCTCGCTCCGCTCTGCTCTGCTCCCGGCCTCGGCCCGCCGCCCCTCTCAGCCCGGCCTCCGGCGGCCCGGTCCCGGCGCGCACGTCACGGGCGCGTGTGAGCATGCGCCCCGCGGCCCGCGCCCCCGCCCCGCTCCCGCGCACTCACCCCGCCCTGCCCCCTCCCGACCCGCCCCCCGGAGCCGGTCCGCCGAGAGGACCCCGGGGCGGAGGGCGGGGACCGGCGGGCGGGGGCCGGCTCCTGTTGCTTCCGCCTCCCGGGCGGCGGTGCGCTCCCCGCAGCGGGGACCTGGGTGGTGGGGACAGTGCTCCCGGAGCTGGGTCTGGCCGGAAGAGTCAATCTCCCCCAAAGGCCCGAGGGCGGGTGTGAGATCGGGGAGTCGAGGAGGGGTCTTGGGGCGGGAATGAGGGGTCGGGTCGGGCAGAAGACTAGCTAAACCGGGCCTTCGTCTCTGGGGTGCTCACTGTTCCCCCGCGTGGCCCCTCCTGCCTGGCAGGTGAGGCGGGGCTGGGCCCATGGGGCTCCCCAGGATGTCGCAGCTCCTCAGCGTTGGAGCGAAGGGGAGCGCAGGTTCTCCCACCTGGATTCTTTCTGAAACCCCACAGGCTCCCTGACCCCAGGATTTCAGCGTTGAGATAGTCACGAGCTCTTGCAATCCGGCGGGGGTGAGGGGTTAGGATCTGCCTTGAACCTGTCTCACCAGCCTGGCCTGTCTTGCCTCCAGTCCATCTGGTCCACCTCCTGACTTCGCCAGGTGGTCACCAGGAAGCCTAGCCCAGACCTTGGGGCGTCCAGGCGCCGCAGGCATGCGCTCTCGGGCTGTCCCTGTAGCAGAGGAGAAACTTTCTGTGGCTCAGACACCTCAATTTCAATTCCAGGGAATGTTTCTGTTTTCCCAACGTTTTCCCTTCTCAGCCACAGTCAGCTAGCCTTGGATTAGTGAATGTACTTCTGTTCTTGCTGCCATGGGCCACCACTTGTGAAACCTGAGTGGCCTGACTACGCCTTTGGTGGCCGGTCAGGAGTGGGGCTCCCACCTCTGGGGGAAGGCAACTGAGTGTCCCCCTGGCTGGTGTGGAAGAGAAGCTGCTGGACAGATGGGATTAGACAGAGAAGCCTAAAAGGGCAAGAGAGACTAGTGGTCATAGCTAAACAACTTGGATTCTGAACTGCTTTTCTTCAGTAAAATTCTCCAAGTTTCTGGTCAACTAACTCATTGATTCTCCACTTTCCAACCAAATCCACTCTCTCCTGCTCTGTGTCCAGGAGGCCCATGGCCACCATTATAAGCGGATCTTCACCAGCCGGGTGCGAGCTGCAGGCTGAGACCAAGCAGAGGCTGGGCCTTTTTCCCCTCCTCTGCCCACGGGACCCACCCTGGCTTGGCGATGTCCGTGTCCCTTGGTGACCACAGTGCTTGTCCAGCTTCCTTTTCTGTTGGATCAACTCATGTCGGGCTCCAGGGACCTTGCCTCCTACAGCCAGGCAGTGGTGTCAGCTAGGCCCTGGGGAACAGCACCTCTGGCGGGGCATGGAACTGTGACTACACTGCAGCAGATGGTCCTGTCACCATGCTCTTCCAGATCTCCTCCTGCCTTCTGCCTCCTGCCAGGACCCTGGCTGCTGGAGACAGATTTTGATTGGCCTACCACCTTGCAAACAGTGACGTTTGTGGGGGCGGGGGGAGTGGAAAGACACAGGTAGAGATCATACAAGGCACTGGATGAAGGCTGGGTGTCTCTCAGGAATGCCTGTTCTATTCAGTGGTCAATGTTAATTTCGCATGGGAGTAGATACTGTGGTAGCTGCAAGCTTGCCTTCTTTGCCTTTGCTGGCAGAAACCCACCATGGCCCAGGTAGCCACCACACTCTGTATGGCTGGGGTAAGCTGCTCTGTGTAAGCCAATCTCAGTAACTCCATGTCTCTCCCTGCAATTGGTTTAAAACAAGTTTAAGCCAATGCATCCTGCTGTTGGGAAGTCTCCTCACATAAAGGAGGCTCATAAAGAGGACACGCTCCTGTTTCTTGCTGAAGTGGTGGGTCTGGATGTGATGTCCGGCGCCTTGCAGCCTTCCCGCATCCATGATGTGACAGGAACATCGTCACAGTGGGGATTGCGTCATGGACAGACGGGAGGAGCGTGGGTCCTTGGTGACACCACGAGGCCACTGCGCTAACTTGGATTTAATGTTCTGAGAGATAGATAATCAATATCCTTATTGAACTGGATTTTCTGTTGCAGGCGGCTGATAGAATGCTAAGTCTAAACCTATGAAACAGACCAGTTAAGACTATACTAAAGTAACAGTAAGTCCAATTCATGCTGTGAATTGGTTATTTAATGGCAACCCACTCCAGTATTCTTGCCTGGAGAATTCCATGGACAGAGGGGCCTAGTGTACCAAACTCCATAGGGTCAAAAAGAGTCGGACACGACTGAGTGACTAACTCACAACAAGCCACACAAACGTGGGAGCTTACACAACAGGGAGCTGTTATTCCTCAGGTCTGTGGCTTGGTGGAAGATTTCTCTCTTTCATCTGTTCTTGGTTGGGATTGTTCATTCCTTTATGGGCTTAGCTCACCTGGAGGGAAGGAGGTTCGGATGGCTCTAGTCACATGTCTATTGTCTTAGCAGGGTGAGTGGAGAGCTGAGAGCAAGTAGGCCTCTCTCTCTGTACTGGTGGTCAGCCTGAGCTTGCGTGCAGCTGGATCCCAAGACGGTCAGAATGGACACTGCCTGGCCCCTGAAAGTCTGGGCTTGGAAATCCTGGACCATCGCCCCTGCCTTGTTCTATCGGGAGAAGTAAGTCCAAGGCCAGCCTGGATTCAAGGGGAGTGGGCAGAGCCTTGTACATAAAGAATGAGAACTTGTGAGGGTCATCTTTGGAAACAGCCTACCTTAGACGTCAAACGATGACCGAGTATGTTGCCAGTACCACGTGGGAGGTCGCAGTGAAAACGCTGCTGGAAACTCAAGGACCTGCGCAGCTCTCCCTTCGCGACCCACTCTGATTGGACCGGCTCTGCCCAGTCCTGACCAATCAGGCGCTAGGGTGCCGACGTACCCTCCGATGATTGGTCTGGGCCTGGGCTAACCGGTGTCCAGCGGGCTCGGCTCGGGGTCAGCGGGGCCTTGCCCTGACCCACGCGCGGCGTGGCTTCCTTGCGGTGGCGGGTGGTGTGATGACCGAGGAGGCGGCCGCACCCCTGCCCACCCGTCCCCCACGCCTCCCTCCAGCCTGCCCGGCGCTGGCGGAAGCCGGGGCTCGGATCTCGGACTCCCACGTGAAGAAGTGGTGGGAGACAGGAGGGAGGGGCAAGAAAGCGGCCTCCCCGTAGGTGGTACCGGGGCCTCGGGCGACAGCCCTGACGCCAGCACCGATCGGTGGAAACACAGGGCAGAGAGGAGGGAGCGCTCCACGTTGTGTTCCCGGGTGGGGAGGGGCCGTCGTGCGCGCGGTGAGCAGCCTGCTCCACCAGCGGCTGGGTCGCTGTCCCCTCCGCCCGGATTATTTCGGGGTCCTCCTCCCGCCCATCGGGCCTAGAATTCATTGGTGGAGAAACCCTTTCTTATACCTCCCACAGGCTCCCACGCATCCCCACCTCCCCGTCCTTTCGTCTGGAATCTTCTGCCTCACCCCTAACTGTTCCACCAGGTCCTACTCACTCTTGCAGCCCGGCTGGACTGTCTCCTCCCTACACCTGCCTACGCAGCGACTGTGAGTCCCTCCCTTGACTTCCTAAGGCACCGCTTACTTAACTTACTCACTTGTTCAAAAGGGCATTTCTAAGCCCTAGCCAGGGCCTACCCCAGGGTCTAACCCAGTTTTTACGCATTTGTTTATGGCCGTGCCACATGGCTTGTAAGATCTTAGTTCCCTAACGGGGGATTGCCCCGGGCCCATGGCAGTGAGAGCTCCGAGTCCTAACTCGGAGGGCAGGGGTGCGGTCACTGCGGATCCACCTTCCCCGCCTTCCCACGGCCTCCTTGGTCATCACACCACCCACCACCGCGCGTGGGTCAGGGCAAGGCCCTGCTGACCCCGAGCTGAGCCCAGCTGGACACCTGGACTGCCAGGGAATTCCTGTCCAGGAAGTTTTTAAACATATCTGCCCCTCAGGACCCATCCTCCGGCCCAGGTAGCGTGGGATCAAACCATGGAGCACAGGATCCAGGCAGGTGTTTCTCAAAAGGATGCAGCAAGTGTGAGGCCTGCTGGTCTAGACGTCTGTGCCTGCCGGAGCGGGAAGGTGCATGGGACTCCGCCCCGCACAGCACAGTCCCCTGTAAAATAAGCTCAATGAATGGCGAGAGAGCCAGACACAGCCACGCTGCAGATTCAGCCACGCTGCAGATTCAGCCTCTGGGCATTCATACTGCACAATAAAGGGCGGGCTTTCCAGTCTGTCTGAGCACATGTGGAGGGAAAGTAGCAGGCCAGTCACTCCGGACGGACGCTCGGCCCCTGAGAGGTGAGCTGGAGGTCACCCCATGCATGAGGCTCCGCTGGACCGTTTCTCAGGGGAGGTCCCCCCACTCGGGCGCACCCGTGGGGCAGCGCCACCCAGTCACTTTCAAAAGTCTGGTTTTGTGATTCATTACACAGGTATCCAGAAGTGGAAAGTTAAATTTCATTATCATTCTTAATCCAAAATATGTGACTGGTGTGAGAACCAGCCTCAAAGAGCAGGACAGAACTGTGCATACAGCCCTGGCGGGAGCGCTCAGCAAAAACCCCACCAGCTCCCCGGATTCCGAGTCCCACGCTGGTCTGATGGCCCATCCCGGGAGACTGCGCCGTTCTGCGTCCTTGAGGCTTTTGTCCCTTCTGCCGCTCTGAGCCCTTTCCTCCGTTGGGTTGTCACACGCAGGTCAGGACTGAGTCCCAGACTGACCACGGTCTCCAGCCCCTTCCCGTCTTGTAGTAAAGTGTTCGTTGCCCAAACCCAGAGGGGCCCCATCTCATGCCTCACGGTGGGTTCTCAGGCAAAGGGGTACTTGTCCCAGAATGAGCCTGGTCAGGATTAATTTTGCTTCTCAGCTACTCATTTTCCCTTAGTTAGTTTTCAGCAAGAATACATGATAAATGGCTAAGAATCCTTTTCTCTCCTTATTTATTCTCTCTGCCCTTCCCTCTCTAAAGAGATTGATTATGTTAATCCAGTTTCCTTTCAGGGAAAAAAAGCTAAGTTCTGTGATGCTGAAAATGACCAATAAAGTCATGAAAGCAATTTCTTGTTCTCATTTATTTCAGCAGAAACTAAATTTTTTGCCTCTCTCCAACAAGGTGAACAGAATCACGAGGTATCTGAAGTAGGAGCTGGACAATAGTTAGCATTAACATGGACCACTGCGTCTTCACCACAGTACGTCCCGTGGACGTCACACGACATCGCTTCACAGCATTTTCTCTTTAGGGACACGTTGTGGAAGACGAGGAAGCTGCTTCTCTTGTCCGTCTGCTTTTGTGAACAGTCTTCGGTGGATTGTCCCCAGGCTTCACTCCAGTGTCTGGGGGGTTCCCTCCTCCCTCACCATCCTCTGTTTTCTGGATCCCATTTCCTGATTTATTTCTTTTATTTGGTTGGTATATATTCTCCAGTAGCTTCCTGAGGAAGGGTGCATGGAAAGTAAATGTTACAAATGTTTTCTCTGACATTATAGATAATTTGATATATTGTTATAGGTAGGAATTAGTCTTAAAGGTGTTATAGGGAAAGGAGGGGAGTGACATGATCTTGAATCTTTAGAATGGCAACATTATATCCAAACAACTCCATAGTCAAACTGAGACCCATGAACCACATTCACAACAAAATAGGTGACGTGGCATTTTCAGAACCCCCAAATACAGGAGGGTGTATGCAGAGATGTTGCTTAGAGAAGTCCTCACGGTCCCTCATAGGTGTTGGAGTGTTGCAAATTCATTGCTAAATAAACAACTAAAAAAATCGAGCAAACAGCATGTGAAAATTTCTTGAATTCTTACTCAGGGAAGCTCCTTCTAACTTTTTGTTTATTTTTGTTTTTTGGCCTCACTGTGCAGCTGACAGGATCTTAGTTCCCTGACCAGGGACTGGCTCCTGGCTCTTGGCAGTGAAGGCAGAGTCCTCACCACTGGACCACCAGGGAATTCCTGTTTCTTTTCCTCTTTTCTTCCCCTTTTTAAATTCTAATTTGAAAAACTCACTAGAGATAGCAAGTATGTTTAGTTTAAACCAGTAAGTTTTCTAAAAATTGTTTCTTATTTTTAAATCTAAGCTGTATATGGAAGGAGGCTTACCAATTTTGGATAAAAACAATCATTTTTTTAAATCAGACTTTTACTATGGAGGCTATTTTTTAATTGCAATCTAACCCTTGTACAATATAATACAAGCTACAGGCACAATGCTATACAGGCTATAGTGATTCACAATTCTTAACGGTTTTACTCCATTTATAGGTACCATAAAATACTGGCTATCTTCCCCATGTTGTACAACATTTCCTTGCAGCTTTTTTTATACCTTAAAGTTTGCACCTCTTAACCCGCCGCCTTCCTTCTCCCCACTGGTGACCACTAGTTCTTTGTATCTGAGCCGGTTGTTGTTGTTGTTATAGTCATTATTTTGTTGTATTTTTTAGATCCCAGAAATGACCCATTTCTGGGCCAACAGAGCAGGAGGTGGAGAGATGGCTGAGCTTCTGCTGGATGACAGCTCACGGAAAGGCGAGGGTCCTGGGCTCTGAGAGACGCTGGGGCAGTGGTGTTTTTTCTGCCTACTTGTGGAAGATTAAGAAAGTGAGCCCGTGTGCAGAGCTCTTCAGCCAGAACTCAAGTGCCTTGAGCACACTCTGCTGCAGTCTGGGAACCAGACGTGACTTCAGGCTTCAGAGATAAAAATAAATTCTCTTTGCCCCCCAGCTGGTAAAATTAGAAACTTAATTAAAATGTCATCAAGTGCAGCCACAAATTCCATGTACCCAGTTTGAAATGTTATTAATAATAATGTTAGCACTGGCATTAATTTCCATCTTCAAAGCCTTTCGTAAACACCAGTCTTTTCCAGCTCTTGGGAGAACATTTGCTGAGCAGGAGAGGTAACCTGGGAGCAAATGAGCCTGCAGGGGCGCTGGTTCTGGCAAGAATGTTACATTATCTATCTGGCGGCTGGCACGTGAGTCTTGACTTTCCCTGAGAGTGCTGGACAAGAGGCTTCGGGTCTGCTCTGCAGCCTGTGGGGGTGCTGAGCGCGCTTCCTGGTCACCTGTTTGGGCTCTGATTTTCCATTGTTGGAAATTCCACACAAAAGAAGAACAGAAAAAGAAAAATTTAACTCCTTGTTGTTCACATCCTAGAGGATTTGGAAACTGCGAGGGCAGACAAGAGCCAGATGGAGGTCTCGAACTGGACCCGCAGAGAAGACGCTCGGGACCCTCGGATGCGCCGCCTTCCTGCTCCTGCTTTCTCTCTCTACTGCCCCCCAACATGCACGCCCGTCCCTGGGCCCCCAGCAGGCTGGGTGGGGGGGATGGACCTCCTCCGGTGTCATCAGGTGGGTGTTTGGGGCTGGCGCTCTCCCTGAAATCCGCTGTGTGAGCATCAGTCACCAGTTCGGAAGACGGATGCTCAGAGCACCTGGCTTTCGGGTCCGATGGAGCACTCAGTGGCTGCTTAGGGCTTATGTTAAGCCCTATTATTTGTGGCAATAGAATTATGGAATAATTGTATTTTGTGAATTTTACTATAAGGAATTTGATCCTGTTACCCAATCATTATATTAACAATTAAATATTAGCAAGGGAGCAATAAATTAGGGGTTTGGGATAAACAGATACACACTACCATGTATAAAATAGATAAACAACAAGGACCTGCTACAAAACATACTCATGGATATGTGTATATATAATATATATATCTGAATCACTTTGCTATACACTGAAACTAACACAGGATTGAAAATAAACTTTGCTTCAATAAATTATTTTTAATTTAAAGAAACCAATTTAATAGTGATTAGATCTGATTGCATTTTATTGCTGAAGCGTCAACACCTCCTTGTAGTTTTCACGGCCTCTCAGTCTGGTCCATCTGCACATGTCCAGCAGGATTTCTTCCTTTCGCCCATGTGGCTGTTCACCCTGGACCACTCATCTTCCTCCCGTGCTGGGCAAACCTCAGTGACTTCTGAGACCAGGGCTGGGGAGCCCCCTCCACTAGGCACTGGCTCCTTCCTCCAAGAAAGAATTGTAGGACTGTTAATCCATCACGACTACATTTAGGGGCAGCATTTGCCATATAGTCAAAGCTATGGTTTCTCCAGTGGTCATGTATGGATGTGAGAGTTGGACCATAAAGAAAGCTGAGCACCGAAGAACTGATGCTTTTGAACTGTGGTGTTGGAGAAGACTCTTGAGAGTCCCTTGGACTGCAAGGAGATCCAACCAGTCCATCCCAAAAGAGATCACTCCTGGGTGTTCATTGGAAGGACTGATGCTGAAGCTGAAACTCCAGTACTTTGGCCACCTGATGTGAAGATCTGACTCATTGGAAAAGACCCTGATGCTGGGAAAGATTGAAGGCGGGAGGAGAAGGGGACAACAGAGGATGCGAATGTTGGATGGTATCACGGAATGATAGACATGAGTTTGAGCAAGTTCCGGGAGATGGTGAAGGATAGGCAGGCCTGGCGTGCTGCAGTCCATGGGGTCACAAAGAGTCAGACACCACTGAGTTACTGAACAACAACAAGAGTTGGAGAGAGATTCAAAATATCTGACAAGCAGAATGGGGTCAGTAGGGGCACCAGCCATAAAGCCTGGATGGAGTGGACCAGGGTGTGCTGACTACAGGCCCCAAATACGGAGCTTGCAGCCGAACAGAGCAAGAAAACCAGAGAACTGTAAATGATTGAACGTGATCTTAGAAAATAAACGGATGAGATGGTGAAACAGGTGCTTTGAAAGAGAGAAGATTGGCTAACGTGGCCAAAGAATGGGATGGGCTGGAGTGGGGGAGAAAAGGGCGGGGGGTCAGCCACGTCCGATGTGCAGCTTAGACGACACGAGTGGGTTGCAATTCTGTTGTCTTTTCCTGTCGTACAACTTACTGGGAATACAAACACTAATGCATTATTAACAGACTGTCAGACCCCAGAAAGCGCAGATGGCTGGGTATGTTAAGAACTACATGCATTAATCATGAAGGTTTTTAATCTCCTGGTGCTCACTCACATGATGACAGTACAGGTTTTTGTTTTTTCTGGTAAACTTACTGGTGTAAGCAAAGTGATAACTTCAGTGAGGACTAGAAACAGAACTCTTAAATTCAGACCAATCTGACAAAATAAATACAACAAACGAGGATGTTTTTATTTTAAGGATCTGTTAAATGTCCCAATAAACTTCTTTTGGGGCTTCCCTGCTGGCTCAGCTGGTAAAGAATCCACCTGCAATGCAGGAGGCCTGGGTTCCATCCCTGGGTCGGGAAGATCCCCTGGAGAAGGGAACGGCTCCCCACTCCAGTATTCTGGCCTGGAGAGTTCCATGGACTGTGTAGTCCATGGGGTTGCAAAGAGTCCGACACGACTGAGCAACTTTCACTTAACTCCTTTTTGTCAGAGACCAGTTAGAGGCATAAATAAACACAAAACTCAAACAGTGATGAGAGAAAAGAATGATGATGATTCCGGCTGAACAGAATTCTACTTTACTGGCATAATCAAAAGAGGCCTGAGGAGTATACTGAATAAAGGTGAAAAGCAGGTGGATCATAAACAAAGAAATAAATTTAAATGTCTAAATCTGATGTACTTTGTAAGGACACCAAGAAGCTATTGAAAAGTGTGAAGTTTCCATTTTTCTATAATGACATGAGGAAGTGATTGACCATGCATGCCTGCTCAGTCACTCCGTCGTTTCCGACTCTTTGCAAGCCTGTGGCCTGTAGCCCACCAAGCTCCTCTGTCCATGGGATTTTCCAGGCAAGAATAGGCACCCACGTGTACCTGGATGTCCTGGGCCTGCGGCGGCTTCAGGTGGAGGCAGATACAGACCTGTGCTCAGCGAGCCTGTGGTCAAGTCAGCAATCCCCTGGTGAGCTGGAATTCATATTTTAAGGCAGGAGAAGAAAAGTGGAGCCTGAGATTGCCTCTGTGCGCGTGCAGGCCGCCTCCCTGCTCCCAGCTGTGGGGTGTGCACCAGCCTCGGGCGTTAGCCAGGGCTCCTCGGCGGCACGCGCGCCTGTCCGCTGGACCAGCTTTTGTCTTTCTCCTGACACCCCCGGTGCAGACTCATAAAAGGACAGCGTTCTTCCCCAGCTTTGTAGGGGGACACGGTGCCTCCGCTCCTTTGTGCGTGTTTACCTGGGCTGTGTGCCCGTAGTGAACTGCGTGTAAAATATCAACGTCATTTTGATGTATGGTCCGTTGTCTCTGTAGTGTGTATGACGGCGCCTTTGACTTCTAACCTCTACTACGATGTTGAATACTCGTGATAGAAATGGGCACCGTTCCCGTCTTGGGGCTTCCCTGGTGGCTCAGTGGGTAAGGTGTCTGCCTGCCCTGCAGGAGACCTGGGTTCGATCCCTGGGTCAGGAAGTTCCCCTGGAGAAGCGCATGGCTACCCACTCCAGTGTTCTGGCCTGGAGAATCCCGGGGACAGAGGACCTGGCGGGCTACAGCCTGTGGGGTCACAGAGGGTCAGACACGACTGAGCGACTTCACGGCTCATCTGTGGGCTCAGAGGGGAAGCAGTCCGTGGAGCTTCTGCCTCCGGGTTTGTACGGATACAATTTCCTTTGTCCTTCTTAACCGGTCATTCACTGAACTCTAGCCAACACACCTGATCTCCAAGACAAATGCACGGGGAGACCCTGGGTTAAAGGCTCTGGGGGAAGGGGCTAGGGTGAGGGTTACTGTCTGTTGTCAGTCCAGCCTTAGAGGGCCCCTGAGGACAGCGCCGTGAGAGCTGAGGTCCTGAAGGGTTAATTCTGCTAATTACAAGCTAATTAGGGGAAAGGAGAGGGCAGGAGTTTGGCAATCACTCATGAGGTAGAATGACTTGGGGAAAAGCAGAAATAACCTAAGTGCTAAGTCACTTCAGTCAAGTCCGACGCTTCGTGACCTCATGGACCCTAGCCCACCAGGCTCCTCTGTCCGTGGGGTTCTCCAGGCAACCATACTGAACTGGGTTGCCATGCCCTCTTCCAAGGGATTTTCCTGACCCAGGGATCAAACTTGCAGCTCCTGAATTACAGGTGAATTCTTTACCAACGAGCCACCGGGGAAGCCCAGAAATAAGGATATTTGCAAAGGGGTTTGCTGTCAGTAGTTAATAACGAGTTTTCTCTTAACAAGATCAGTAAACAGGTCCACAAGACATCCTCAAATAGACGTGGGGCAGATAAAAAGCAGTGGATTTTGACTGGTGTAATGTCACCCACTAGCCTTAGACCCTAATGATTAGACTCTCACTTCGGGCAGCTCAGAAAGAATGAGGGAATGTTGTTCCTTCCAAATGTCCTCTTTCCCCTTTAGATATCTAGGTATCTGAAATTTCTGGGAATATTTATCACTGCTTAAAAAAAAAACTCCTCCAATATTACAACAATTAATATTTTTTAAAATCCTTATTATGCAAAATTTTATAATATACATAAAATTAGAGGAAAATGTATCCATCAGTCAATTTCAATAACTATCGACTCACAGTCAATCTTTTTCCTTTTGTACCTGCACTCAGCCCATCCCCACACAGATTCAAACACAGATAATTTTGCTTCTTCCTCCAATAAGGGTAACGTTTATCTTTTAATTTCTTTTTTCTCCCTCCACCCCCACCCCAGCCCCAATTGCCTTATGAGAACCTCCACAACGCTGTTGAATACACCTGGTGAAATTGGACACCCTTGTCTTGTTCTTGGCCTCAGAAGGGAAGTTCTCAAACTCTTACAACTGAGGGTGACGTTAACTCTGAGGTTTTCGTTGGTGGCCTTTATCAGATTGAAGAAGTTCCCTTACATTCTGAATTTGGTGAGTTTTTTTCTTTTTTTTTTTTAAATTGTGAAAGAGTGTTGCTTTTTCTGTGTCAGCTGAGACGAAATGAAGTGAAGTGAAAGTCGCTCAGTCGTGTCCGACTCTTTGCGATCCCGTGGACTATATAGTCCACGCAATTCTCCAGGCCGGAATCCTGCAGTGGGTGGCCTTTCCCTTCTCCAGGGGATCTTCCCAGCCCAGGGATAGAAACCAGGTCTCCCGCATGGCAGGCGGATTCTTTACCAGCTGAGCCATGAGGGAAGCCCCAGCTGAGATGACCGTTTGGTGTTTCTTTTATTCTCCCAAAGCGACCTGTGACGTGACTGGCTCTTGCATGAGGAACAACCTCCGTGTTCTTGAGGGGAACACCACTGGGTCACGGTGTACAGTCTTTTTATACGTTGCTAGGTTTGCTTTGCGGGCATTTTGTTGAGGATTTTTGTGTTTATATTCACGGAGGATGTTGGTCCGTCATTTCTTTTTGCTCTGTGATCAGTCTTACTGGTTTTGGTGTCAGGTTAGCACTGGCCTCGTGGAGTGAGTTAGGAAGAGTCTCTCTTCTCTTCCTTAGGAAGAATCTGTGAAGGACTGGTATTGATCCTTCCTTCTTTTTTTTTTTTTCAGGGCAGAATTTTAAAAATCATTTATTCATGAATCTGGAATGGATTCCCTCTCTCCCAACCCCCACACACACGATGACAAGAGGAAAAGATGGCAAACAGTGGTGTCTGTTTACAGTGGTCTTATTACACAGTGATGATACAATTCTCAAATCAGTCTACTGATCACAACAGAGGACGCTAACATCAATGAACTCAACACGATCACGTTTACAAAGTTCATCAAAATCGGGTCTTTCTCATGAAAGAGGATTTGGAGCAGGACCTCAGACAAGAAAAACAGCACAGTTCTCTCTTACAATGTCTATTTCACGGCACTCTGCCTCCACAGAGGAGCTAGCTAGTGAAGTTCAGAGTTCACTTGGGGGGTTGCCTTGCAAGTTTCAACCTCAGCCTCTTAGTCTCCTGGAGGTCAGATTGGCTAATGCCCAGAAGTTGTGTGTGTGTGTGTGTGTGTGTGTGTGTGTGTGTGCACGCATGCATGCAAGCAGTCAGTCCTGTCTGACTTTTTGTGACCCCCATGGACTGTAGCCCACCAGACTCCTTTGTCCATGGGATTTTCCAGGCAAGAATACTGGAGTGGGTTGCCATTTCCTTCTCCATGATCCTTCCTTCAAGTTTGGTAGAATTCACAGTGAAGCTATCTGAGTTGGGAATTTTTTTTGTGGAAAAGGTTTAATTACTAATTAAATCTCTTTGGTTAAAGTCTATTCAGACTTTCTATAACTTCATGAATTATTTCCAGCAGTTTCTGTTTTTCTAGGAATTTGTCCATTTCGGCTAAGTTATCCAATTTTTTGTCAGAAAAGTGCATTTTTTATTCACTTCTACTTTTGTTCTTTCCACAAAAGTGCAAGCAGTGGGAAGCTGCTTCCTGCTTCCTGAGGCCCCTGCCGGCTCTCCTCTCCCAGGACCCCCCTCCCCGGCTCTGCCTCGGTGTCCCCTGCTGCCACCCCGGGGCCCTCCAGCTCTGCTCTGGGCGGGTCCACGCTCCTTCAGACGGGGCTGTGTCATGGGCACCGCCTGGATTCTGGGAGCTGCAGACGCCCCGAGCTGGGCTGTGCCTC